>NC_052052.2:79274422-79614083 GCF_903992535.2 Arvicola amphibius | reverse complement strand
AGTAGAATGCAGAGGTGGGGGCAAAATATAGCAGCTCAATTCATACTTTCAGGCAGGCTTCTCTTTGTCAAAGTGGAGCTCATTTAGAGTTTCACCAGCATAGATATCAGCATGGTGCCATGGTGAATGCATAGAACCAAGACAAACAAACTTACCAACAAAGAACATGGGTATCCTTCTATCTGCATCAGCAAGGTTCAGTCTCTTAGAACATCCCTCTCCAGTTTTATCTGCCCTTACTCATCAATTTATGGTGAGGATCAAAAGAGAAGCAAATGAATTATTAGCAAGAATGTAATATACATCATTAGATAACAGCATATATTACATATATTAAGAGTTTTATATTAAGCATATATTAAGAGTTTTAAACTGAGGAAGGAGGCCTCAATGACAAGATCAAAGCACTCAGATTGCTATGAAACCATTTCATTTTACAAAACAAAATCCAATAGTGCATGGTAAGACTAAACTAAATACTTATTCCAAAAGTGTAAAGCAAAATTCAGTACACGAGGTTACAGGTACATTCGTAGCTCCATGCCCTCTCCACTAACCTCATGTTGGGAAGTATTATCTTCCTGATTGTTTCCAGCTCAATTCTTGCCACAGCTAGACAACAGCCAGAATGCTCATCTAGACACCAATCTTTTGCTGAGAATCCTCTTATGGTTGCTCATTGTCCTCAAAATAATTTTTGCTTCTGATGATCTTCTGATGATCCACCGATGTCTTCTGGCTCATCTCTTCTAATTCCTCATGTTATCCCCCAAATAACAGTAAACTCTTGTCAATCTGAGGCACTTCCCATTTCCTTAGATTCACGGTACTCACTCTTGCTCTCATGTTTTGTATTTCCCCATAGGTCATCCTTTGTGCTTACAGCCTACCCAGCCCTACATATCCCGCTGTTGCCAATCCTCTGAGGTTCTACACAACTGTAATTTATCCAGTCAAGAGTGTCTTTCTCTATCACCAATTGCGGCCATTCTCACCCAACAGATCCTAAGCTCTGGGAGGTGGGTTCATGCTATTTTCTTGACTTTTTTCTGCTTCCAACTGACCATGGGTTATATCACAGAGAAGGTACAGGTATTGTTTATGATTTCTTGCATGACAGCTATCATTTGCCATTTAATTGTCCTTAAATAATCATGATGATTTCTTGTGAAGAAATCTTCAGTAAGGACATTGGTTCTTTCTTAATTTCATTTTTCTGGAAGGCAGCACATTACAGGTAATGTGCTAATATGTGGTGTAACCCTCCAATTGACTGTCCAAATCTGGATTTCAGTAATTTTCAAAAGTTAATAATAATAATTGTTACAAGATAGAGGGCTGCTTGTTCGACCCAGCCACCCAGCTAGCTTAGCCCCAAAATAACCACACAGAAACTGTGTTCATTAAATCACTGTTTGGCCTATTACCTCTAACATCTTATTAGTTAACTCTTACACCTTGATTTACCCCATTTCTATTATCTATGTATCACCGTGTGGCAGTGGCTTATCAGGAAAGATTTGGCATGTCTGATTCTGTGGCTCCATGGTGTCTATCCTCGACTTTGCCTTCTTCTTCTCAGCATTCCTTTTAATTTTCCTCACCTACCTAAGTTCTGTCCTATCAAGGGCTCAAAGCAGTTTCTTTATTAACCAATGAAAGCAACACATGGTTTAGAACCAGACAATCAAAAATCATTTGTGTACAACAACAACAAAAAATTGCTTTAACTTATGAAAGCAAAAATTGCTGAGCTCCTTATTTCTGTTTTCTTCTGTTTTAGGGCAGAATAAGACTTTGAATTTCTGTCAAGTTCCAGGTAATTCTATAATTCTATAAAAGAAACACACACACACACAGGGAGAGAGAGAGAAAGAGAGAGAGAGAGAGAGAGAGAGAGAGAGAGAGAGAGAGAGAGAGAGAGAGAGAAAACCACTGAATATCACCTAGAAGAAATGAGACTTAATTTGCACATATCTTACCCTTTTTGATCTCCTGATTGTATTTTTCTACTTATAAACTGGCCATTATAATGCATTATAATGTACTTCCTTTAATAGACATGCTATGGATCAATAGCTCTCAAATTTTATTTCCTGCTATAATTGTTCCAGGAAATTGAAATATGTAATATCTGGGAGAAACAAGCAAAACCCCTAAGTTTCTGTGTGCAGATGACATTACTAGCTTAAAGGCACTGAGAAGGTCTGCATAAAAATATTTGCATAATTGAAAATTCAATTTTATTGAATCTTTTAAAGCATTTTTCCCTAGAGCACTCTCATTACAATTTCATGGGAATAGATCTCCCTGGAACTCAATTTGGGAAATGATTACAGAGATGAAAGGGCTTTGGAAATGTAAATATCTGTTCAGACCACAAAACCTACTAACATTTGAATGATGGTTCTGTAATTTGTAATGTGCTTTACAATGCACAGTGTACTTTGATTATCTCACAAATGTAGGAACTTGACCAAGAAGTCAATAATAACTGTGAAATCCAAGGTTCAGAGAAGTTGTCTAGTATCATCTAGAGATTTCAGGATGGGTTTCGTTGTCAGATGCATAAAAATGCAAGAAGTTGGAAGTCTTGAGATAAAACTGCAGCACAGAGAAAATGCACATATAATGTAAGATAAAAGATCTGGAGAAAGCAGGTCCCAATCAGGCTTCCCTGATGCTAAGAGAAGTTCCAAGACACTCATTTAATATTAACTAGGTCATGCGAAGATTCAAAGGATAACCAAACCATCAGGGTCCAGTGAGGGCCAGTAGGTTCTGACTGGATGACATCTGAATGGTGTTTTATAATTAGTTGGCAAATAGACACTGATATTTCTTTTAATTTCTTGGAGCATAGCCCTAGCATTGTGCTTCCATCTGCCTGAGCCAGACGTAGAGTCCCAGACCTGATCTCAACTTTGGACCTTCTGTTTTCATGCTCATCATTTTTGATCGTCACATGTGGATATCTGATTGCACCCTTTGGGACCTGATTTGCCATAGAAACCGCATGAAGTCATGTTGTGATTTCTGCTGATGTCCTGTCATGTGACACTATGACACTGGCCTCCCTTGGCCCTGCATTTCTTAAGGAAAGAAAGGATGGAGCAGCAGGGAAAGAGAAAAAAGAATATTACAAAATATGAAGGTCTTTACATGAGGAGTTCTGTTGTTCCAGCTACCAAGTATTATTTTGCCTGCCTTGCATTTGATAATGGAAACTGAGGCAGAACTGGGAAAATACCTGGACAGAGTCTCACAGAGAGCCAGAGGCAGATGCTGGCTAGGCTGAAATCATCCCCTTTCTTTTCAGAGTGTTCATTTGATGCTTCAAACATTTATGGTCAATTTTGCGTTGGGGGGGGGCGGTGTAGAAGTTTTCTCAGAATTTCTTTCAATATTTCATATTTTAGTTAAAAATTGAAAATATGCTTTTGGTGGCATTTTCTCTCTACTCCATGTATCATTTCCTTCCTTTCTCTCTCCCTTCTTCCCTCCCTCCCTTTCTCCTTCCCTCATTCCCTATTCCTGCTCTCCCTCCTTCATTCACTCACTACTTCCCGCATTCTCTCCCTCTCTCCTTTCCCTTCCTCTCTCATTCCTTCCTTTTTGCATGTTTTGTGTAGCTAATATTTTCCTTTTTGAAATTGTAAATTTGAAAATTGTTATTCTATTTTTATTCATGTGTATAGCTTTGTCTCTGTGAGTATGTTCAATTACTTATAAAGGCATGAGGATGGAATGTCAGATTTCCAAGCTGAAGTCACAGCTGAATGTGAGTTGGTTGTATGTAGGAACCACACTTGAGTCTGCTGCAAGACCAGCAAGTATTCTTTACCACTGAGCCACCTCTTCAGCATTCATTAAATATATTATACTTAATTATTCTCTCTCTCTCTCTCTCTCTCTCTCTCTCTCTCTCTCTCTCTCTCTCTCTCTCTCTCTCTCTGTGTGTGTGTGTGTGTGTGTGTGTGTGTGTGTGTGTGTGGAGCCTTCACATAGATTTGGAGATCAAAAGACAACTTTCTGGAATCCATTTCGTTTTTCCATAAAATGAGTTCTAGAAATTATACATGGGTCATTGGATGACATCTACCTTTAGCTGGTAAGCCATCTTGGTATCTCCTTTTCTTTCTTCTTAATTGTATTTTTTCAGTGACTCAAGATTTAAATAAAAACCAAATGTGGCGTTGGGGTAGGAGAGGGAAAATAAAAATTTGAGAAAGTATAAGAAGGGACAGAGTGGGTGGTATGGGATTCTCTGGATCTAATTTTATCTCCTGTACACACACATGCTTCAACCAAAAATAGCTCTTACTCTGTGTAGGGTGTTATATAGTCCTTCAAGTTCCAGGGATTGAACCCAGGACTCTTCACATGCTAGGTAGCTGCACTCCCACCGAGCTGTTTCCCCAGCTTGTGCAGTGTGCTCTTTTTAAAATTTTATTTATTTTAAAAGTTTTGATATTAAACTTAACTACAAGATTTCTCTCTTCCTTTTTCTCCCTCAAAACCCTTCCATTTGCCTCTCCCTGTTCTCCTTCAAATCCATAGCTTCTTTATTCATTCATTGCTATTGCAAGCATACATACATATATGTATATGTGTTATAATAATATAAATATATATTTAATATGTGTATATATATTGTTAAATATAACCTATCTAGTCCATATGTGCTGCCTGCATGATCATTTGGCAGTGGACAACAGATTCTTTTGCTTTGCCATGGGGAAGCCAACTCTCCTGTCCTAACTTTCCACAGCTGCCTGCAATTCTTTGTGTAGGGTTCAGGCCTCTTGGGCTTTTCTCTGTCCAGTTTGGCATGTTCATTGGTGTCATCATTGTTAAGATCAAATTTGGGTATTCCGGCTCTTATTATCATCCTTGTTCTACAATGCTTCCTAGGTGTGTGAGTGTTCTGCTGTGTCCTCTTGATAAGCTTCCATTTGGATAATGTTCTGCTCCTTAAAGAGAACAGGAAAACAGTTAATCAAGAGAAACTACAAAATAATTCTAGTTGAGACCTGCTTTGGTTTTCTTGCATGAATGGTGTATAACTGTGTATTTAGTGTGAGCATAGATTGATGTTTGCTTGCTGTTTCAAGATAGTCACTGAGAATGTAGGCTATTTCCTTTATAGACCAAGAATTCAGATGAGGACTAGGAACTTACAGCGTTGGCAAAGCAGACAGTTCATCCAAGGATGCATACAATCTACAGTTATTAAGATTTTCCCGTGGAAAAAAAATCATTTCCAAGCAAGAGTGAGGTCAGAGCACACAGGGGGCTGCTCCACTTCTTACCTATGGAGAACTTAACCAGAAACTGAGGCATAGGAAGAAAGCATATTATAAACATGTCGAAAAGGGAAGTCCATGGGGTCATGCAGCTGAAAAACATAGAACCAAATTCTCTACTCTCAGCAGAGAAATCATGGCTGATAAGTGGAAGCTAGGATAGTGTATAGCAATTATATTTATATTGACGTAATAATAGGATAATATTGTTGGTGGTAATTCCAATTAATAGTTTATATGAGCCAGAGAAAGATGATGAAAATCTATTTATCATCTTCTGGTTTGCCTGTCTCTTATCCATGCATCTATCCACCTACCCACCCATATACCCATCCATCTGTCCATCCATCCATCCATCCATCCATCCATCCATCATCAGTATTTAGTGGACAAATCTAAATCTAGATTTTTACAGATCTCTGCTTAAAAATCCATATGCACATCTATTATCTATTTATCTCATCTGTCTATTATGTCTGTCTGTCTATTTCTGGCCGACTAGCATCTATCACAGTGTTAATAAGGGTTCAGATCATGAACATGAAGGTAAAGAGGATGGCGTGCACACCCCTGGGACTGGGAATGGTTTGAAATTAGGCTTTTCTGATTTTCCTTATGTTGCAAACATGACTTGTGAGGTTCTATCATTAGAGTGAACATAATATTCCCTCCACACCTCCACACTGCCCTTTGTGCAAGCGATACAATCTGACAGGGGAGTATCTACCTCAAAGCACCCAGCATCAGTTCTCTTGACTGATCATTACCTCTGCCCACACACACAGGAAGCACAAGATCACAGCTGAAGGTTTGAGACTCAGTCATAATGGCTAAATAGAGAAACTCCTTCCTTTCACAGGTGAGAGCCCAGAGAAAGAAAGGAACCTAACTGAAAACACTGAACAAAATAATGTCAAAGCTAGGGCAGAGCCTGGGTGGTTCATACTAGACTTTTTATTCTGGTTCCTGAAGATACTGACACTGTTAAGAGACGTTTTTCACTTGTCACAACAGGAGAAGAGCTACCAACATCTAACAGGCTGAAGTTGAAGATGCTGCGAAGATTCCTTCAAGGTACGGGACAAGTTCTGACAATGAAAGATCCCGCGTCTGAAAGGTTTCTGGTGTTGAGAAACCTTGTATCATGCCATTGTGAAATCAGTCTCTTAGGGGATCTTGAAAATAATTTGGCATCCTTACACTAGTTAAATGAAGTCAGCTAATATGGGAAAGCTTTCCACAGCCACACAGAAGTAAAGCTTGTGTCATGAATCCACTGATATTCAGCTGTGACTAGTAGGATTCTC
Organism: Arvicola amphibius; assembly: GCF_903992535.2. Lineage (NCBI taxonomy): Eukaryota > Metazoa > Chordata > Mammalia > Rodentia > Cricetidae > Arvicola > Arvicola amphibius. The sequence continues at coordinate 79,607,470 of NC_052052.2, read as the reverse complement.
TGCCGCACTGCTCCTTCTGGACCTATTTTTCTCCATCTGCCTGTTCCCAAAGCTGCTTATAAAATAACCTTCCTGAGGCTTAATTTCAGTTACAATTGCCTGGTCAGTCTCTAGGCTATGTCTGACTAGCTCTCTCTCTCTCTCTAACTAACCCACTCTATTAGTTTATGTTTTACCAAGAAGCTCATGGCTTGTTACCTCACATCTTGCTTCCTGGGTGGTTAGATGGTATCTCCTTCGACTGCCTACTCTCTTTCTCTGTTCAGATTTTCTGTCTGGATTTACTCTGCTAAGCCATTGAACAAAACAGCTTTATTCATCAACCAATAAAGGCAACACATAACAGAAGGACATCCCATATCATTTCCCCTTATCTGTCTAAATAAAATGAAAACTTTTAACTTTAATACAGTAAAATTATATATAACAAAACAGTTATCAAGCAAGAATTACAACTATATTATTTAGTCTATTTTTATTAGACAAAAATTAAAGAAAATATTTTATCATCAATCTATCTTTGTGAGTCTAAAGTTTCGTACCTAATTTATCTTTTATTGTAAGTAAGGAAAATTATAACTATCTGTCTTCAACTACATCAAAGACCATTGTAAACAGGAAGTACACTGAAAGCAACTTCCAAAACTCTAGAACTGACAGAAACATCTCATAGCCTGGACAGTCACCTGAAGTTCTTCTGTAATGTATCAGCCTACAGGCTTATAGTATCTGGCAGACTTTTCCATGAAGCAGGAATTTGAAAGGCCTACCATTGATTTCCTGTCTCTAGCTTCAGCATAAATCAGATGTTTAGACAGTATCTGATGGTGTATAAAGAGATGCTACTCCACAATACCCAGAGGAAGTAGTCCTGACCACATTTACATGGAAATCATCAGTATTTTACATCTGAAGAGATAGCTTGGCCTTAGGAGAAGCACGATCACATATGAACTGCATAGACACCTACAGTGCATATTACTCATCATGTACCAAGATATGAGGATTCAGTAACTAAGGCATGGCCCTGTTCTGTTACTGTAGGCAGAGGCTGCTTGTTCATTTCCTGGCTGCCCAGACCCAAGATAATTACACAAAACTATGTTAGTAAAATACCACTTGGCCAATAGCTTAGACTTCTTATTAAGTAACTCTTACATTTTAAAATAATCCATTTCTATTACTCTTTGTATCATCACAAGGTTGTGGCATATCAGCAAGGTTCCAGTGGTCTCCTGCTGGCGTCCTTCTCCTTTGGCAGCTACATGGAGTCTCTTTGACTCAACCTTCTTTCTCCCAGCATTCAGTTTAGTTTTCCCACATAGCTCTATTCTGCCCTGCCACAGGCTCAAAGCAGCTTCTTTATTAACCAATGGTAATAAAACATTCAAAGCATACAGAGGGGAATCTCAATCATGTTATCACATTTATCCAGGAATAAACACACTCTTTGTGTCCCAAACATAGATGATCTGGTGCTTGAGACTGCTCTGCATTCAAGTGAACTTACTTTGTTTAACTTTTTACCTCGAGTATAGGCAAATAACTTCTCTGTACATTTCATTTGTTTCATGTCCAAACTGAGGAAAATAACAATGCCTACCACATAGAATTGTGCTAAGTATTAAAAGATAAAACTAATATAAAACTTTAGGTAGTGGGAATATCAAGTAGAAGCAAGAACAGTACTGTTTTAAGTAGTTACAGTTATCAGACAGGAACCTTGGGTCTGAACCTTGCTTTATTTTACTAACAACTATTCCAGTTTTGTCAAGTTACTATACTACTCTGGGTATTGGCTGCATGATTAGTATAGGCTATCTTCTAATGGGCTATACCCCAAATCCGGTAACTTTGAAGAGACTCTGGGCATATCACAATCCATTTCTTTTGTAGCTTGACTACTACAATGAGTGTGCTAATTCAACCCAGGTCCTCGCGCTCCTAGTCTTAACCTAAGTGAGCATGACTAGATCTCTGTGTTTTAGCTGAGCAAAGATAATAGCAATGCTACAATGAGCCAGGTTTATGGGCTACCTACTGCCTGCCCCTGGCTGCTTAGGATGTGTATCAGTGTCAGCCTGCACTGATCATGAACCAAGAGAGAAGATGGTAGTGGTTTTATTTTTAATGAAGTGACTCATCCTCCCTCTGGTTGTGAGCTGTTCCAAGCAGAGAAAGAGAGCAGGGATGTAAGAAGTAAGTTCAGGACACATTTACACCATTGGGCACCAATGGCAGGAGATGCCATAGAATCTTGTTTAGCTTGATCTGCTATGGAAAAGATGTCTAACCCAAATAGATTAGATTCAAAGGAAAGGAGGGTCACTATAGCTAGTAAATGCCAATGATAATTAGAACCCCGACAAGGGGTAGGAGAAAGTATCAATCAATGTAATATGTAATTAAGGGCAGGAATGTCCTGAATCTTGGTTTCCAAATGTTGGCTTCTATCAGAAGCTTTTATACTAGGTTTAGCATAGTCATAAGGGACTGTGGGACCCCCTGTGTACTTGTAGCTTTCTTGCCTATTTACACAAAAGTGGTTCTGCTTACATGTACTTCACTGATTAAAATCTCAAGAGTTAGAGTAATTATTGGGTCCTGATAATGTGCCAGGAATTGCACTAAACACTCAATAATTGTGAAGTCATTGAGCTCTACAGCAACCTTATGAAATATTTATAGCTACTATTGCCTTTATGAAACAGAGGCTTAAAGCCAAGGTAAATCATTTGCCCCAAGTCAGAGGGCTAATAAGCAGTTTTGTGAGGGCTGGAAACCAGGCCCGTCTGTCTGCAGAGCCCATTTCCTTAACCACAATGCTCTGCAGCTCTTCATGCTGGGTTTCCATGAAAGCTTTCATTTTCCAAAAGTGTTCCATGGCTATTTTCATAGAAATAAAATAAAAGTTTGAAAGTGACAGATTAGATGTTCTGAGATCTCTCCTAACTCTAAACGTCCAGCTTTCCTACATTTTCAGAAGGAAACAGGTAGAGGCTATGTAATTGGGGCTTGTGATGAAGGGCAATGGGCAACTTCTGGGATAATAATAGTAGCTAATATCTGAGAGCTTAATAAGCCACCCCATGCTCTAAATCCTTCACTCGCATTAGCTCGCTTAATTCCAGCACCAACTTTCTTCAATGAGTGCTATTATAACTCCCAATGTCTGTATAAGGAAATGGGACAATGAGGTCATCACTCATTCAAGGTCATGCAAATACAAGGTAAAAAAAACAGTCTTTGTCGCTGTGCTATATTGAGATGCCTTAATCTGGGAGAAAATGACTTTCCTTATTATCAGCATTTATATTTCAACACCAGGCCAATGCAAATTTATGTAAATACATATGCATTTCAGCTGCTACCCTGGCATTGGTGCCAACTTCCCCTCAGGGATGTCAATGTAGCAAAATTTGGCCATTGTCACTGATTTGAACAACCAAATTAGTAGACATTTCCTTGATTCTCTATATTTCTCAGATTTGGAAGCAATAAATGTATTCAAATAGTTTGTGCCTATACATGTTCCATTTTCTATCTTCTTTCTCTGGTTTTCAAATGTGGGTACCTGATAACTCATTTAGAATGAGACCTTGATACCTTGCTACTATCTACTTTTGCCTTTTCACATGTTTGCTTTGGGGTTTTTCTACAGTCCTGCAGGAGGGCCAATCAAAGGATAGCATGCCCTCTACATTGAGAGAGTGAAGGGGTTTGTTCGGGATTCCACTAAAGATTTTTTTCCAGATGCCTTCTACAGCCTTTTTACCATTGATTTTTGGTAATGGTGTTATGTGCTTTCTTCACTAGATGCAGGGAATCTAGCAACCAGTTTGACTCACAGAGAGAAAAGGAAATAAATTGGCATGTCTGTCTTTTTTAGTTTTCCTTTTTTTATTTTATGTGTATGGATCCTTTGCCAGCATGTGTGTCTAAGCACTGTATCTCTGTCTGGTGCCTCTGGAGGTCAGAAGAGGACATCAGATATCTTGGGACAGAAGTGACATACAGTTAGGAACCACTATGTGGGTTTTGGGAATGGAACTTGTATCTTCTGGAAAGAGCCAGTACTCTTAACCACTGTGCCATCTATCCATCCCCATGCATGTCCTTTTGAAAAACAGACACTTGGATTGTAGTTGTAGCTTAAATGGTAGCATGAGAGTCTAGCATGCATAGATCCTGGTTTTATCTGCAGCACAGCACAAATCAGGTGTGAATTCCTGTTATCCCAGTACAGTGAAGGTAGAAATAGGAGGATCAGAGATTCCAAGGTTATCTTTGACTACAATGAGAGTTCTAAGGTAGCCTGAGCTACCTGGAGAGAACTGGTGGTAGGACAAACAGACATATACCTAATAAGACCGGTGTTCTAATATAAAAAGAGAAAAAAAAGATCTACTGGTTTATTGTTATTTCAGGCAGGTGTGTCCTGTGCTTTGGACAGTCTTACTATATAATTTGTAACCTGTGTGGGGCCATTTGAGAACATAAAAGGGTATTTTTATTTATTTATTTATTTTTGTTTTTCGAGACAGGGTTTCCCTGTAGTTTCTAGAGCCTGTCCTGGAACTAGCTCTTGTAGACCAGGCTGGCCTCGAACTCAGAGATCCGCCTGCCTCTGCCTCCCGAGTGCTGGGATTAAAGGCGTGCTCCACCACCGCCCAGCCATAAAAGGGTATTTTTAATATGACGTTAGGGTAACCATTATACACTTAGAAAATCTTGAGGAAACCTTGGAGCATGATCGCCTTGGCTAAAAGAGTGAGCCCTCAATTTTTACACACAATAGACATGCATTGTAGGTGGCTTTCTTTTTGATATGATCCTTAGATAGGTAAAGCATGCCCAGGGTCATATAACAGATAAACGGCAAATCTGTCTGTCTGATTCTAAAAGCTTGAATTGCAGTAGGTTTCACAGGTGGGGCCTCCATATTCTAGCCACACAAGAGCTGACCGTAAAAGTTGCTTAGTTGCCAAGCCTTTCTGTTCCGCATTGTGCTGCTAGGCATTGTCCTTGGTCATGGGAACTCCGGTGGCATGTGATGACTGTTCTTTCCCAGCAGAGGGCAGTGTTGCCATATCGGCCCAAGGCAGAGGCTACAGGAAACAGGAAGGAGGCCTGGATTGAGCAGGCCTAGTGGCCTGGCTCAGACTCCCGGGAACAGCCAGCATCACAAGGCTGCCTCAAAACCAGCTGCTTTCTGGCTCCCATCCTCTGAATCCTCAACACGGATGAATCTGCTGTCCCCACCACCTGTCTACTGGCTCCCATGATACTACACCTGAACAAATTCGAGAAGTGTGTGCCACCTGGGGTACAAAGAGGCCCAGGGAGGGTTTCCAGATTGAAAATAGAACTGTTGCCGTTTTCTTATTTGCTCAGAAGTATTCTGGAGCTAGGAGTGCTGTTGACATACTTGTTACCACTTAATCTTTAATAAGGAATCATTTTCATGGGGGAGCTGAGTTCTGGATCCTTGCCAGTTTAGATAATTATATTCCACCAGAAGTCTAAAGCTTCTAAGGCAGAATTCATTTTCATTTTTCCACTTAGAGTGAGAAGTCTCAAAGATGGAGGTTAGGTGAGAGAGAGAGAGAGAGAGAGAGAGAGAGAGAGAGAGAGAGAGAGAGAGAGAGAGAGAGAGAGAGAGAGAGAGAGAGAGAGAGAGAGAGAGTCAAAATGGTCTGTGGGAAAGAGAGACCATGGTTTCATGAGGTTAAACAAACCTCAAAGAGTCACCACATAGCAGTTTTTTTTTTTTTTTTTTTTAATGTTGTTTCCTTTGGGCTTATGCATAGTGAGATTCATTTGTAGTTTTTGGTCTGTAAGTAGGAATTCAATTTTTGCTCTTTTTAAAAAGGCACCTGATTTACAAGGGGTGTGAAACAAAGCAGAAAATGATAAGAGGAGGGGAAAATAACAATTCAGATGAAAAGAAAAATGCGTATAGAAAAATTCCTTTTAACAGATTCTCTTGTCTAAAGTGGTTAGGACAGCATTTTTATATTAAGTTCAGCATTTTGTCAGAAGGGGATGAAAATGCCCTGTGACCCTCAGCTAAGAATTGAGGGTGATTTTATATCCTCCTGCTGGCACAGATCGTAATCAACCAGAAAACTTCAAAATGACAAATAAACAAAAGACATCTTTATTCTCTAAGGCTCATTAGGTCAGGCCAAGACTGCGAAAGCATAGGAAAACGAGGTGCTAGAAATAGGCAAGCTACAGAAGTTATTTTGGGGTAATTCCTCTCTACCTACTGCCCCATCCTGCCTTGTTCTCTCTCAGGTTGCCAGGATCCTGATTCCTACAGGGAAGTGAGGGAAACTGAAGGTGAGGGTGCAACTCCAGGGTCCATAGGAGAAGAAGCTCATGTACTGGCTCATGTCACTCATTCACCCCAGTTTTCAGGGACACCATGGGATATCAAGCTAAGCTTCATCTTTTCCTCCCAGCTTAGTACTTCTGCTCCTCAGCCTCATAATGGCCAAATGGCATCCTACTCATAGATGTGTAAGATTAGAGACCTCAAAGAAGAAGAAGGTTCATCTTATCTCTGTCTGGCTGTCTTTCAGTTCTACCCCCCCACACACATTTCCAGTCCTTCTTCTTGCCCTCTACTTCTTTCTCTGCCTCCTCTCTCTTCACAGTAATTCCTCACAATTCTCATATCTTTGGCCCCCTAAATAAAATCTCTTCAACTCATCATTCTTATTTATTTTGTTTTATGTATGTGAGTGATTTGTCGGCATGTATAAATATATATCACATGGAGGCCTTGTGCCTATGGAGATCAGAAGATGGCATTGAATACCCTGGGACGAAAGGGTAAGTGGTTGTGAACTACCATGTAGGTGCTGGAAGCTGAATCTAAGTCTTTTTCAAGAGCAGCAACTCTTCTTAACCACTGAGCCATCTCTTCAAGGTCCCCTGTCAACTCATTCTTAACAGCACAAATTCTCTTCTAAGTTTTCCAGAAGCTTGTTTGTACCTACAAGACTAACTTTTAATCTTAAGGTAGTGTCCAATATTCTTCATGAAAGAGCTTCTGTATGCCTTCCAAACTTCTGTTAGCCTCAGTGACACACTAATCCCTGTTTTCCAATTACTCAGTTATTAGTCAACACACTATCCTCTATGTCTATATTAATTATCTTACTTAGGGTTCCTACTGGTGTGGTAAAATGCCATGACAATAGTAACCTGAAGAAAAGCAAGATTATTTCATCTTTTATCTCTATGTAACAGTCCCCCAATAAGGAAAGTCAGGACAGGAACTCAAGCCGGGCAGAAACTTGGAAGCAAGAGCTGTTGTATAGACCACGAGGAGAGATGCTTACTGGCTTGCTTCCATGGCTTCCTCGACTTGCTTTCTTATATTACTCAGTATCACCAGTCCTCTCACAGTGAGTTGGTCCCTCACACATCAATCATCAGTCAAGAAAAAGCAGCATAGGCTTGCCCACTGGCCAATCTGCTAGCAGCATTTTCTCAATTATGGTTTTCTCTTCCCAAATGACTCTAACTTCTATCAAGTTGACAAAACTAGCCAGCACACTCCAGATTCCCAACTTCAATCTACTTACCTTGAATCAGCTTGAGGACTCTGTTCTCTTGAGGGATGCGCTTCACACATATGCTTCAAATGGACATAAACCTTCTTGCTTGTGAACTTCGCCCAAACTTTACAAGCAACACATGTTTGGTATTGGCATAATAGTTAGCATTTTGAAAGCCACATTTTAACTTTCCTTCCTATGTGTGCAGTCTGCTAATACATGGAATAATCTTCATTCTACACACAGATTAATCCAATGCTTTTTGTATGGCAAGTTTTAAAAGGCAATTTTCTGCACAGATTAATGAGTACTTTTAAGACTCTGTGATTGAAGGAGTGAATCAAAGTTTCATGGATGCATGAATAAATAACTTTGTGCATGGATGAATAAATGAATTCCTGTACTTATGTATTCAAATAGATCTAGGGAGGCCACTATGCAAATGAACCCAGGAATAGATGAATGCTTGTATGCATAAATGAATAAAAACATACATATACAAATCTGTGAATGAATGACCAAATACTTGGATTTCCAATTCTTGAAAATATTTCTCAGTGAGAAGCTGACTAAGACCTCGGAAAATCTGTGAATTTTCCCTAGAACCTTGAATATAGAGTTAGAGAGATAGGTCAGTGGTTAAGAACACTGGTTGCTCTTCCAGAGGTCCTAATTTTAATTCCCAGAATGTTCATTCATAACAACTGACAACTATTTGTAACCCCAGTTCCAAGGAACTCTCTGATATTTTACAGCCTCTGTGAGCACTGTATGTGTGTGGTAGAGACATACACACAGGTAAAATACTTTTAAACATAGAATAAAAATGATGAAAAATTAGCCCTGAATATTAATGGTTATGTCCAAAAAATACATTGTCCTTCTGGATTGGCTCTCCAGGTGAGGCTGGCCTATTTTTTTAATTAAAACGTTAAGACTGGACACAACTACATAAGTAATGGTAAATGACTTCTTAAGCCTTCTTCTTTCCCATTCCATATTCCAATTTTTATACATGCTTTCCTTCTTGATTTTGGTATTCAACATTATGTACTGAGGACTGTGTTTGATATTCTAAACCAAGGCTTTCCATTATGTTTGTACAGTTATAGCTGTCATTTCTCTAGGGAGAAAATGAGTGATCCATTCTTAAGTATTTGTAAAATATTGGCATTTCCCTATCTGTATCTTGGTGTGGCCAAATTCTGTTGGTTTTTTCTTAATTCACAATGAGATTATCTGTACTCTAAGTCATTAGTGGATTTCATCGTGAATCAAATGAGAGCCAGAACTACTCAGAGGCACACTCACAATATCTGGCTTTTTATATAGACATGCTAACTAGTCATTTATCCCCAGTCTCTGCTAGCAAATAATTAATTCTTGGTTCATGGCTTATTTTCTTTGAGTTACGAGTTAATACTTTGTTCCTTGCCTATAAAGAAGGTTGATAGGAAAACTGCCCAGTAGGAAAACAAAACAAAATAAAATAAACATATCTGCATTATTTTTTTTCTGAAAAGGTGAAAGCAAATTTGAATCTCCTCAAATTCTCTATTCATGTGATAGAAGTTCTCAAGTTAACTAGTAGACCATATCAAGAAACTAAAGAGTATATGATCCATTTTCTGTATTTATGTCCACATCTAAATAGAAAAATATAGTGGAGTCAATAATTGATGTGGGGCATGTCTGCTGCATGGATTATGAGTGTGAGATTGAAGATTTTAAATTAAGCACAGATAACAATGTATTATTTGTCATAGAGAGGTGACCATTATTCATTTGTCTTTTCCTCACATGAATTACCCCTATAAACGTTAGGATTCCAAAAAGACATCTAGGACAAAGTGACATGGCACCCTCTATCATAAATAACAAAATAACTCACAGTGGGATCATGATAACGTCCCATCATTTATGTGTTATCTATGGTGGTTCCCAGATGCAATGGGAAAACTGGGCAATTCCTACAGTGACCTTGCAGCTCACCTAGGAATTTCTACAGTGACCTTGCAGCCTCAACTATGCTTTTGTTATTAGGCTTCTTTTTCTTTTGAGACAAGATCTCTTGTATTCAAGAGTGACAGTGAATTCGCTATGTAGTAGAGAATAGCCTTGAATTATTTGTCCTCCTGCCTCCATTTCCTAGATGCTGGGATGTCAGGCATGCCTCACCAGGCAAGCATGGTTTTATGTAAGTTGAGGATTGACTCCAGAGTTTTGTGTATGCTAAGTACATACTCTATCAAGGTATATCCCCAGCCCAACTTCTCAAATATTTGCATATGGTCCTTTAAATGTAAGTTTATCAACCCCATTTTGTAAAGAAAGAATATATTGAACCACATTAAAAGGGCTTGAGTTTTAATTTAAAGTTTGCTCATTAAAAAATTCATGTGTCATTTGAAACTCATAACTCATTTATAACACTGAATTAGTCATCAATGGTTATTGTAGGCTTCCACAAGCCTGCATGAGAAATGTAGTAGTAACTGGTCTAATGCCATGGATAAAAACCAATGGTGCTATGATAGTTCTAATGAAGAGTTAGAGGCAAGGGTGGTAACATTTACTCTGGTCTAGACACATGAGTTCTTTCTAATAAAAGTTCTTGTGTATACCTTACTGACCAAGAGACCTGTCCTCAGAATATTTTCCTCTAAAAGCCATGACATGAGGAAGACCACTTACCTGCCAGAAGGGAATAAAGGGAGATGAGTTTTCTCTGTCAGCCTTCTTACTACATAAGATCTCAGAAAGGAAATGCACAGCGTGTTTCTTCTAGGGTCTCATATGTCATATATGATTTTAATTTCAGGTAAAGTCCAAGCTTGATAAGAATCCAGGAGCAAGTGTGAGCAGATTCCCTGGTTGCTCATGGAGAGCATTCCCTTTCCTTCCCAACCCCACCGTATGCTTGTAAGATGGGAAGATATCACAGTTTCCATCTCTCATTCTTCCCTGCTTTAGGTTTCTTAATGGAAACCACCCTTTTGGGAACCATATTTTGTCCAGGCACAGAGCTAAACAGTTGCTAGTGATCTCCTTTATCCTCAGGATCAAACTATGGTGAGTTTGTTGGTGTATCCCTAGTGTCTAGTTCTCAAATCCCTTAGACTGTTTCAGTGGTTTGGTCTACCAACCAGCAAATATTAAGGGCAGATTTGTAGTGTTGCCAAACAATGCAGACACTGAAGAGTGTCACTTAAATAGAGTCAAATGAAATTGTGTTTTAATCTTATGATCATGATGATGATGGTGATGGTGACGAAAAAGGCGACAGGGGTGATGATAGCAAGAATGATGACGCTGGTGGCAGAAATATAGTAATCACTATTATGGTGGCCAAATGTAGTCTGCCATTGCCCAATCCCAGGCGGTGCTTGATTTCAACCTAGGGGATTGTGAACATAAGAAAAATATATTTATATAGGAGAAAAAGCTGGTTTGTACTGATAGTCAAACTGGCACTTGAACAGCATACTGTTGGGGAATGAGGCTTAGACGTCTAAGACAATATAAGAATATTCTTCTACAAAAAAAAAAAAAAGAAAACAGGTATGACTAATTGACCTGATAACGGAAACCCAATGGAATCATAAAACATTTACAATGAATGCAAAATATGGCACTATATATGTCTATATTATTCTGGGGGAAACGCTAAGAGATCAGCCAGGGGGAAAGAGGATGTTATTATTAATAGTTTATAATTTTAATTCTATTAATGTAAACAATGTTCTTGAGCCTACCCACCCTAACTGCCCTGAGATTCCCCAGCAATTCCCCCTTTGCATCTAGGTAACCATAGCTAGAGTGAGTTCATGAGCGCAGTAGCCATGGCATGTGCAGGGGACAGCATTCCCCAGCACTCCTGCCCATGCTCCAGCTCTTGCATTCACTCTTCCTGCTCTTCACAATGTTTTTGGAAGAATTGATATAGAAACCTCATTTAGGAGTCTCATCCACAGCCCTGTAACAGACCATGTGCAAGGATCTGGCCTTCCTCATTGCCTCCATTTCCTGGGAACTCAGCAAATTTTCTGTGCAGACCCAGACTTTCTTCATTAGCCCCTCCCTTTGTGTCAGTCACCAAGACCTGGAGACACTCTACCTGGGAATCCCCTGGCATTCTGGTCTGGAATTCAACAAAGAAAGAGAATTACAGACCAATTTCCCTATGAACAAAGTTGCAAAAATTTTGAATAAAATACTTGCAAAAATAGATGCAAAAATACTCAATAAAATACACCAAAAGGATCATCTATCATGATCAAGTAAACTTCATCTTAGAGATGTAGGGATTGTTCAACATATGTAAATTGATAAATGTAATCACTATAAAACAGAAGGAAAGACAAAAAACCCACATGATCATTTCATTAGATGCAGAAAGGCTGTTGGTACAAATCCAACACTCTTTCACGATAAAAGTCCTGGAGACTAGGGACCTTCCCAAATACAATAAAGGTGATTTACAACTAGCCTATACCCAACATCAACCTAAATTCAAAGTAATTCCACTAGTATCAGGAAGGAGACAAAGCTGTCCACACTTTCCATACCTATTCAATATAGTACTTGAAGACGAAGCTAGAGCAATAAAACAACTGAAGAAGGTCAAAGGAAAGAAAATTAGGGTGGCAGCTGTTCTAAGAATTTACCAACGTAACAAAAGGGAATGGTAGCATTTGTAAGGGGCTGAGTATGATTGTGATAGCATGAATCTGTGAAAGCAAAGTAAGAATCAACTTCTGGTGCTGATGCAAGTACTGTGCATCTTAATTGTGGTGCTTGGGAGAAAACGTATTTCCTAAAATTCAGAAGGTGGAATTGGTAAAATTAAAGAAATAAATTCCATCATTAAAAAAGAATATTCTTCTACAAATTATAGGCATCTTACTGTGAGATACTCTGTTATAGAAAGAAGTAACATGAAGCATATTTTTAGTTACAGACTTGGCTTGTCTCTAAGAAGGCAAAATATACCCAGATAAGAACTACTATTAACCTTCTAATCTGGTGGACATGGCCAATTTAATGCCTTGTTTGCATGACCCATCTGATTGGCTACTAAAGCAACTGGCAGAAGTGGAAGCATAAGAAGTATGCTAGACTTTTCTGTCATGTTGTTACTCTTGTTAAGCTTGTATTATCTATTATTCTGTTTAATAATCACATAATCCTGATAGCTGTACCTTTCTCCCATACATAAACTAGGCAGATCATAATTAAATCACTTGGCCCTGTGAGGCTAGACCTTTCCCATTATACTTCTGCTTTTCATAATGTGATTCATGAGCCATCTGAGCAACATTACCTGGAATTCTTCAAGCATCTAAATGATGGATGTGTTTAGGCCCATCTTAGACCAGAATGAGAATCTGCATTTTAACATTTAATATTTTGATGTAAGAATTAAAGTTAGAAAAATTACACTCATGCTATATTGCACTGGTTCCCTCCTGCACCTTTCTCTTTCACCAGAAAGCAGGACCACTCATTGTGGTAACAGCAAGAACAGAAGTATGATTTGTATTTGAGAACTCCCAATAGTCTACTGATCGAGTGTCTGAATATAACTTTCCTGCTGGGTTGGAAACCTGCAGTCCAAGGTTCCTGGGGCCACAAGATACTTGGTATTCATTGATCAGTTGCCCTTACTGGAGCTGCAATCCCAAAGACTTATCCTAACTTCCTTCTGCAGTTCAATGAGAGGTTGTGAATCTGAGAAGTTTTACCCAGTGTGTCAGTTGCCTCTCTGATGTATCATCTTCAAGTTTCTTTTTCTTGGCTCTTCTGCTCTAGTCTGTGAGCCACTCCATTCAGTTTTCAGTATTCTATATTTCAGCTCTAGAAATATCTTTTGCTTCCTTTTAAGTTTTCAAGAACTTCATTGGTATTCATATAGTCTTCTTACCTATACTCTCATCTTTATTTAGTTCATTGCTGTTTTAGATTGCCAGGGAGAAGGTATTTACTGCAGCATTAGTGAAATGACTATTCATGTTGAGAAAGTCATGCTGGGTATTGTGGAACAGGGTCATGGTCCCATGACTAGAGAGGAAATAAACTTAAGGGATACAATTAACTGCTTTCATTTTGCTCAATGGAAATGTAATTCAGCTTCCTCCTATTTATGTTAATACCCATAGACTAGTGCTGTCTTCTGCTTGGGTCATGGTTTTGAGAAGGGATGGCTAAGTGATTAACCATATTGCTCATTCTGAGTCTCAGGGAACATGAGAAGAAAGGGCAGGGACAATGTCAGAAGCAGAGGAGGATGACCCTCATAAACTCACAGCCTTCATAGACCTGTATAAGACTGAGACTGCACCTTTCAGTAACAATTTCATGAAGGGTTTAAGGAGCTCTGCTGGGGAACTAATGGCAGTTGAAGGCTGCCATTAGGAGTGGAAGCCACTGTCTTCAGTGATGTATCCTTGAGAAGTTACTATGTTCCAGTGGATCACCTTACAACCATACCCACAGGAGCAGCCCTGATTAATCTCAGTGAGACTCAAAGAAAAATGGTAAACAAAGCAAATGACACAGAAGTAAGTAAGGACTTGGGATGTCCTAAAGGAATATGGAGGCATGAGTATGATCATAAGTTTATAGAAGTGCCTGAGAATAATAGAAAAAAATACCCTTCACAGTCTAATACTCCTGTTCCCCAATCATGTATGAAATCATTTTTTTTACCCCCGCTAAAAAAAAAGCATTTGTTAAAAAGTTGTTTTAATGTCTTTGTTTGGTGTAGTTGTCAGGAGGTCCTCTCCAGGGCGAGTCTTGCTGAGCTCTATACTCCACCCCATACTTTTGAATGCTCCATACCTCCCTGTTTCTTTGTGTGACTTTTGTTCTACTTGTTGGAAACATGACCTTTTGAACATAATTGCATGGTATGTCTGCAAATCAAATTTTTTCACTTCTCAGAGTCTGCGGTTTCAGAGTGTTTTTTTTTTTTCATTTTTAGATGGTTGTAAGATCAGCCTGCAATGTAACCTTAAGACCATCTCTGGCCTTTTCTAAGCCTATTCATTTCCCTGGGCATGTGTGGCCTTTTAAAAACTATTCTATGTATGGAGTAAGGCAGGGCTTATTTCTGGGAAAGGCTATTTCTCCTTCTCCATGCAGTCATTAGTTGCCTGTAGTTCTTTGTTTAGGTATGTGACCCTGAAAATTTTTCTTCCTTCAATGTTACTATATCTATAGATATTGGCATTGTTCCAGGCTTGGTCATGCAACCATTGTTAAAAAACACTGCATAACAGTAGACTTCCGGGTGTTCTGAATCTTACATTCCCCTCCCCCTCCCCCCATTCTCCCCATCCCAGTTCCATGATGTTCCCCATAGCCAATGCAGAGTGATCAGCCTTGAAATCATTTACTAGCAAAAACCAAAAGCAGACTTAGCAGGTTGTATTTATATAAATCTGCACACACTTGTGTGTACATGCACACACAGAGAGAAACACACACACCAATAATAATAATCAGATTAAAAGAGGATATCAGTTTGAGAGTGGGGAGCATGGTATAATTTCTATATAGATAATATAGAAAATTATCTGAGAGGAGATGGAGGGTGAAACAGAGGTAGAAAGTGATGTAATCTTGTTTTAACTAAAATCATTAAAAAGTACACCAGTTCACATTGTCCAGTAGTCACTTCAGCTAGAAGAGGGGCTTGCAGGAATGGAAGGAAGGGAGACAGCAGTGGCTAGTGACCTCTCCATCTCTACCACTGTGACCAGAGCAGAAATTAATGATCACTGCATAAATTGCTAATATTTGGAAGAAAGAATGCTTTTTGCTTTCCTGACTCCTGCAAGGAGTAAGTGCACAGCTGGCAGACACAGGCAGTGGCTACTATGAAAAGAGCTAAAATTGACCAAAATTAACCATAATTTTCCATCCAGCCTTCCTTCTCCTGGAAGTTACAAGCTTTCAATCAAGTCAGGATTCTCAAACATCTATCTTTAGTGAAGAGATTCTGCCTGTGCAGTTGTCTAGATATGGAGACAGAATCCTGGTGCTTTCTACCCAACTCATTTCTCAGAACCCCGCAACTGTCTTTTGAAAACATAAAAATCAAATCAAAGAAGTGTCATTAATGGCAGCATATCCAAATAGTACAAATTTCAATTCCAAAATTTCAGAAAACTTTTTCTCATTCTGATGACCATTATTTAACATGGTCTACATCTCCAACAGTGATTAATGGTCACCCCAACTCTAAGACTATCTACAAAAGCTGAGGAAACCATATCAAATCAAAGTGTTTTCAAATATAAATTGAGTTGACCTAGATGGCATCAGATTAAGAGATAAATAGAAGTCATTCTTGAAGAAAAGAAGGAGATAGAATGAATGAATTAAGAGTTAAGCAGAATTGAATGCAAATAAGAGATGTCATGGGTTATGAGATGCCTCAGTATCTATGCAGGCATCAGAACCTGATTTCCATTCCTTAGAACCTATATAAAAACTGCCTAAGATGGCTTTCATTCATAATCTTAGTGCTTGGGCTATGGACACAGAAAGATCAAGTTTTAGTGAGATACCCTATCTCAAAAGTAAGGTGAAAAGCAATTAAGTAGGAGATCTGCTGTTGACCTCTGACCTCTGCATGTATGTGAACACATGGGCACCAGGATTCACGTGTCTATACACAAATTAAGTCACATGTATGATGCAGAATACATTCAAGATCCTGGAAAGTCATTGCTCTGGTGCTGTGGCTTGTGAAAGATATTTTAGAATGTTTTTATGTGTATGACATACCACTACTTCAAAATAGCCAAGAGAAAGTATAGGGTCGTAGACACTAATTTATTTAAAATGTATTATTTCAAGACAGCATTCCTGAAAAAATTATCCCACTCAAAAAAGCATGTTTGATTATAGTAGAGACTGTGATGACAGCATAATCTCATGGTAGAAGAAAACCCATGGTTGATTATATATGTGATCCGGACACCATTTTTTCACGCACAGCACCATATGGAATTGAACAGACAATGACTATAACATTACAGAAGTCTAACTGGCAAGGTGCAGATTCTCTCCATGCTTCAGATATATTCTAGCTGATAGGAGTGTTTAAATATTAATTTACAATTATGCAAATGTATGCATATAATATGCTAATTTAAAGGGATTTTTTTTAATAGAACAGAATTCCAAAAATACATTTGTTCTAAACAGAGTATGTTTTAGACACTCTGTAAACTGTATGCTGGCATTTTCTTGTCTGCCTTTCTCTTCTTCTGTGTCTACGCTCTACGCACTGCTTTGTTTTTAATCTTTGTCAAAATGTTTTCTAGTGTGGACTTTCATTTGAATTTAGAGGTCAAGAAACTATGAAATTTTATAAGCTGTGTACATGGATATAAAAGAATATTTTTAGGGGGAGAAATTATTTCATACACACAGGGATATGTGAGATTGTCTTCTTCTCCTCTTCCCCAGTGCTCAAAAACATTAATGCTAATTGAATGGAATAGTGTACAATGAGAGAAACCCTGTGTTTTAAAAGTAGTATAAACATCCATTTAATCTTACTCCATAAATCTATTAAACTAATTCTGAAATTTTTATGCCCTAAACTATTTTTTAAAATGATACCTACCCTGCAGAGTTATTTAGTGCCTGGCAGAGAAAATTTGTTCAGAAAGTGATGGAGTTATTGTTATGATTGATCTTGGATGCATATTTCTAGCTCAAAGAGGTCCTGCCATATCCTCTTAAGGCACTTGAAAGATTTTGTCATCATAAAAACTGCAACTCATTTCTGTGACCATATTCCTCGTCACCCATCTACAGATGCTTTTGTCCATCCCTGAATATCTTTTCCACTTGACTAATTTATGGGAAAGTTTTTGGCATTCCTTCATCATTTAGATGTATAGTTAAACCCAAACCATTTATAAAAAACTAACACAAGCCTCAGGTTATTAAAAACTCTCCTGCAATAAAAATTTTCAATGACTTTTCCTTTCTTTTTGACGATAACGTCACAGAATTAATGTTCTCTTTTTCAAATTGGCAATTCATTGTATTTATATGGTTTAACTCAGACATATGTTCAAATAGTTTCATCTAAAATATTTTAGTTGAAGGAAAATTAAATGAACCACTGTACTCAGGATTTATTTGTGTTCATCGTTTCCCAGATTTCAGTCTCTGATTAAATAGTTCCACTGCTTTTAGGACCAACACTAGGAAGAAATATGGTGGAAGAACATGGTGGAGGAAAGCTGCTTATCTTGTGGCTAACATGAAGATCAGGAGGGCAGGAGGCAAAAAGAGAGAGAGAGTGGGGGGAAAGGGAGAAGGAGAGAGAGAGAGAGAGAGAGAGAGAGAGAGAGAGAGAGAGAGAGAGAGAGAGAGAGAGAGAGAGAGAGAGAGAGAGAGAGAGAGAGAGAGAAAATAGGAACATGCACTTGAATATCAGGAATAAGACATACCCTTCCAAGGCATGACTCTGATGATCTTCCAACCAGAATACTGTCTGGATTCCATCAACTCCAATACCATCAAGTTATGAATACATCAGCGTATTAATACAGTGATAAATCCAAGTTCTTATAATCCGACCACTTTCCAAATTTCACTTCTGAAAAAGTCTTAGGATCTGAATCTTTGACACATTGGTCTGTAAATGATACTTCGTATTCAAAACACAAGTGTTCATATTTCACATTAGTAATGGTTGGCTATTGCACTGGTATTAATATGTTCTAGGATATACATAGGAATTCTTAAATATTTCTGGCATCATCTGTTTTCCCTGATGTCAATAATACTCCTCAGTATTCAGATAAAACCACAAATCATGACAGCAAATATGAAATCCAAAATTTCACATTATGTTCTGCAGGTCCTATTTCAAAAACCAAATGTGATACATTTGTTAAATCATACTAAAGCTCATAGCTTGGGATGAAAGCTAGGTTGAGGGGGGAGAAAAGGAGGCAGCTTCTTTTATGTTCATAGTCAAATGTTACTCTTAAGTCAGTGACATTTAACTTTATCTGGATACTGGAATCACCTGCCAATCATTAAAGATATACTTTCTGAGATTTGCCTCCAAAGATTTGTATTTAACCGTTCTAGAGTACAATCTTGCAAGCAGAAGGGAGACTATTCAGAAAGAAGCAGTCAGAGGAAGTGGTGATAAACAAGGCTATAAGACATCAATCTGACAAAAATATATTATATACCCATCTTTAATACCAAAACAAACCCCTTGTTTTTTATAATTAATAAATTCTAATAAAGTAATATAAAAGGTGCTTAAAATTTTCTTCAAGTTATTCTGGTGTGCACCCTCTGTTGGATCTACTCTTTCCAGCTACTTTTATGGTATCAAAATGATAAATTTCTGAAGGAGTACTATTGATCCATAATATGCCTAAGAGTTGCTTCAGATCTTGGTAAAATGGTGATTCTGACTTAATGGCTCTGAGTTAGGACCGAAGTTTCTGATTTTTTTTTTTTTACAAATTCCTTAGTACTTCTGATATTGCCACCTTACACACTGTGTTTTCAGGACCAGTGCTCTAGAGATGCTGATGGAGAGAGATAAGGAAACTAGCTTATAGACTAGACTGGAGTGAAAGGCAAGGATAATAGAACCATCACATTTTTAGAAACAAACAGTTATTACTCAAGTGACCTTAATACAGGGATACATTAAAAATCTTTGTACTACTAGTCTGCTTTGATGCAATTAGCAACCCACTTTCTAAGGTGCAATAAAAGTGATAGTGGCTGAAGACAACCCTTCCTAGTAATGTTTAAAGTGCAAAGATGATTGTAAAAGAAGACCCATCTCTGCCTTTTGGACATTTCTTCCATCTTCTAATCAGTCCATCTTGTATGTTCTTTGTCCAAAAGTTTCTCCACTGTCATTTTCTCATCATAGTTATTAGCTATCTCATTTTATCATCTCATCAACTGAACTGTTTATGCTGCTTCTAGTTTATTTGATGACAAAATGTTCTGCACAACACAGATTTATTCTCATAGAAAAATTCTGAGTAACTTCAGCTAAGTTCTCCAATGGGCTGGAAGAACAGTATGTGGACTGGAAGCCAAGAAGAAAGATTATAGAGTCCATGAGATGGAAGACTGGAGGATTTTGTGCTATGGAACTGTATTAAGGCTTATCCTTGCCCACCTTTGGATATTTGCCTTTGTTATCTTTCAACATAATATTTTCTTCCTTCACTTTTACGTAATAAAGTTCTACTCATTCTTTAATGCTTTACTTGAAATAACCTGGGCAAGCCAGAAAATAGTCTTTCTTTCTGCACTTTGGACTCAAATTACTTTGATGATGTATTTCTTTGGCTCACAGTTTAGATATTTGAACAGTAAATATTATGTATTATTTGTCTTCCAAATTTTCTCCTCACACACATTAGATGCTCAATACATAGACATTAAATTGAATTAGATAGAATTATTTTAACAAGCCAAAACCATCAGTCATGACTTTTGCATTTTTTTTATTTCTACTCTCCTCTTATTTGACTTGAGTTTACTGGCAAACTCAGCTATTCATTCCAATGTTCTCTGAAGAAATTTCACCCAGGAGCAAAGTACTGGCAGTTTTGAGGTGTCTTGCTTCAGAATCAAATGGATGGCATAACTTCCATGATGATTCAGGGCCTCATGCTTTGTACCACCAGGAAGTATGCTGGATCTTGAGATTGAAGTGATTAGCTAAAAATGTAGAAATAGTGTCACATCTTCACCACAGTGTCATGGCATTCACCAAGACCAAAAGTACATGGTACTTATCATTTGTAGTATACTTACTACATTTTATGCACGGAGATAAAGATATGCAACAAAGTTTTATAAGCAACATATACAACAATTATGAAAAATAGACATCACCATGTCTCTATAGAAGTATACCATGAGGCAGTAAATGAAATGGCTAAATAACAGCCATTCTTTGCTAGTTACCTAACAAAAGCAACTTGAGGAAGTAAAAGTTTATTTTGACTCAAAGTTTAAGGGTTCAACCATCATGGCAGTGAAGACAGGACAGCAGGAGTGAGGGGCAGCTGGTCACACAGCATTGACAATCATGAGGCAGAGAGAGATGAATGCTGCTGCTCAGCTTGCTTTATTCAGTCTGGGACCCATGGGGTGATATTTTCACATCAATCAATCTAATCTAAAAACTCCCTCATAAATATGCCTGCAGGTTTCTATCCATAGTGAGTCTAGACCCCATCAAGTTGACAATTGAGATCAATCACCATACATTCTGAGGGGTCTGTGAGATCATACTGGTGACAAGTTGAAGTGGTGATTAAACCAAATAGTGACTCCAGAGCCCAACCATTTAGTTATGTAGTTGTATTGTCTTAAGGAATTTTAAAATGATGTTTGGTGTGCCAGGAATTATGAAGACTGGTGCTTTGATGGCATGAGCAGCTTCATGCCAACTAAGAGTTTTTAAATATGTTCCCATATTGTCATCAGCTCTCACTTGTTCAATTACAGTAAGACACAGAAAAGTATATGAAAATGTTCCTACCGATTGATTGGAAGTGAATAATTATTATCTTTTCTATATTATGTATTCACTATCAAAAGGCAATAGAAATGCCAAGCAAGATTAATAGCCCTGTTTCATTATTTTTAATGCAAACTATTGATTTTAAAATAGCACAAGGCATGACAGTTTGTTACAATAAAACAATAATGTAGAGTATATGAAGTAATTGAGAATAATCTTTTTGCCTTTTTTACTGTGGCTGTGGGGCATAATGCTGTGTACATGTGGAGACATTTATGGCAAGCTCTTTCCAGAGATGGCAGCTTAAGCACTCTATAAAGAAGCACTTTGGAACCAGAGTATTATAAATAATCGGCAATAAAACTGGCAAATGGTCCTTTAATTTGATTCCATTATGTCACAGATCACAAGGACCTAGAGAGCTCAGCATTCAAAACACTAACTGCTTAGCCCAACACAAAGGGAAGTATAGGAGATGGTCTTGGAGTAGCTTTACCACCATGGGAATTTTCAGGGAAGAGGCGAACCTTTGACATCTAGGTGTGGAACAATATCTTGCTTAAGAGCCAGACATACTTGTTAATACTTGTCTGATTCCATTGCAAGTTTCCTCAAATATTCTTCCTTTCTAGGTACAGTATCTCTTCATATCTTCTCAATTTCCATATATTTTATTCAATTTCACAGCTAACAGTAGTGATTAGTAGTGATTCAGTAGTAATTCAGTAGTGATTTTCTCCTGTTTTCATTTCTGATGATGGAGTCTTTAGTGGCTGCATACATTTTATGTATGGCCTTGTTGCCTAGACTAGATCATAAAGGATGTAAGAAAAAATGCTAGCCAACTGTACATGCTGTGCTGATAAGAGCACATGGAGTAGTGAGAGACGGTCTAGACAAAACTCTATAAACAGCCTAATGCAAAGAACACAGAATGAAGAGATGAAAGTGAAATCATGTGAATATAGGACTTGTAATTGATGAGTCCTATAGAAGTTTCCTGGAAATGCAAGAATTATTGGTAAGTGTTGTTACCTGCCAAAGAGGATTTAAGCTTGTTCTAAGAAAACCTAACTGGGTAAATTTGGTCTTATATAGATAAAAGTGAGTCTGTGTCCTATCTAGCCACAGAACACTGTGACCTTATATGAGTGAACCAAACTACATCTGACTCAATCATTTTTCTGTACACTTAGACAAATCCTGTCTGTAAGTTTCAAGTGTTGATATATGAGCTTAGACAAAACAGATCCAGTATTTGTTACAAATGAATAGCTATGAAGATAAAGGGTAAGATAATGGAGAAACTCTGTCAACCAATCACAGCTAATTGGAGCGTGGCAACCTGGACCCCAAGAAGAAAAACTGGAAGATCCAGGTGCCCGATGGACTGATTGGAAGTCAGACCTCCCACTCTTATAGTGTGTGTTTCCCTTTTTTAACCATTAAAGTATAACCATTATTCTTTAGCTAGCCTGGTTATTTACCGTACTGACCTAATTCCCTACGCTTGGTGCCCAATGTGGGGCTCGAACCCATGACCCTGGGATTAAGAGTCTCTTGTTCTACCAATTGAGTTATATGTTGGCTTCCTCCAGTGTTTTTTTTGTAGTAACACATAGCTGAGTAACATGGGATCTGAATGGCAATGGACTTTGATAAGCTTCTTCATCCAGTTTCTTGGCATCAAGGCATACTAATTTTCCTGAAATGAGAAATTGTTATCTATTCTTCCATTCAAAGCAGAAAGGAAATTGATTAGAACAGTTTGTTTTCTTTTCTAAGCTTGAGAACATCTGGAAATGTTGTCCAAGCATGAATGTGTGGTCCAAGAAGAACCATTTGGAGAAAGTGGTTCCTTCCTGGGATTTCATGTATGGTAATCACAAAGGAAACTGGAACCATTGAGTACTGCTTTACCCTCTAATACTAACACCATTGCAGCATATTCTTTTGCATATGAACTTCTTCCAAAATCTATAGATACATAAAGAAGGAGTTCAATACAGAATCTCGTCCTTATATAATAGAAGCATTCTTAGCACACATCCTCTGAGAGCAGTTGCAAAGGAGCCCTCCAGAGCATTATGACTGTTCTCTTGCTCTCTACAGCTCTCTAATCCATGGACCACCAAGTAGACAGCCAGATTGGTAGCATTTTTCATTTCACATAGAAGTCTGTCTTTTCACTGAGCCCCCACCCCTGCTGTTATTCATCCTCAACTTTATCTTCAAACAGCTAATAAGGACCTACAGGCAAGAGCTGCTTTCATTTCACTTTACATTTTGTCGCCTCCAGTGCTACTTACTCTGGATTTGTAATATTTCTAGTGTTTGCACACATTTTTTATTTTTTGTAGTTAACAGGACTTCATTTATCAGTTTAAGGTATCTAGTATTTACTTCTTTATTAAGAATTTTTTATAATACAGTCTTTATTCATTTTGCATAGCCTTTCCTATTGCCACTCCTTTCCCTCCCCCAGACTCCTCCCCCTTCCCCTTCCCAGTTCCCTATCTTCTCTTCAGAAAGTGTAAGGCTTCCCTCAGGAGTCAACAAAGACCGACACTTCACTTTGAGGCAGGACCAAGCCCCTCCTGCTTATATCTAGGCTGAACAACATGTCCCCCAAAAAAACAGTATATTCCAAATGCCAGTTCAAGCACTAGGGATAAATCTTGGTCACACTGCCCCAAAGAATGTCCAAGTCTCACAAAACTTAAGTCTAAATGGATCAAAGACCGCAGCACAAATCCAGCTACACTAAAACCTCATTGAAAAGAAAGTGGGAAGTAGCCTTAAACGCATGGGCACAGAAGACTAAATATAACACCAGTAGCACAGACACTGAGAGCAACAGTTAATAAGTGGGACCTCCTAAAGTGGAGAAGCTTCTGTAAGCAAAGGACCCCATCACTAAGACAAAACGGCAGCCTATTGAATGGGAAAAGTTATTCATTAACCCCACATCAGACAGAGGACTGATCGCCAAAGTATATAAAGAACTCAAGAAACTATACATCAAATTACCAAATGAATCAATCAAAAAATGGGGTACAGATCTAAACATAGAATTCTCCACCAAAAAAATTTCAAATAGCTGAATGACACTTAGGAATCACTCAACATCCTTAACCATCAAAGAAATGCAAATCAAGTATTTGCTTTCTATATAATAGCTATCTATGCTTATATCTTGGAACAGAATTCCAGCATCAAGCCTGAGATGATAGGCATAGTATCTAAGACAATCATGCCGTATCCACCTTTGATTTTTCTAGGCTTCCTTATAGGATAGCCTATATTAAAGAAATGACCAAAATAGGGGAGGTTTTTTTCTTATGAGACAAATCCAAAATCTTTCCCCTCGCCATTTTTTATTCTTCACTGAAGAGTGGCCACCACATCTTTTGTTTACTAAGTCAGAAAAATATCACCTGTCAACTACGTGAAATGCTTAAATGAGAAAAATAAGCCCTAGTTTATTAAAGCTATTTTTGGATTACTTACAGATAAAAATATTCTTTTTTTAATTTTATTTTTTTTTATTTAGTAAAAATTTCTGCCTCCTCCCCGTCTCCCATTTACACCCCTCCCTCTTCCACTCTCCCTCCCTCTCCTGTCCAGAGAGCAGTAGGGGTTCCCTGCCCTATGGGAAGTCCAAGTTCCTCCCCCCTCCATCCAGGTCTAGGAAGGTGAACATCCAAACAGGCCAGGCCCCACCAAAGCCAGTATGTGTAGTAGGGTCCAAATCCCGTGTCATTGTCCTTGGCTTCTCAGCAGCCCTCATTGTCCGCCATGTTCAGGGAGACCGGTTTTATCTCATACTTTTTCAGTCCCAGTCCAGCTGGGCATGGTAAGCTCCGAATAGATCAGCCCCACCATCTCAGTGGGTGGGAGCACTCCTCGCAGTCCAGACTTCCTTGCTCATGTTTTCCCTCCTTCTGTTCCTCATTTGGACCTTGGGCGCTCAGTTCGGTGCACTAGTGTGTGGCTCTGTCTTTATCTCCATCCATCGCCAGATGAAGATTCCCTCACGGTCCTGACTTTCTTTCTCATGTTCTCCCTCCTTCTGCTCCTTGTCAGGACCTTGGGAACTCAGTCTGGTGCTCCAATGTGGGGCTCTGTCTCTAGCTCCATCCATCGCCAGATGAGGGTTCTATGGAGTTATGCAAGATAATCATCAGTATGGCTATAGGATCTGGCCTTTTCCGACTCCCTCTCCTCAGTTGCCCATAGAACTAGCTAGGGGCATCTCACTGGATACCTGGGAACCCCTCTAGAGTCAAGTCTCTTAATAATTCTAAGATGGCTCCCTTAATTAGGATATATGCTTCCCTGCTCCCATATCCACCCTCCCTATATCCCAAGCGTCCCATTCCCCCAAGCTCTCACTATCCTCCCCTTCACGCTTTGCTCTCCCCATGTCCCCTTGCCCCCAACCCACCCCACCCCCAAGTTCCTAATTTTTCCCAGCAAACTTGTCTGCTTCCAATATTCAGGAGGATAACTATATGGATGGAAATAGAAAACACCATTCTGAGTGAGGTAACCCAGACCCAAAAAGATGAACATGGGATGTACTCACTCATAATCGGTTTTTAGCCATAAATAAAGGACATTGAGCCTATAATTCATGATCCTTGAGAAGACAATAAGAAGGTGAAACCAAAGAAAAACAAAAATATTCTTAACCAACAGTGGGAGAAAGAGGGAAGTTTACGCTAAGATAATCAAATAAATATACATTAAAAAATCAAACTAGCTAATGTATAAAGGAGACAGAGGTTGTTATGGAATATTCCTGGGGAGGCATGGGTAATTAAAAGTTGAGATCATAGGGTAAGATTTGGAAAGATGGAAGACACAGCACAAATACTCTTTATGTAGGCTGCATGCTTGAGTCACCTGGGGACCTTTAAAAACCTATATTCAGGTTCCTCCTCCCATGACTCAAAATCAATTGACCTTGCTTTTTAAGGATCAGCCATCAACAATTTACAAAGCATATGTTTATTTAGTCTTTCCCTTCCTCCTCTTTCTACCCCTCTGACAGGTATGTGAGTTCCAGAGTATGCTGATGGATATCAGAAGACAGTTGGGCAAAGTTGATTCTTTCCTTCTAACATACTGTCCTGTTGATTTAGCTCAGGTCCACTGTCTGGCTAAACAAATTTATGTACTGACCCATCTCACTGACTCTACTGTCATTCAGCTTTTAATAATCCTTGTTTTATTTAATATTCACTCAGGGCAGGGAGTTATTGTTATGAAATACTATATGATCAGCTCCCTGGTTACATGTCCACTATCACTTTTAACCATTCTATGAGCAGTAGGCTTGCATAGTACTTTCCTGCTATTCAGCACTGCTGCCCTTGTTTGCCATTGTCTCTTCCTCAGAATCCTTGGCCTTTCTAGAAAAATCCAATTAGGTAATCCTATTTTATTTGTTTACACAGGGTGTTTTCTAATTCAACAGTTTGAAACTATAAATTCCATTTTATGCAATTTTTCCAAACATCTAGTATAGCAGGACTGACATATATATAGAATCATAAATAATTACTTATAAATATAACTAATAAAAAGCTGAGTGTGATGGCACACTTTCTTAATCCCAGCACTCTGAAGGCAGAAGCAGGGAGATCTCTGTGAGTTCGAGACCAGTCTGGTCTACAGAATGAGTTCTCAGACCACCAGAATAATGTAGAGAGACACTGACTCAAAAAACAAAAGCAAAACAAACAAGCAAAAAATCTATTAAAATAAAGGACATGATGTATAAGTTATAAAATCTATTTGATAATTAAAGCATAAAAACAACGTGAAACTCCACCACTTCTATTTCAGATGACTACTCTAACTGTAGAAAAGTTCTTTGATTTGCATAAGCTTTGGTCTGGTCAACTTTGTTTTATCATTTTTTTATTTGCAAGGTCTTTGTTAATAATAAAAATTTAATAAAACATTTTAAATAAAGAAAAAATAAAGGACTCATGTCTCAGGCTAAGTTGCTAAATAGTGCTATTGTATCACTAGAGGACGATGTCGTACAAGTGTTTTACTAGCTTATTCCACGGTGCTGTGCATGAATGACTAAAGTCAGTGGGAAAGAAAAATTAGAAAGGAGATTATTACATCTTCATCAGAGAGAGCTTGGGACAGAAGCCAGAGCAACATGCTTGCATTCAGTGGTTTGTACCTGGTGCCCAGCACCATGCCTGGCACCAAATAGTACTAGGGATAGTCCTAGAGGAAAAGATGAGAATGGATTGTTTGCTGTAGAGGAGGAGGAAACTTTATGCAAAGCTAGTTTTGATCCCCAGGTCTTTTAAGAGAAGAAATCACGCAGAAAGTGAATTCCATTAGATGATGCCAGATTAACTTGGCCAACGTCATTACGCCTTTTACAGACATTCAAAATGTTCTGGGATTCTCTGGAGAGTGTGCATAGCTGAGGACAGTGGGTTAAGGCAGCTTGTGGCATTTTGTTTTCTTTCTTTGTTAGTAAAGTAGAATTTAAATGAGCTTAACCTTTGATGATCTGGCAATTGTAAAAATCAACCCACCAAAGTTCAAGCAGTGTCAGATTGCAGAGACACACTTTCTGAGCAGCTCCTCTCCCTAGACCTTTCTCTGTCAAATGTCAAAGCTCAAATGAGCTTCTTTGGAAGGCAAATTACATGTTTCAAGCAGTCATTTTCCCTGACTGGCAACTTCTGCTCCAAATAATTAGTAACACAAGAACCGGAATTCTCTGGCCTTCAAGTTTGAACATAAGGGTATGTGTATGTAAAATTCTCTTCATACACTTGGATATTGCTTTTAAAAAAAAAGCTATCAGTAATCATCTACTGAAAATTAATCTTCTATAAAGACGACAAATATTTGTGATGAAAGGCCTGCTGATCTCACATTTTAATGGGGTAGGCAAGGACTAAAAGAAAATTCCCTGCACAGGTTTCCGGTGGCCATCAGAGAAGAAGCAGGTGGCAATTGATGTTTAGGCTGTCACCCACCAGGAGGATCCCCTTGACAGATCAATCTCTTTTAGGAAAGGCCCCAAGCCCATAGACCCCAGAATGTCTTTTGCTACTGTTTTGCCTTTACATGCTTGCTGCCGCAATCTTTCTCTGGTATCTGGCATGGTGTGAATGGGAGTAGGGAGACCCCCTATGCCTGTAATGTTATACATGTATACCCTTTGTATCTCATGTATGTGCCCGTTATACTGGGCATTTTTACCTGAAGATTGTCATTTAATATTATGCCTTTCTAAACTTTATTGTCTGATTGATAATAATAATAATAAGTAATTGTTCCTTTCTTTGTAACTGCAAAATGCAGCATTCTAGTAAAAGGCCAAACTAAGAAGAATACTTTCTTGCCAACATGGTTGATTTATAACAAGTTCATTGGTTGTGAATGTACATGGGTTCATGGGATAATTTGCTTTTCACCTGTAATACATAAAATGTTCATTCACTTGAAGGACATGGAAAACATGCTGGTTTTACTTGTAATCATTCCCTTGAAAAGCAGAATGTAATTATATTTTTTGGTTTTTCGAGACAGGGTTTCCCTGTAGTTTCTAGAGTCTGTCCTGGAATTAGCTCTTGTAGACCAGGCTAGCCTCAAACTCAGAGATCCGCCTGCCTCTGCCTCCCGAGTGTTATTTTTTATATCGTCTGAAAGATTTTGCTGGGGTATATAAACTGTAAGGGAAAAATAAAGATAGTGTTAGAGACAGTTAAACATGCCTGGAAAGAAAACATTTAGAATAAAAGTTAGAAGGAAAACATCAAGAATGAGAGAAGGAATAGAGAATACAAAAGAATAATAAGGGAAAGGTTTGAAGAAGACCATCAAGAGAGTTTGTGAGACAGACCCCCTCCCCCAGCTCCCTCTGCAGGCTTGTCTTTGTTTCTCCCATACCTGCCTCTCCCAAGCCTTCCCTAGTGTTCTCAGGTGTCCTGCTCCTGTCCTAAGGCCATCCACCCAAAGGGGTCAGACTCTGGCCTCTAGGCAGGTCTGAGGATTCCTGTGGAGGGGTACGGGCTCCTTCAGATTGTGCTGCCAGGTTCGCTGTGTGATACTCCATCCCACCCTGCCCCCACCTTGGCCCTTTTGTCCGGGCGGCACCCCTGGGCTGCCTGGAATCCCTTAAACTGTGCCCTGACATTCCATCTGAACTGGTGAGTGAATGCGGACCCTGTGGCAACCTGTCCTGGAAGAGAGCACAGACCCCCTCCCCCCAGCTCCCTCTGCAGACTTGTCTTTGTTTCTCCTGTACTTGCCTCTACCAAGCCTTCCCTAGTGTTCTCAGGTGTCCTGCTCCTGTCCTAAGGCCATCCACCCAAAGGGGTCAGACTCAGGCCTCCAGGCAGGTCTGAGGATTCCTGCAAGGGAGTGCGGGCTTCTTCAGATTGTGATGCAAGGAATAGGTCCTCCTCTGGCACTGAGGAGATCCAACCAGTTTCAGTCACAGCAAAGATTGGTCTAGGACACCAAGTGCCTCCCAGCTCCTTTTGAAGGAAGAGATGGGCAGGCGCCAATGCAGGAGCTCCTCCAACAACATGAAAGGCAACATGACATCACCACAATCCAGACATCCCGAAACAACAAGAATTGAACACCCTACCCCAGAAGATATGGAAGAAACCGACCTTAAACAGTACTTTATGAAAATAATAGAGGACCTTAAACAGGAGGTAAAAAACTGCCATAAAGAAATGGAGATGACAAACAAAAAGGTAGACGAAATAAATAAATCTCTCAAAGATACCCAAGAAAAACAAGAAAAAACAATCAAACAGGTAAGGGAAACAGTACAAGACCTGATAAATGAAATGGAGGTATTGAAGAAAACACAATCTGAGGGACGACTGGAAATGGAAACTCTGAGTAAACGAAAAGAAACTTCAGAGACAAGTATTTCCAACCGAATACAAGAGATGGAAGAAAGAATCTCGGACTCTGAAGATACTATAGAGGAAATAAACTCACAGATTAAAGAACTAAACAAATCTAACAAATTCTTAACACAAAACATTCAGGAAATTGGGGACACCATGAAAAGACCAAACCTAAGAATAATTGGGGTAGAAGAAGGAGAAGAATTACAACTCAAAGGCCCAGAAAACATATTCAACAAAATTATAGAAGAAAACTTCCCCAACCTAAAGAAGGATGTTCCTATGAAGGTACAAGGAGCCTACAGAACACCAAATAGACTGGATCAAAAGAAAGCATCCCCACGCCATATAATAATCAAAACACAAAACATACAGAATAAAGAACAGATATTAAGAGCTGCAAAGGAAAAAGGTCAAGTAACATATAAAGGGAAACCTATCAGAATTACACCTGATTTCTCAATGGAAACCATGAAAGCCAGAAGAGCTTGGATAGATGTGCTACAGACACTAAGGGAACATGGATGCAAGCCTAGATTACTATACCCAGCAAAGCTTGCATTCACCATTGATGGAGAAAACAAGATATTCCAGGACAAAAACAGATTTAAACAATACGTAGCCACAAATCCAGCCTTGCAGAAAATAATAGAAGGAAAATCACAAACCAAGGAGTCCAACAACGCCCACGATAACTCAGGCATCTAGAGACCCTTCACCAGCACAACTTGAAGAAGGGAAACACACAAACTCTACTACTAAAAATGACCGAAGTTAACAACCACTGGTCATTAATATCACTTAATATCAATGGACTCAATTCACCTATAAAAAGGCACAGGCTAAGAGACTGGATATGAAAACAGAATCCAACATTTTGCTGTTTACAAGAAACACACCTCAACCACAAAGACAGACACCTACTCAGAGTAAAGGGTTGGGAAAAGGTTTATCAAGCAAATGGCCCTAAGAAAAAAGTGGGTGTGGCCATACTAATTTCCAACAAAGTTGACTTCAAACTAAAATCAATCAGAAGAGATGGAAAGGGACACTTTATACTCATAACAGGAAAAATCCATCAGAATGAAGTCTCAAGCCTGAATATCTATGCCCCTAATATAAAAGCTCCCACTTATGTAAAAGAAACAATTCTAGAACTCAAGGCAGCCATCAAACCACACACACTAATAGTTGGAGACTTCAACACTCCTCTCTCACCAATGGACAGGTCAATCAGACAGAAACCTAACAGAGAATTGAAAGACTTAATGGAGGTAATGAACCAAATGGACTTAACAGACATCTATAGAACATTCCACCCAAACAGGAAAAAATATACCTTCTTCTCTGCGGCTCATGGAACCTTTTCGAAAATTGACCATATACTTGGTAACAAAGCAAACTTCCACAGTTACAAAAAAATATTAGTAACCACCTGTGTCTTATCGGATCACCATGGATTAAAATTAGAATTCAACAACAATGCTACCCCCCAAAAGCCCACAAACTCATGGAAACTGAACAGTCAACTACTGACCCACACCTCGTCAAGGAAGAAATAAAGAAAGAAATTAAAGTCTTTCTTGAATTTAATGAAAACAAAGACACAACATACTCAAACCTATGGGACACAATGAAAGCAGTGATAAGAGGAAAGTTCATAGCACTAAGTGCCCACTTAAAGAAAACGGAGAAAGCGCTCATTGGAGACTTAACAGCACACCTGAAAGCTCTGGAAAAAAAAGAAGCAGACTCACCTAGGAGAAGTAGAAGACTGGAAATAATCAAACTGAGGGCAGAAATCAACAAAATAGAAACACAAAAAACAATCCAAAGAATCAATGAAACAAGAAGCTGGTTCTTGGAGAAAATCAACAAGATTGACAAACCCTTAGCCAAACTAATCAAACGGCAGAGGGAGAACACGCAAATTAATAAGATCAGAAATGAAAAGGGGGACATAACCACAGACACAGAGGAAATTCAGAGAATCATTAGATCTTACTACAAAAGCCTGTATGCCACAAAATTGGAAAATGTAAAAGAAATGGACAGTTTTTTACATAAATACCATATACCAAAATTAAACCAGGACCAGGTAAATGCTCTAAATCGTCCTCTCAGTCGCGAAGAATTAGAAACTGTTATCAGGAGAGCACAGACCTCCTACCCCTTCTTCCCTCTGCAGGGTTGTGTCCCTTTCTCCTGTCCCTGTGTCTCCCAAGTTTTCCCTAGTGTTCTCAGGTGTCCTGCTCCTGTTCTAAGGCCATCCACCCAAAGGGGTCAGACTCTGACCTCCAGGCAGGTCTGAGGATTCCTGCGGAGGGGTGCGGGCTCCTTCAGATTGTGCTGCCAGGTTCGCTGTGTGGTATTCCATCCCGCCCTGCCCCCACCTTGGCCCTTTTGTCTGGGCTGCGACCCTGGGCTGCCTGGAATCCCTGATCCTGTGCCCTGACATTCCATCTGAACTGGTGAGTGAATGCGGACCCTGGGGCAACCTGCCCTGGAAGAGAGCACAGACCCCCTACCCCCACTTCCCTCTGCAGGCTTGTGTCCCTTTCTCCCGTCCCTGTGTCTCCCAAGTTTTCCCTAGTGTTCTCAGGTGTCCTGCTCCTGTTCTAAGGCCATCCACCCATAGGGGTCAGACTCTGACCTCCAGGCAGGTCTGAGGATTCCTGCGGAGGGGTGCGGGCTCCTTCAGGTTGTGCTGCCAGGTTCGCTGTGTGGTATTCCATCCCGACCTGCCCCCACCTTGGCCCTTTTGTCTGGGCTGTGACCCTGGGCTGCCTGGAATCCCTGATCCTGTGCCATGACATTCCATCTGAACTGGTGAGTGAATGCGGACCCTGGGGCAACCTGCCCTGAAAGAGAGCACAGACCCCCTACCCCCACTTCCCTCTGCAGGATTGTGTCGGTTTCTCCCTTCCCTGGGTGTCTTCCAAGCTTTCCCTAGTGTTCTCAGGTGTCCTGCTCCTGTTCTAAGGCCATCCACCCAGAGGAGTCAGACTCTGGCCTCCAGGCAGGTCTGAGGATTCCTGCAAGGGAGTTCGGGCTTCTTCAGATTGTGAGGCAAGGAATAGGTCCTCCTCTGGCACTGGGGAGATCCAACCAGTTTCAGTGACAGCAAAGATTGGTCTAGGACACCAAATGCCTCCAGGCTCCTTTTGAAGGAAGAGATGGGCAGGCGCCAATGCAGGAGCTCCTCCAACAACATGAAAGGCAACATGACATCACCACAAGCCAGACATCCCGAAACAACAAGAATTGAACACCCTACCCCAGAAGATATGGAAGAAACCGACCTTAAACAGTACTTTATGAAAATAATAGAGGACCTTAAACAGGAGGTAAAAAACTGCCATAAAGAAATGGAGATGACAAACAATAAGGTAGACGAAATAAATAAATCTCTCAAAGATACCCAAGAAAAACAAGAAAAACAAGAAAAAGCAATCAAACAGGTAAGGGAAACAGTACAAGACCTGATAAATGAAATGGAGGTATTGAAGAAAACACAATCTGAGGGACGACTGGAAATGGAAACTCTGAGTAAACGAACAGAAACTTCAGAGACAAGTATTTCCAACCGAATACAAGAGATGGAAGAAAGAATCTCGGACTCTGAAGATACTATAGAGGAAATAAGCTCACAGATTAAAGAACTAAACAAATTCTTAACACAAAACATCCAGGAAATCTGGGACACCATGAAAAGACCAAACCTAAGAATAATTGGGGTAGAAGAAGGAGAAGAATTACAACTCAAAGGCCCAGAAAACATATTCAACAAAATTATAGAAGAAAACTTCCCCAACCTAAAGAAGGATGTTTCTATGAAGGTACAAGAAGCCTACAGAACACCAAATAGACTGGATCAAAAGAAAGCATCCCCACGCCATATAATAATCAAAACACAAAACATACAGAATAAAGAACAGATATTAAGAGCTGCAAAGGAAAAAGGTCAAGTAACATATAAAGGGAAACCTATCAGAATTACACCTGATTTCTCAATGGAAACCATGAAAGCCAGAAGAGCTTGGATAGATGTGCTACAGACACTAAGGGAACATGGATGCAAGCCTAGACTATTATACCCAGCAAAGCTTGCATTCACCATTGATGGAGGAAACAAGATATTCCAGGACAAAAACAGATTTAAACAATACGTAGCCACAAATACAGCTTTGCAGAAAGTAATAGAAGGAAAATCACAAACCAAGGAGTCCAACAATGCTCACAATGACTCAGGCATCTAGCGACCCTTCACCAGCACAACTTGAAGAAGGGAAACACACAAACTCTACTACTAAAAATGACCGAAGTTAACAACCACTGGTCATTAATATCACTTAATAGCAATGGACTCAATTCACCTATAAAAAGGCACAGGCTAAGAGACTGGATATGAAAACAGAATCCAACATTTTGCTGTTTACAAGAAACACACCTCAACCACAAAGACAGACACCTACTCAGAGTAAAGGGTTGGGAAAAGGTTTATCAAGCAAATGGCCCTAAGAAACAAGCGGGTGTGGCCATACTAATTTCCAACAAAGTTGACTTCAAACTAAAATCAATCAGAAGAGATGGAAAGGGACACTTTATACTCATAACAGGAAAAATCCATCAGAATGAAGTCTCAAGCCTGAATATCTATGCCCCTAATACAAAAGCTCCCACTTATATAAAAGAAATACTTCTAGAACTCAAGGCAGCCATCAAACCACACACACTAATAGTTGGAGACTTCAACACTCCTCTCTCACCAATGGACAGGTCAATCAGACAGAAACCTAACAGAGAATTGAAAGACTTAATGGAGGTAATGAACCAAATGGACTTAACAGACATCTATAGAACATTCCACCCAAATAGGAAAGAATATACCTTCTTCTCTGCGGCTCATGGAACCTTTTCGAAAATTGACCATATACTTGGTAACAAAGCAAACTTCCACAGTTACAAAAAAATATTAGTAACCACCTGTGTCTTATCGGATCACCATGGATTAAAATTAGAATTCAACAACAATGCTACCCCCAGAAAGCCCACAAACTAATGGAACCTGAACAGTCAACTACTGACCCACACCTGGGTCAAGGAAGAAATAAAGAAAGAAATTAAAGTCTTTCTTGAATTTAATGAAAACAAAGACACAACATACTCAAACCTATGGGACACAATGAAAGCAGTGATAAGAGGAAAGTTCATAGCACTAAGTGCCCACTTAAAGAAAACGGAGAAAGCGCTCATTGGAGACTTAACAGCACACCTGAAAGCTCTGGAAAAAAAAGAAGCAGACTCACCTAGGAGAAGTAGAAGACTGGAAATAATCAAATTGAGGGCAGAAATCAACAAAATAGAAACACAGAAAACAATCCAAAGAATCAATGAAACAAGAAGCTGGTTCTTGGAGAAAATCAACAAGATTGACAAACCCTTAGCCAAACTAATCAAACGGCAGAGGGAGAACAGGCAAATTAATAAGATCAGAAATGAAAAGGGGGACATAACCACAGACACAGAGGAAATTCAGAGAATCATTAGATCTTACTACAAAAGCCTGTATGCCACAAAATTGGAAAATGTAAAAGAAATGGACAGTTTTTTAGATAAATACCATATACCAAAGTTAAACCAGGACCAGGTAAATGCTCTAGATCGTCCTGTTAGTCGCGAAGAATTAGAAAGTGTTATCAGAAACCTCCCTACCAAAAAGAGCCCAGGACCAGATGGTTTCAATGCGGAATTCTACCAGAACTTCCAAGAAGACCTAATACGTATACTCCTTAAGGTATTTCATAATATAGAAACACAAGTCACTGCCAAATTCCTTCTATGAAGCTACAGTTACCCTGATACCTAAACCACACAAAGACTCAACCAAGAAAGAGAATTACAGGCCAATCTCACTCATGAACATTGATGCAAAAATTCTCAATAAAATACTGGCAAACAGAATCCAAAAACACATTAGAAAAATTATCCATTACGATCAAGTAGGCTTCATCCCAGAGATGCAGGGCTGGTTCAACATATGAAAATCTTTCAATGTAATCCCTCATACAAATAAACTGAATGAAAAAAACCATATGGTCATCTCATTAGATGCTGAAAAAGCATTTGACAAAATTCAACACCCCTTTATGATAAAGGTCTTGGAGAGATTAGGGATACAAGGGTCATTCCTAAATATAATAAAAGCTATTTACAGCAAGCCGACAGCTAACATCAAATTAAATGGAGAGAAACTGAAGGCTATCCCACTAAATTCAGGAACACGACAAGGCTGTTCACTCTCTCCTTATCTCTTCAATATAGTGCTTCAAGTTCTAGCACTAGCAATAAGACAACATAAGGGAATCAAGGGGATTCGATTTGGAAAGGAAGAAGTTAAACTTTCATTATTTGCAGATGATATGATAGTGTACATAAGCAACCCGAAAAGCTCCACCAAAGAACTCCTACAGATGATAAACTCCTTCAGTAATGTGGCAGGTTACAAGATCAACTCCAAAAAATCAGTCGCCCTCCTATATACAAAGGATAAGGAAGCAGAGAGGGAAATCAGAGAAGTATCACCTTTCACAATAGCCACAAATAGCATAAGATATCTGGGAATATCTCTAACCAAGGAAGTGAAGGATTTATTTGACAAGAACTTTAAGTCTTTGAAGAAAGAAATTGAAGAGGATACCAGAAAATGGAAGGATCTCCCCTGCTCGTGGATTGGGAGGATCAACATAGTAAAAATGGCAATTCTACCAAAAGCAATCTATAGATTCAATGCAATCCCAATCAAGGTCCCATTAAAATTCTTCACAGAGATTGAGAGGACAATAATCAACTTTATATGGAAAAACAAGAAACCCAGGATAGCCAAAAAAATCTTATACAATAAAGGTACTTCTGGAGGCATTACCATCCCTGACTTCAAACTCTATTACAGAGCTACAGTATTGAAAACAGCTTGGTATTGGCATAAAAATAGAGAAGTCGACCAATGGAATCGAATAGAAGACCCAGATCTTAACCCACAAATCTATGAACACCTGATTTTTGATAAAGGAGCTAAAAGTACACAATGGAAGAAAGAGGGCATCTTTAACAAATGGTGCTGGCATAACTGGATGTCAACCTGTAGAAGAATGAAAGTAGATCCATACCTATCACCATGCACAAAACTCAGGTCCAAGTGGATTAAAGACCTCAATATTAATCTGAACACATTGAGCTTGATAGAGGAGAAAGTGGGAAGTACTCTACAACAAATGGGCACAGGGAACCGTTTCCTATGCATAACCCCAGCTGCACAGACATTAAGGGCAACATTGAATAAATGGGACCTCCTGAAGCTGAGCATCTTCTGTAAAGCAAAGGACATTGTCACTAAGACACAAAGGCAGCCTACTGACTGGGAAAAGATCTTCACCAACCCTGCAACTGACAAAGGTCTGATCTCTAAAATATATAAGGAACTCAAGAGACTAGACGGTAAAATGCCAATTAACCCAATTAAAAAATGGGGCGCTGAGCTGAACAGAAAATTCCCAACAGAAGAAGTTCAAGTGGCCAAAAGACACTTAAGGTCATGCTCAACCTCCCTAGCTATCAGGGAAATGCAAATCAAAACAACTTTGAGATATCATCTTACACCTGTCAGATTGGCTAAAATCCAAAACACCAATAATAACCTTTGCTGGAGAGGTTGTGGGGTAAGGGGTACACTCATCCATTGCTGGTAGCAATGCACACTTGTGCAACCACTTTGGAAAGCAGTGTGTCGGTTTCTCAGGAAATTCGGGATCAACCTACCCCAGGACCCAGTAATTCCACTATTGGGAATCTACCCAAGAGATACCCAATCATACTACAAAAGCATATGCTCATCTATGTTCATAGCAGCATTATTTGTAATAGTCAGATCCTGGAAACAACCTAGATGCCCTTCAGTGGAAGAATGGATGAAGAAACTGTGGAATATATACATGCTAGAATACTACTAATCGGTAAAAAACAATGACATCTTGAATTTTGCATGCAAATGGATGGAAATAGAAAACACTATTCTGAGTGAAGTAACCCAGACCCCAAAAGATGAACATGTAATGTACTCACTCATAATCGGTTTCTAGCCATAATTAAAGGAAATCAAGCCTATAATTTGGGATCCTTGAGAAGATAATAAGAAGGTGAACTCCCAAAAGAAGATATAGTAATCCTCCTGGATATTGGAAATAGACACGATCGCCAGGCAAAAATTTGGAACTTGAGGTTTGGGCGAGATGCGGCCAATGGAAGATGGGGAGAGAAAAGCTTGAAGGGGGTAATGGGGGGAGGTCGGAGGAATGGGATGCTTGGGATATAGGAGTGGGGAAGCATATACCTTAATTTAGGGAGCCACCTGAGGGTTGTCAAGAGACTTGACCCTAGAGGGGTTCCCAGGTTTCCAGGGAGACACCCCCCAGTTAGTTCCTTGGGCAGCTGAGGAGAGGGAGCCTGAAAAGGCCAGTTCCTATAGCCATACTCATGAATTTCTTGCATATCACCATAGAACCTCCACCTGGTGATAGATGAAGAAAATGACAGAGCCCCACATTGGAGCACCGGACTGAACTCCCAAGGTCCTGATGAGGAGCAGAAGGAGAGAGAACATGAGAAAGAAAGTCAGGAACGTGAGGGGTGAGTTCACTCATGGAGATGGTGGGACAGAACTAATGGGAGATCACCAACTCCAGTTGGAATGGGACTGATGGATCATGCGACCAAACCCGTCTCTCTTAATGTGGTCAACAGTGGGGGCTGACTGAGAAGCAAAGGACAATGGCGCTGGGCTCTGATTCTTCTGCATGGACGGGCTCTGTGGGAGCCTTCTCAGCTTGGTAGATCACCTTCCCGGACCTGGGGGGAGTTGGGAGGACCTTGGTCTTAGCATAGAGTAGGGAACCCTGATGGCTCCTTGGCCTTGAGAGGGAGGGAGGGGACGTATGGGTGGAGGGGAGGGGAGGGAAGGGGGAGAAGGAGGGGAGGGAAGGGAGAAGAGGAGGGGAGGAAAGGGGGAGGAGGAGGGGAGGAGATGGAAATTTTTAAATATAAAAAAAAACCATGAAAAAAAATAAAAAATAAAATAAAAAAATGAGTTTGTGAGTTTCTTTTTCCCTTTACCCTCTTTTTTAATATATAAATATTTATTTTAGACATATTTAAAATTAACATAAATACAAAATATTTTTTAAAAATATATCTTTAAAAACTATTATAATTTCATACTGCCAGAAAGTTTACAATTTGTTTGTATAAACACCTATATTTGGAATATGCATTTCATTAAGCCATTTTCCGCTAAGTGTCTGGGAGGAAATAACGTTTAAATAATGTAGGCAATCCCTTCCCTTCAGTTATTACTTTCAGTAGACTTTGGGCAGCATCTGACAGGACCTCTGTAACATGCTCCTCGAGAGGCAGGATGGACCTTTCTACCTGGTATCACTGCCTGTGGGGACAGCCTAGAAAAGTCAAGTATATGCCAATGCTGTGGGTTCCTTTTGATCCCTTTGCTGTCCAGAGGCTGTCCCCACAGGCAGTGATACCAGGTAGAAATGAAATATCCATAAATTTTCCTCTAAGACTGAGAAAAAATAATGGAAGAAGTGGGGGGAATGATGTAACAGATGGAGGAACAGTTCAGAATGCTGACTTCCATGATGCTGCCCAGCTGAACTCATAGCACCTGGAATTATCTACAAAAGATCTTTGTAATATTAGAATTCTTAACCCTCACTGTCATTGAAAAGGAAGATGTTACTGAGATTCCACACATAAATTAAAATTTATATAAAGATAATAATTTATGTGGGAAGGAGGGACATATTCCTCGGTGATGTAGCAACGAGTAAGATGCCAATGTAAGAATCCTCATTTATACCCTATAGTTAACTCTCCTTCTCTCTCATTGAGTATGTGTATTTGTCTTTGTCCTGAATACATAAAATGTCAGATTCTGGTATTTTCCTTTTTTCCTGTTTAGCTCCCTAATTTAAGTATTGAACATTCTTAACAGTATAATTTCAGAAATCTGCTTGCTTCTCTCAAATCTTCCAGTGTTACCCTCATCAATCTGACCCTCATAACTACCACATATCTATTAACAATGATTACTATAGAACACAAAGATGGCCAAGATCAATTCATACCCATCTATGACTTTCAACATCTATTATCTCACAGTCAACCCTAAGATGCATGTGAACCATATTTAGAGGACATGCAGCTATGATCTGGGTCTATTTCAGAAGACTTGCCTCTGCCCAGTGTTCTACTTGTATCTAGTGTGTCAGTCAGCTAATTTATTCAAAGTACTCAAAGCATGTCTGACACAAACTCATACTAGTTAGTACACGTCAATTGCTGGTACCATTATAATCCTCATTGCTAGCACTCATATTGAGCTAATTAAAATTCTCAGTCAATGTCATGCTTTCATGACCTGTGACTCAGAATCCCCCAAGAAACCTAGCTGAAGTGTTACTCACTTTTGAAAACAATTTCTTACTTTTTCAGTGGAGGGTTACTCTTTAGTCTTCTAGGCATTCTTCATTGTCATGTTCACTTATTTTAATTCAGTCATGTGTGTATGTGTAAAGCGCTTCATTTCTACCATCATTAACTTACATTAATTTTTTTCATAACAACTCTTCTTAATACCATGCTTTACACTTGTTAGATTTTTAGACATATTTGTGAACTGATCACCAATATGACTGAAGCAAGTTGAGGAGAGCTACATGCAATTTTTAAATGTTTTTCATTTAATAAAAATAGGCTCTTGTCTCATATGATATGTCTTGATTACAGTTTCCCTCCCTCTTGCTGTGGGATAACGATCTTATACACTGTAAAGATTTGTCACTTGATAGGATCAGGTACAAGGGAGCAACTGCTGAAGGAGTAGGCCTAAGTAAGGACCTCTGCAGGTTCAGGTGTGAGTCTGGGACCTCCAAGGGAATATATCAAAGAGGGCCAGGCATAAGCCCGGGACCTCTTCAGGAGCAGGCCCAGGCCAGGGACATCTACAGAAACAGGTCTGAGCCAGCAACCTCTGCTGGAGCAGGCTTGAGGCAGTAAACTCCACATGAGCAGGAACAAGTGAGTGACCACTGAGGGAGCAGTCCAGAGCTAGACACCTCTGCAAGATCAGGAACAGAAACAAGGGAGCCACCACTGAGGGAGCAAACCTGAAGCAGTGACCTCAGTAACCTCTGCTAGACAAGGCATGAATCGTAGACCTCTGAGGTAGCAGGCCTGAGCCAGCAATCTTTGCCAGAGGAGGCCCACTGCAGCAACCTCAGCAGAGAGAGCCCCAATCAAGCAATCTTTTTGGGAAAAAGACTGAACGACAACATTAAATCTAACAAAAGCTTTACACAAATATCCAGAAAATATGTGACACCATGTAAAGACCAAACCTAAGAATAATAGGTATAGAAGAAGGAGCAGTCCAACTCAAAAGCACAGAAAATATATTTAACAAAATCATAAAAGGAAACTTCCCAATCTAAAGAAAAATACGTCTGTGAAGAGACAAGAAGCTTATAGAACACCATATAGACTGGTTTAAAAAAAAGTACCCTCACCACAATAATCAAAACACTAAACATACAGAATAAAGAAAGAATATTAAGAGTTACAAAGTAAAAAGGCCAATTAACAAAAAGGTAGGCCTATCAGAATTACACCTGTCTTCTCAACTGAAACAACGAAAGCCAGAAGGTCGTGGTCAAGCATTGTGCAGACATTAAGAGGTCTCAGATATCAGCCCAAACTACTATACCCAATAAATCAATAGTCATAGAAGGACAAAACAAAATATGCCATGACAGAACCAGATTTAACCAATACCTAGCTACAAACAGAGCTCTACACAAAGTACTAAAAGGAAAACTGCAACCCAAAGAAGTTGACTACATCAATAAAAACACAGGCAATAGATGATATTATAGCAGCAAATCTTATAGCAAAGAAGGGAAAAACAACCACAAAATAACATCACCACCGACAAAAACTAAAATAACAGGAGATAGCAATCACTGCTCATTAACATTCCTTAATACAGACTCAACACACCTATAAAAAAATACAGGCTAACAGATTGGATATGAAAACAGAATCCATTTTTCTGCTGCATACAAGAACACACCTCAACCACAAAGATAGACATTGCCTCAGAGTAAAGGATTGGGAAAAAAATGTTCCAATCAAATGTATCTAAAAAACAAGCTGATGTAGCTATCTTTCCTAATATCTAACAAAATAGATTTCAAACAAAAATAAATCAAAAGAGACAAAGAGGACATTTCATATTAGTCACAGGAAAAATCCATCAAGACAAAATCTCTATGCTGAACATCTATGCCCCAAATACAAGGGCAACAGCATAAGTAAAAGAAACACTTCTAAAGCTTAAATCACATATTAAACCACACACACTAATAGTGGGAGACTTCAACACTCCACTCTCACCACTGGACAGGTCAGCCTGACAGAAAATTAACAAAGAAACAAGGAAACTAACAGATATTATGACTCAACTGGAGATAACAGGCATCTATAGAACATTCCATCCAAACATAAAAGAATATGCCTTCTTCTCAGCACCTCATAGTACTTTCTAAAAAATTGACTTCATACTATGTAAAAAAAAAAACAAACCTCAATAGATACAAAAATTGGAATAACCCCATGTATCTTCTCATATCACCATGGCTTAAAATTAGAATTCAACAGCAACACTAATTCCGAAACCCCACAATCACATGGAAATTAAACAGTGCTTATTTGAGGCATCAATGAGTCAAGGAAGAAATAAAAAAAAAGAAAACTTAAAGACTTCCTAAAATTCAATGAAAATGACCATACAACATATCCAAATTTATGGGATACAATGAAAGCAATGTTAAGAGGAAAATTCATAGCACTAAGTGCCTATATAAAGAGGCTGGAAAAATACCACACTAGTGAATTAACAGAACATTTGAAATTTTAGAACCAAAAGAAGCAAATTCACCCAATAGAACTAGAAAACAGAAAATAATCAAATTGAGAGCTGAAATCAACAAAACAGAAACAAAGAAAACAATACAAGAATCAATGAGACAAAGAGTTAATTCTTTGAGAAAATCAACAAAATAGATGAATCTTTATCCAAATTAACCAAAAGGCAGAGAGGGAATGTCCAAATTAAAATATCAGAAATGAAAAAAGGGACATAACAACAGATATGGAGGAAATCTAGAGAATCATCAGGTCATATTTCAAAAACCTGCACTCCACAAAATTGAAACACTTAAAGGAAATGGATGACTTTCTGGATGAATATCACCAAACTTCAATGAAGAAAAGATAAACAAATTAAATATACC
Source organism: Arvicola amphibius (assembly GCF_903992535.2). Taxonomy (NCBI): domain Eukaryota; kingdom Metazoa; phylum Chordata; class Mammalia; order Rodentia; family Cricetidae; genus Arvicola; species Arvicola amphibius. The sequence goes on along the minus strand of NC_052052.2, from coordinate 79,564,008 downwards.
TATAACTGATAAAGAAATAGAAACAGTCATCAAAATTCTCACAACAAAAAAAGCCCAGGACCAGATGGTTTCAGCTCAGATTTCTACAAGGTTTTCAAAGAACTAATACCAATACTCTTCAAATTGTTCCACACAATAGAAGGAGCATTGTCAAACTCCTTTTATGAGGCTACAATACCCTGATACCCAAAGCACATAAAGACATTACTAACAAAGAGAATTACAGACCAATCTCACTCATGAACATTGATGCAAAAATACTCAATAAATTCTGGCAAATTGAATTCCAGAAAACATCAGAATCACCATCCACCATGATCAAGTTGGTTTCATCCCAGAGGTGCAGGAAATCTGTCAATGTAAGCCACCATATAAACAAACTGAAAAATAAAAACCATATGATGAACTCATTAAATGCTGAAAAAGCTTTTTTTTCCTCTTTTATTTTCTCATTTTTTTATTCAAGATTTCCATCTCCTCCCCCTTCCCTCCCCTCCCTTCCACCCATACCCCCACTCCACCCCTCTCCAAAGACAAAGAGTCATCAGGGTTCCCTTCACTATGTTAAGTCCCAGGTCCACCCAGCTCCCCCTAAGTCCAGGAAGGTGAGCAACCAAACTGACAAGGCTCACAGTGAGCCCGTCCATGCTGTAGAGTTCATGTTCATTGCCATTGTCCTTGGTTTCTCAGTCCTCCTCCACCATCACCCACATTCAGAGAGTCCGGTTTGGTCCCCTGTTCCATCAGTCCCATTCCGACTGGACTTGGTGGTCTCCCATTAGATCTGTTCCACCGTCTCAATGGGTAAAAGCACTCCTCGCGGGCCTGGCTTCCTTGCTCATGATCTCCCTCCTTTTGCTCCTCATCAGGACCTTGAGAGCTCAGTCTGGTGCTCCTATGTGGGGCTCTGTCATTTTCTCCATCCAATGCCAGGTGAAGGTTCTATGGTGATATCCAAGATATTCATGAGTATGACAATAGGATCTGGACATTTCTGGCACCCTCTCCTCAGCTGCCCTAGGAACTAGCTGGGGTCGTCTTCCTGGACACCTGGGAACCCCTCTAGAGTCAAGTCTCTGCCAACCCTAGAATGGCTCCCTTAACTAAGATATATAATTCCTTATTCCCATATCCACCCTTCCTATACCCCAACCATCCTATTCCCCCAAGCTCTTCCCATCCTCCACTTCACACTTTTCTCTCCCCATTCCCCCATCCCCCATCCCACCCCACCCCCATGTTCCCATTTTTGTCCGGCAATCTTGTCTACTTCCAATAACGAGGAGGATAACTGTTTTTCTTTGGGTTCACCTTCTTATATAGCTTCTCTAGGATTTTTTACGAATTATAGGCTCGATGTCCCTTATTTATGGCTAGAAACCAATTATGAGTGAGTACATCCCATGTTCATCTTTTTGGGCCTGGGTTACCTCACTCAGGATGGTGTTTTCTATTTCCATCCATTTGCATGCAAAAATTCAAGATGTCATGGTTTTTTTACCGCCGAGTAGTACTCTAATATGTATATATTCCACACTTTCTTCATCCATTCTTCCACTGAAGGGCATCTAGGTTGTTTCCAGGTTCTGGCTATTACAAATAATGCTGCTATAAACATAGTTGAACAAATGCTTTTGTAATATGATTGGGCATCTCTTGGGTAAATTCCCAATAGTGGGATTGCTGGGTCCTGGGGTAGGTTGATCCCAAATTTCCTGAGAAACCTCCACACTGCTTTCCAAAGCGGTTGCACAAGTTTGCATTCCCACCAGCAATGGATGAGTGTACCCCTTACTCCGCATCCTCTCCAGCAAAGGCTATCATTGGTGTTTTTGATTTTAGCCATTCTGACAGGTGTAAGATGGTATCTCAGCATTGTTTTGATTTGCATTTCCCTGATTGCTAAGGAGGTTGAGCATGCCCTTAAGTGTCTTTTGGCCATTCGGACTTCTTCTGTTGAGAATTCTCTGTTCAGTTCAGTGCCCCATTTTTTAATTGGGTTAATTAGCATTTTAAAGTCTAGTCTCTTGAGTTCCTTATATATTTTGGAGATCAGACCTTTGTCTGTGGTGGGGTTGGTGAAGATCTTTTCCCAGTCAGTAGGCTGCCTTTTTGTCCTAGTGACAGTGTCCTTTGCTTTACAGAAGCTGCTCAGCTTCAGGATGTCCCATTTATTCAATGTTGCCCTTAATGTCTGTGCTGCTGGGGCTATACGTAGGAAGCGGTCTCCTGTGCCCAAATGTTGTAGAGTACTTCCCACTTTCTCCTCTAACAGGTTCAGTGTGTTCAGATTGATATTGAGGTCTTTAATCCATTTGGACTTGAGTTTTGTGCATGGTGATAGACACGGATCTACTTTCATTCTTCTACAGGTTGACATCCAGTTATGCCAGCACCATTTGTTGAAGATGCTTTCTTTCTTCCATTGTGTGCTTTTAGCTCCTTTGTCAAAAATCAGGTGTTCATAGATTTGTGGGTTAAGATCTGGGTCTTCTATTCGACTCCATTGGTCGACTTCTCTATTTTTGTGCCAATACCAAGCTGTTTTCAATACTGTAGCTCTGTAATAGAGTTTGAAGTCAGGGATGGTAATGCCTCCAGAAGTTCCTTTATTGTATAAGATTGTTTTGGCTATCCTGGGTTTCTTGTTCTTCCATATAAAGGTGATTATTGTCCTCTTAAGATCTGTGAAGAATTTTGATGGGATCTTTAAGGGGATTGCATTAAATCTATAGATTGCCTTTGGTAGTATTGCCATTTTTACTATGTTGATCCTCCCAATCCAAGAGCAAGGGAGATCCTTCCATTTTCTGGTGTCCTCTTCAATTTCTTTCTTCAAAGACTTAAAGTTCTTGTCAAATAGGTCTTTTACTTCCTTGGTTAGAGTTACCCCAAGATATTTTATGCTATTTGTGGCTATCGTGAATGGTGAAGCTTCTCTGATTTCTTTCTCTGCTTCCTTATCCTTTGTATATAGGAGGGCGACTGATTTTTTGGAGTTGATCTTGTATTCTGCCACGATACTAAAGGAGTTTATCAGCTGTAGGAGTTCTTTGGTGGAGTTTTTCGGGTCGCTTATGTACACTATCATATCATCTGCAAATAATGAAAGTTTAACTTCTTCCTTTCCAATTTGAATCCCCTTGATCCCCTTGTTTTGTCTTATTGCTATTGCTAGAACTTCAAGTACTATATTGAAGAGATAAAGAGAGAGTGGACAGCCTTGTCGCGTTCCTGAATTTAGTGGGATGGCCTTGAGTTTCTCTCCATTTAATTTGATGTTAGCTGTCGGCTTGCTGTAAATAGCCTTTATTATATTTAGGAATGACCCCTGTATCTCTAATCTCTCCAAGACCTTTATCATAAAGGGGTGCTGAATTTTGTCAAATGCTTTTTCTGCATCTAATGAGATGATCATATGGTTTTTATCCTTCAGTTTATTTATATGATGGATTACATTGATAGATTTTCGTATGTTGAACCAGCCCTGCATCTCTGGGATGAAGCCTACTTGATCATAGTGGATAATTTTTCTAATGTGCTCTTGGATTCTGTTTGCCAGTATTTTATTGAGAATTTTTGCATCGATGTTCATAAGTGAGATTGGCCTGTAATTCTCTTTCTTGGTTGAGTCTTTGTGTGGTTTAGGTATCAGGGTAATTGTAGCTTCATAAAAGGAATTTGGCAGTGACTTTTGTGTTTCTATATTATGAAATACCTTAAGGAGGATAGGTATTAGGTCTTCTTGGAATTTCTGGTAGAATTCTGCATTGAACCCATCAGGTCCTGGGCTCTTTTTGGTAGGGAGGTTTCTGATAACAGTTTCTAATTCTTCGCGACTGAGAGGACTATTTAGAGCATTTACATGGTCCTGGTTTAACTTTGGTATATGGTACTTGTCTAAAAAAGTGTCCATTTCTTTTACATTTTCCAATTTTGTGGCATACAGGCTTTTGTAGTAAGATCTAATGATTCTCTGAATTTCCTCTGTGTCTGTGGTTATGTCCCCTTTTTCATTTCTGATCTTATTAATTTGTGTGTTCTCTCTCTGCCGTTTGATTAGTTTGGCTAGTGGTTTGTCTATCTTGTTGATTTTCTCCAAGAACCAGCTTTTTGTTTCATTGATTCTTTGGATTGTTTTCTGTGTTTCTATTTTGTTGATTTCTGCCATCAGTTTGATAATTTCTAGTCTTCTACTCCTCCTAGGTAAGTCTTCTTCTTTCTTTTCTAAAGTTTTCAGGTGTGCTGTTAAGTCTCCAATGTGTGCTTTCTCCATTTTTTTAAGTGGGCACTTAGTGCTATGAATTTTCCTCTTAGCACTGCTTTCATAGTGTCCCATAAGTTTGAGTATGTTGTGTCTTTATTTTCGTTAAATTCAAGAAAGACTTTAATTTCTTTCTTTATTTCTTCCTTGACCCAGGTGTGGTTCAGTAGTTGACTGTTCAGTTTCCATGAGTTTGTAGGCTTTCTGGGGGGTAGCATTGTTGTTGAATTCTAATTTTAATCCATGGTGATCCGATAAGATGCAGGTGGTTACTAATACGTTTTTGTAACTGTGCAAGTTTGCTTTGTTACCAAGTATGTGGTCAATTTTCGAAAAGGTTCCATGAGCCGCAGAGAAGAAGGTATATTCTTTCCTGTTTGGATGGAATGTTCTATAGATGTTTGTTAAGTCCATTTGGTTCATTACCTCTATTAAGTCTCTTAATTCTCTGTTAGGTTTCTGTCGAATTGACCTGTCCATTGGTGAAAGAGGAGTGTTGAAGTCTCCCACTATCAGTGTGTTTGGTTTGATGGCTGCCTTGAGTTCTAGTAATGTTTCTTTTATATAAGTGGGTGCTTTTGTATTAGGGGCATAGATATTCAGGATTGAGACTTCATTCTGATAGATTTTTCCTGTAATGAGTATAAAGTGTCCCTTTCCATCTCTTCTGATTGATTTTAGTTTGAAGTCAACTTTGTTAGAAATTAGTATGGCCACTCCCGCTTGTTTCTTAGGTCCATTTGCTTGATAGACCTTTTCCCAACCCTTTACTCTGAGTAGATGTCTGTCTTTGTGGTTGAGGTGTGTTTCTTGTAAACAGCAGAATGTTGGATCCTGTTTTTGTATCCAATCTCTTAGCCTGTGCCTTTTTATAGGTGAATTGAGTCCATTGATATTAAGTGATGTTAATGACCAGTGGATGTTAACTCCGGTTGTCATTTTTTATTTGGTTGTAGTGATTGTGTGTTTCCTTTCTTTGAGATGTGCTGGTGAAGGGTCACTAGATGTCTGAGTTATTTTGGGCAATGCTGGACTCCTTTGTTTGTGATTTTCCTTCTATTACTTTCTGTAAGGCTGGATTTGTGGCTATGTATTGTTTAAATTTGTTTTTATCCTGGAATATTTTGTTTTCTCCATTTATAGTGAATGAAAGCTTGGCTGGGTATAGTAATCTGGGCTTGCATCCATGGTCTCTTAGTTTCTGCAAAACATCTATCCAGGACCTTCTGGCTTTCATGGTTTCCATAGAGAAGTCAGGTGTTAGTCTGATACGTTTTCCTTTATATGTTACTTGGCCTTTTTCCTTTGCAGCTCTTAATATTCTTTCTTTATTCTGTATGTTTTGTGTTTTGATTATAATATGGCGGGGGTATGGGTTTTTTTTGATCCAGTCTATTTGGTGTTCTGTAAGCTTCGTGAACCTTAATAGGAATATCGTTCTTTAGGTTTGGGAAGTTTTCTTCTATAATTTTATTAAATATATTTTCTGGGCCATTGAGCTGTAATTCTTCTCCTTCTTCTATGCCTATTATTCTTAGGTTTGGTCTTTTTATTGTGTCCCAGATTTCCTGAATGTTTTGTGATGAGAATTTGTTGGATTTGCTGTTTTCTTTGATCAGTGCGTTTATTTTCTCTATGGTATCTTCAGAATCTGAGATTCTTTCTTCTATCTCTTGTATTCTGTTGGTTATGCTTGTTTCTGTAGTCTCTGTTCGTTTACATAGATTTTCCATATCCGGCTGGCCCTCGGGTTGTGTTTTCTTCCTTGCCTCCATTTCAGTTTTCAAGTCTTGCACTGTTTCCATTATCTGTTTGATTGTTTTTTCATGGTTTCCTAGGATATCATTTACGGATTTACTCAACTCTTCAAACTTTTTGTTATTCTTCTCGTCCATTTCCTTAAGGGAGTTTTTCACCTCCTGTTTAAAGGACTCTATTACTTTCATAAAGTCAATTTTTTCTACTTCTTCTTGATTAGTGTGTTCAAGTCCTCCTGTTATAACTTCGTTGGATTCTGGTGCTTTCATGTTGTTTTTCAAATTGTTGGAGGAATTCTTGCATTGGCGCCTGCCCATTTCTTCCTCTGAATAATCCCCTTTGGGTCTTCTTTTAGAAGTTCAATTCCCCCCAATGAATTCAATTAACTCACCCCAATGAATGATGGATCCTCTGGCAGACTGTCAGGTCTCCTTGCAGGCCAAGCAGCTCACTGACAAAGGGCCTACCTTGCTACAGGCAGGCTAATGAAGGAGGGGACCTCCCACCAGCCTGGATACACTCAATTCCAGGTCCCCGGCGCCCAAACAGACTGAGCTGTGGGATTTTGTGGCCCCAAAGACGGGAGGATGATGCAGGGTAGGGGGTTCTGGGTGCAAGCTGGGAAGGGACAGGAAGAGGGAAGCAGTATCCGGGGAGGATTACCCCTGCAGGAAGAGCAGGGAGTGTGCAGGTGGGGGGGGGAGAATTGGGGATTTTCGGTGGTCCCTCTCCGGGCAGCTGCCCGGTTCAGGCACTCACTCCTCACTCACCCCAATGAATGGTGGATCCTCTGGCAGACTGTCAGGTCTCCTTGCAGGCCAAGCAGCTAGCTAACAAAGGGCCTGCCTTGCTGGAGGCAGGCTAATGAAGGAGGGGACCTCCCACCGGCCTGGGTGCACTCAATTCCAGGACCCCGGAGCCCAAACAGGCTGAGCTGTGGGATTTTGTGGCCCCAAAGACGGGAGGATGATGCAGGGTAGGGGGTTCTGGGTGCAAGCTGGGAAGGGACAGGAAGAGAGAGGCAGTATCCGGGGAGAATAACCCCTGCAGGAAGAGCAGGAAGTATGCGGGTGGGGTGAAAGTTGGGGAATATCGGTGGTCCCTCTCCGGGCAGCTGCCTGGTTCAGGCACTCACTCCTCACTCACCCCAATGAATGATGGATCCTCTGGCAGACTGTCAGGTCTCCTTGCAGGCCATGCAGCTAGATAACCTGAAAAAGCTTTTGACAAAATACAACATCACTTCATGATAAAGGTCTTAGAGAGAGCAGTGATACAAAGAACATGCCTAAATGTAATAAAGGCAATATACAGCAAACCAACAGCCAACATCAATCAAAATGGAGAGAAACTTGCAGTGAGTCCACTGAAAACAGTCATAAGACAAGGCTGTCCACTCTCTCCATATCTATTCAATACAGTTCTTGAGGTCATAGCCAGAGCAACAAGACACCAAAAGTAGATCAATGGGATACAAATCGGAAAGAAAGAAGTCAGACTCTCACTATTTGCTGATGATATGATAGTTTACATAGGTAACCACAAAATGTCTACCAAAAAACTTCTATATTTCACAAACACTTTCAGTAATATAGCAGGATACAAGATTAACTCAAAAAATCAGTAGCCCTCCTTTACACAGATAATAAATGGGCCAAAAAAGAAACCAGAGAAATATCACCCTTCACAATAGCCATAAATAGCATGAAGTATCTCAGAGTAACTCTAACCAAACAAGTGGAAGACTCCTATGACAAGAACTTTAAATCTTTGAAGAAAGACAAAAGTGGAAAGAGCTCCCATGTTCTTGGGTAGGTGGAATTAACATAGTTAAAATGGCAATCTTAACAAAAGATTCAATGTAATTCTCATCAAAATCCAAGCAAAATTCTTCACAGACCATAAAAGAACAGTACTCAAGTTCATATGGAAAAGCAAAAACCCAGGATAGCCAAAGCAATTCTGTACAATAAAGGAACTTCTGGAGGCATCACAATTTCTGACTTCAAACTCTACTACAGAGCTGCGGTACTGAAATGAGCCTGGTATTGGCATAAAATTGAATCATACCACAAGGATGTGTGCTTAACTTTGTTTATAGTGGCATTGTTTGTTATCCAGAATCTGGAAACAACCTAAATGTCCCTCAACCGAAGAATGGATAAGGAAAATGTGGTACATTTATACAATGGAGTACTAAACAACAGAAAAAAATAACATCTTGAAATCTGCAGGCAAATGGGTGGAAATAGAAAACATCATATTGAGTGAGGTAACCCACATACAGAAAGACAAATATAATATGTTCTCACCTATAACTATGACTTTTAGACACAAAGCAAAGAAAGCCAGCCTATACTTCACAATTCCAGAGAACCTAGACAATAATGAGGACCCTAAGAGAGACATACATAGATCTAATACATATGAGAAATAGAAAAAACCAAGATCTCCTGAGGAGATTGGGAGCATGGGAACCATGGGAAAGGGTTAAAGTGGATGGGAGAGAAAGGCAGGGGAACAGAGAAAAATATATAGCTCAATATTATCCATAAAAATAAAGATTTGTCACTTTTATTGGTTTAATAAGATGCTGAATGGCCAGTAGCCAGGCAGGAAGTATAGCAGGGTGACCAGACTAAGAGAATTCTGGGGTGAGGAAAAGAAGAGATGTAGTTACCAGTAAGACACAGAGGAAGTAAGATGGGAATGCCTTACTAAGAAAAGGTACCAAGCCACATGCCTAAAATTGACAAGAATTATAGGTGAATTTAAGTTGTATGTGTTAGTTAGTAATAAGGCTGAGCAATAGGCCCAAGAGTTTAATATAAGGCTCTGTGTGTTTATTTGGGACTGAATGGCTGCAGGACTGAGTGGGGCAGAAACCTATGTCTACACCCTCTACTCTTCTCATTCCCTGTCTCTCTTCCCCTACAGATCTATTCTTTCCTCTCTCTCATTAGAAAAGAACAGGCTTCCAGGAGATAGCAACAAAACAAGACAAAATAAAGTATAAGAAGATAAAACAAAACCCATCACATTGACGCTGGACAAGGCAAAACAACAGAAGGAAAAAAGCCCCAAGAACAAAAACAAGAATGAAAGACCCACTTGTTATACACTCTGACGTCCCAAAGGAATACTAAGCTAAAAGCTATAATACGTACACAGAGGACCTCTGTAGGTCCTCTACAATTGCAGACCTTTGTTGACCTTGTGCTTTTGGCTTCAGTCTCTGAGTTCATATGAACTTTGCTTATTTGACCCAGAGGGCTTTGTTTTCCTGGATGCTTCATTCCCTCTGACTCTTACACTCTCTTTACCTCCTCTGCAGGGTTCCCTAAGATCTGAGGGGAGCAATTTGATGTAGATATCCCATTTAGAGCTGTGCATTTCGAGGTATGTCTGTCTGTTTCCTGTCTCTTTCTCTTTGCACAGTCTAGCTATGGGTCTCTGTATTTGTTCCCATCTGCGGTAAGAGAAAGCCTCTTTGATGAGAGTTGACTAAGGCATCATTCTGTCAGTGTAACAGCCTATCATTAGGAGTCATTTTATTGCTGCTTTTTATTTGTTTGTTTGTTTTGAGATCACTAGTGTTTGGTTTTTATCCTAGGTTTTAGGCTGGTTAATCTCTGGTTCTTGGTCACCCAAACAGTCTCAGATATGGGTTACACCTTGTGGAGTAGAGTTAAGTCAATTCAGACATTGTTGGCTAGTCCCATGAGTTTTGTGCCATCAATGCCTTAGAATATCTTGGAGACATGACTAATTTTTTATTAAATATTGTGTTTTGGAGTTTTATATATCTCATACATGGTCTGAATTTCTTGTTTCTCTCTTCTCTCCATAAAGTATTCAGCATAGATAAACTGGTTATTCGTTAGCTTCACGTTGTTTGCCATCACCTTTCACACTAGTTTGTAAGCACATGTAATCCATGCCTCCAACTAGTATGAGATAGCTTTCCATGGAAGGAGAGAGTCAGGGCAGATGATCTGGGAGAGCACAAAACCAGAATGGTACTCATGCTTTCCCACAGAGCCATTCCACCTGATTTTACTATACAGTGAGACTGAGTGACATATGCAAGAGAAGATAAAAGCAGCCTCTCCCAGACTCCTGCACAAGCTCAGAAACACAGGCACACAGTATACAGGTACTTATTCAAACACACACACAAACCTACCTGCATGTTCACTTCATACTTTAAGAGTGTGTCTGGAGACAAGGAGACAGGCATAACCCCAGCCCATAGGAGGTAGAAACAGAAAGATCAGGTGTAGTTTATGCCAGTCTTGGCCAAGTGAAGTGTTCAAAACTAACCTGGTTTATATAAAATTGTGTTTCAAATACAACTACACACACACACACATCTTTGATTGATTTCTGCCTTTTACAATGAACCCTATTATTATACTTACTCCTAGTTCGAGAATCAAAGGGAGTGACTTGCATATCTGTTCTTATGACACATGGGGTGTGTGTGTGTGTGTGTGTGTGTGTGTGTGTGTGTGTGTGTCTGTGTGTATAAGTCTATGATGACACCAAAGATAAGGATGATGGGATTAGTACTTATTTTTAAGTGCTTGTTGGAGAACAGGCCCTGTATTAAGAACATTGTATTTATTTATATATTTACACTTCCCAGAGATTGCAAGAGATACACGTAACTCTGATTTTATAGACAGTCAAGTTAAGGATTGCAGTTACATGACTTTATGAACTTTAGTTATGATTCCTAACTGTGATCAATCTTTTCAAAATCCAGTCTTAAAGGAAATGTAAGTGAAGGGAAGTAAAGAGAGGACATAGAAGAAAAAGAATTAGAGAAATCATGAAGTCAACTCTTCTTCTGGAAATTTAAGAGTTATAAAATATTATAAAGAGTTATCAGTCAATACTTTGGGCAAAGGTATATCTTGGAATACATGACAATGGCTGTTGATGGGCCAGACTGTAGGGGAAAGGTATCACTGCCATCCAAGGACACCATCCTGTAGATAGAAGTCCTGTAGTCAGGCATGTAGCAATGCCAGTGTTTCCATGACAACAGCAATGATACCTGTGGTGATATGGGCCAACATTGGAGATGGGAGTGATTAACGGGGCTACAGAAGGTAATATCACAGTGAAGGGTGTTTCTTAGAAAATATATCTACTTCGGATAGTGTTTATGCTTCAATGTAAATAGTGACAACTGTGAGTATTCACAGCAGCGGTTCCTTTAGTTTTCAAGTGTAGAAACTCACAGGTATCAGACTCTTGTTCAAAGCCTGACAAGAACTGTGTAGCAGAGGTCTGGGTACTCGGAGCTCATCCTCTGTGCAATTTCCTCCCCAATGAAAACATTGTACTTTGCTCTATAACCTGTCTCCATCCCCTCCTGAGACTTGGCTTTGCAGTTGCCTCCTCTCCCCAGTATCCTCTGTTTTTGGATCCCTTGTGATGTTTCCCTGCAGGGCACAGGTGCACTGGTCATCAGACCACCTGCTGGTTACACCTGCTCAGGCTGTCTCTGAGAGGCAGCATACTGTTTTTTGTCCCAGTGGTATTTCTTAGAATAGTCTTTAGCTAAAACAAGTACACTGCATGAGGGCCTGGCCTTCAGGGCTCTGACTGACAAACCCTAGCTATTCTCCCACTACCTCTGCCCATCCTTTTTCTCCTTCTTCACAGAGAAGGAAATCCTTGGTGAGAGAACATAGTTCCTGGTCTGTGATATACTACTAGGACAGTACAATTTAGTATGATATATTCCCCAAATCATTTGATGATCAAAATATAAACATTAAAACCACAGGCTATCATGCTGTAGAGGAGGGTCCACTGCCAGATAATCAGAAAGACTAATAATATTTAAGCTTGTTTTTATTGCTAGAAAAGTTCCTTTCATAATGTGCTTTTAATACTTAATAAGTACACTTTCATTTTCATTTGCTTTCATCATTTATCATGATACTAATTGTGTTAAGAGAAATTAAAATCAGAAATAATATAAGAATGAGAACCATAAAATAACCACCTACCATTTATTCAGGTTTTACTGTGCTCTCTCCCCCACCTCTCTCTCCACACTTTCTCCTCATTATAGACCTAGAGAAGCAGATCATTGTGGTTGGCAGATGAGAGAACTAAGACAATAAGAAGTGACATAACTCATTTTGTATCTACATGTAGTAACAGGCAGAGAGAGCTAAACCTAGGCCACCTTCACTGTACCGTTTTGCAGCACTGTTCTAACTTTGAGAAGCTGTGAAGTCAACCAGAGGCTGGGTCTGAGGTTACTATCTGTTTTGGGGGTTCTGGAGTGAAGGTTGAGAAATGTATATTTTAAGTAAGTTCTCAGAATGCACTGATACTGCTGCTAAGCATCTCTAACATTTTCAAAATTATGCAGTTTAACCCTCTCAAAACATACAAGCGGTTATTATAATTGCCACTTTATAGAAGAAGGAAACATAGTTTTTAGGATTATCAAGCTTCAAACTGATGACATATACATTCAAAGTTGAGACTAGATTCACAGTCTGTGATTACTGACATGCTATGCTGAAGTGATTTTCATCTTTTCTTGGCTTATTATATATTTGCCTTTACCGGAAGTAGTATATCTTACATTTTCCACTCCCCATTCACTAATATAGAATGCAAGGGCCAAAATTCTACAATAAAGGAAATCACTGGACAAATAAAGCCTGATGTTTAGAGAACATGGAAGAGCTGCCTACTGAGAATGGTTGCTAGCAGGCAGTGCCCCTAAGTGGTAGTTCTAAATGTTAGCTGATCAGCAAATACACTATTCAGTCTGTATTCAGTCTGTATTCAGTCTGTATTCAGTTTCTAGTATGTTAGACTTAACATTAAACGCTATTCGAAGACTACTGCTATTGAGTTTTATTGAGTCCTTGGCATTAGCTAGAATATCCATTCTCTCTCTCTTTTTAAATTGGTACCTAAAAATGGACATGTTTCTAAGTACAGTGTGATAATCTGATAGACATATAAACTGCACACCAATCAAATCAGAGTAATGATTTCCATTTCCCTCTTATCCTTTGTGTTTGTAAACTTTAAGTAACTCTCTCCCGGTTCTCACTAAAACACATTGCGATGAAATGCAGTCACCTCCTTGCATGCCTTCATCATCATTTTGTGAGTGATATTTTTATGACATCTACAGGGATGCACACAAAATATTGATGAGACCGGTTTGATGTACTTCCCTAACTGTAGATCTACCATTTGTACTCTATAAAATAGAAGGACAAAGGAGACAGCAGAAGCTGTTGATTTCTCACACTCGGCAACCATCAGTCACTATAGGTGGATGTTAGATTTTAGGTGTGAATTATCTCATACTGATTCAGACCAGCCAGAGGTCCCTTTTCAGGAGGTATGGAAACCTGAAAAGGTGAGGTCTCCAGAGGAAGCAGGACACCATTGTGTAGCAATGCCCTTTGAGATAAAAGACATCCATTGTGAGCATGGGGGGAGTTGGGAGGACCTTGGACTTAACATAGTGAAGGGAACCCTGATGGCTCTTTGGCTTGGAGAGAGAGGGAGTGGGGGTATGGGTGGAAGGGAGGGGAGGGAAGGGGAAGGAGGAGGGGAGGAGATGGAAATCTTTAATAAAAAAATGAGAAAAAAAAGACATCCATTGTGGAGGGAAGTTAGTCAACATACTGTATATTAAAAGGGAGGTGAAACAACAGGATTTTCTGAGGGGAGGTGGAATATTACACTTGTCACAGGCCTTTAAGCTCAGGAAGTTAACAGCTCAATGTCTTCCTCAGTCCATGAAACTAAGTCCCTTTCTCTCCAAACATTCACAAGCTTTAAGGACTGCCTAGAGGCATTCTGGGACTAGATTAGCTACTAAGAAGAGGCTGGAGCCAGCCATACTTCCTGGAATGTCAGAAACAGACAGAAACTAAGACACCTGGAAAAAGGCTCCGACTAGCTAACCTACAGAGAAATACCTACTCATCAACTCCTTGAGCTTCCGGCAGCTTGTACATGAGCTCCTGCTTTCCGGTCCCTGTGAGCTGTGCCCTTGCTGGGATGGGGTTTGGTGGTGGGTGCTGCTGTTAACGAGTCATCTCTTCTGTCAGCAGCCCCAATACAGCCCATGGATGTCCGTGGTACCCGGACTTTGGTCTATCTTCAGTTCCCTAGAGGAGGAGAGTAGACGGTTGCTCACATCTGCACAGGTCGATTGTCTCACTGCTTAAGGGTTATATTTCATCCACCTCAAGATTCTTTCCTTGCCCTCTGTTTTCTGTCAGATGGAAAGTAAGCAGTCTCCTCTGCTGCATGTTTCTGCCCTATAATGTTCTGTCTCTCCACAGACCCAGGACAAATACAGCAGTGATGATTAAACTTGAAGGTAAAATAAGGTCTTCTTCCTTTGTATTCCATGGTTGATTGATATGATTAGGTAAAATAGCTCTGCTGGTGTCCTGAAACACCAGGGAAGTTGCTGAGATGTCCATTAGTTTGCTTTAAATGCGGGCAAGAGGATAGGGCATGTTATACTCTATAATAGCTGTCTATCTGTCCATGATGGAAAACCTCCTGTCTACTCTTAGGCTTGGATTCAATAAGGTCAAATGAAATCATTCTTGGTAAATGGTAAAGGATAATGCCAGAGAAGGAGCTTAAGAAGGTGAAACACAGCAGAGCACAGAGACCAGTTCCCAGCTTTGAAGACAGACGAGAGGGAGTTTAAAGACTAGCTACACTCACAGCAGCATGAGTTTAGGGTGTCCATTAATTGCTCAAACCTTCTTTGTCTAGCTGTAAAATTGAAATTATAATCCCATTTTGGTTGTGTAATTAGAAAGTTAAATGAGACAATAAAATATGATTGATAGGGCATTATAATCAGACACTATTTGTGGGAATATTGGATTGTTTTTTTTTAAGATGTGTATAGCTGTAATAATGATGTGCAGGCCAAAGGGCTTAAAGCCATGTAAAATTTACTGTGTGACACTCACGTTACATTCAAATCACAGGCAAGCTATCATGATCATAAGTGACTAAATTGGGGCCAAAATAAGGTTTTACAAAAATTGTAAGAACTTTATAAAATAAGACTTTGGATCATTGGAATATTCAGTCTTCTCAGAGAGTTTCTTGATGTCTGGAGGTATTTTTTTCCATAATAGCATAACACATATACTCAACAAACATGGTTAACATAAAAAAACAGTTTGGTAGAACCGGAATTTTCAAATGTTTGTGCTGCAATCTAATATTAAGAAGTCCACAAAGCTTTAGTAGGGGTTATATCAGTTACATATCATTGATATAAATAAAAAGAAGCAGAGATTCTCTTGTTTTTAAAAGATACCCAAGCTTTCAATTGCCCATAGGCAATAAACTGACTAAGAAGAGTACTGAGCATGGAACAAAGACTGTTTGTACAAAAGAGGATGAGCACAAGAGAAACTGGAATTTAGAAGCAGGGGCCAAGTCCTGAACTGAAGAGAAGAAAGAAAAAAACAGGATAAATCAGGGACCTGTTCTCCCAGCATAGACTCTATGTCCACTGAAGACATTGCCTGTCTCTAGGTTGAGTTGGGTGAAGCAATATCCAGAATTGAGACATGAAGTTCTCATCCTTTGAAGCAGGTTTGTCCTGTGTGGGTTTTATGGTCTCTGTCTCATCCTTGCATGCTGGTTCTCATTGAAAGCCAATTTGACTTATTTGTACTATGGGTTTTTTGCTCTATAAGTGTTATACAAAAATGGATGGATCTAAATAAAATTAATTATATATGATCCCAATTTAAACACAACTTCTTAGAACTTGCATCTTATCTAATAAAGCATATGTTCACTAGGGTCTCCAGAAAGCAAGTAGAATGTAACTAGAGTAGTCAAAATATTTCTGAGGAAGCAGACACTTAGATGAAAAGACTTTTACATTGCTGCAGAATATATATCGAATCTCTCTCTTTTTTTTTTTACTGTTATGGTAAAACCCTCTTCTAGCTTTGAGATCCCTCCTCCCCCATGAGTCTCCCTTTATTTATAGGGAGTCACTAAATTCCTGAAGGTTTGTGTCATAGTTAATATGAGCTGTCAATATGGTTGGATTTGGAATCTACTAAGAGACATGCTTCTAAGCAGAATGGTGAATGTCTTCTCAGAAAGGATTACTGATGGAGGGACCCCTAAAGTGGGCAGCTCTTTCTGGTGTTACCCTAAATATTAACCAGTGCTTCTTTATCCTGTTCACCTGCACTTCTCACAAGTGGATGCATCTATCCCACTGTTGCCATCCTTGCTTATGCTGGAAGCCAGCCTCTCCGGCCTTCTAGCATGGACTGAAGACCAGGAGCTCTCTGGACCTTTGGTACTGATGAGGGACTGCTGAAGCACCTCGCCCCGTGGGATGGGCAGTCCAGGGTTTACAGCATGTCCAGAATGCACACATTTATTACTGGACTACCCTGCCTGTATTGCACAAGTCAATCTAATAAATATTCTTCAGAATATAAGTTCTTGGTATTCGTCTTGTTTCTTGGACTAGCCTTGGCTAACACAGTCAGCCTTACTACTTTAAATTGTTTTAGACTATTACATTTCACATATTTTTCTAATTTTTAAGATATCAGATTTGAAACTTTCATTGCAGGTTTCCTCATGTTTATTTCCCTCTCTAGAACTTGTAATCCATTTTATTTGCATTTAGAAAATATTCTCTCCACCCACAGGAACCTGGTGAAATATTACTTTTCTTATGGAGAGCATCTTGGTTATTTCTACTCAACTAATTTAATAATAACATATAATTATCACAATAGTAATCATCATTTATTGAGCAGCATCTGAGCACTAATTACCTACAATATGAAATATAATTTTTCATTATTTACAAAAATGTTGTTTTATTTTTATATGATATTCATAGAACAACCAGAACACTAAAGATTTTAGTAACTAGGAAACTGGGGTTCAAAGGTATGTGAACCCCCAAGTGCGGTTGGCTAATTTCTACCTGCAGAGAAAAGTACCAGAATGTTCTCTAACCTGAAAACCTATATTGTTTTCAAATCAAACTTTTTTTCCCCACACATAAAACTCGGCACAACTACAGATAATTGATATACAATATTCATTTTCTTGCCTTTTTTTTGCTCTTAACATAGTATTTGGTCATACTAGCTCATTCTGTGATATAGGTGCTTTGAATTCTTTTATATCTGTCTGTCTGCCTGTATCTCTCACCTGTTTTTTTTTTTTATTTCTCTATCTGTTTGTGTGTGTTTGGGTGTATACAAAGATTAGAGGACAACTTGTGGGAATCAATTCTCTCTTTTTATCACATGTTTTCCAGAGATTAAACTCAGGTCCTCAGATATGGTGGCAAGGATCTTTATATGTGTGACCATTCCTCTTATCCTGATACTGAGTTCTAAGCAGTCATTCATTGGAATGAGATTGTTAAGGATACATGTGAACTCTCCTGCTTCCCAGCTACTAGATTTTATAAAAACCACTTGTATCTCTATGCCAGTTCTTCCTAAAATATAGGGACAAGAGTAACCGGTTCATGTACTTGTGGTTAGTAAGGGTAGTCATTCATGTAAGGCATTAAAGGTACCAGGCACATAGTACAAACTCAGCAACTATTAGCTACAAGTGCCTTATTCCTCTTCTCTCTGTGCTTGCTCTCCCTTCCACTGAATTCTTCCGTCCTTCTGTTTTATGGTTTTAGAGAAATAACAATTTGTCCTCTGCTGACAAAATCAATAGTAAATAAATAGCAGGTGCAAGCAGAGAACAGATGGAGTTCATTCTGGCCTTCTTTCCTTTTAGCTTTGGACAGGTTTGCTGTTTGCATAACTTGTCATTTCCTTTCCACCAAACAGCTCCCAAGTAGATCTCTGTATTTGTTATGCAATTCACAAATTCTTCCCATTTCTTTTTTTTTTCTTGCACCTCTCACATTTTATAATTCCCCTACATTTTAAGAACAGTTTTTGTCTATGAAATGCTTAATATTTGACAGGCGTTTGAAAACCTTCCAGGCACAGGATACTCAAGACAAACACTCTTATTCCTTTTTTCTACAGGTGGAGTTGAGAGTCTAGTGAAACAGTCTTCGAAATTTCTGCTGGTGATTATCTAGTATTTATGTGACCTTTTTTAGAAAATGAGGGAAGGCTTCTGATTGTTTATAGAAATTCTTATCTTTGGAAATTCTCTGTTGAAGAAAATGCAACTGTTCACTGTATGTTTCAACCTTTGTTTAGGAAAAGGATGGGTGTCTGATGGGCTCATTTTGGATGGAGGACTGTGAGGCTTGCATTCCTTTTGGTTGATGACTGAAGCTCACCTGGGCATAAACAACAACCAGGGGACTTGCCTTCATCTTGTCTGGTGACCTCATCAGAATGGAAGCATGCCCCAAGACTTTATTGCCATCTTGTCTGCTGTGATCACATGATGTCCTTCTATTTAAAATTACATCTTCTGTTTTTAGACTAAGAAGGCAACACCAGGCATCCAAGAACTTTTGTTTTTTTTTTTTAACTGTACCATGCAAAAAACTGTGATATTTTGCTATCTTTAGTAAAACTTTATCTATTTGGAGAAGCTGAGTCATATAAAAGAAACTAGCATTTTGTAAAAGTACACTTAAAAAGGCCAGTCTCTCTTCGAACTGTATTTTTGGTTTAAAGTTTATTTTGATACTAAAACATTTTAAATCAAGAAATATACTCTCTAAGGCTAAAAACCAACAGAAACATAGTTTAAAATCCTAGTTTTATATAAAAAATCTACTTACTAATTGTAAACTACCAAAGATAATTAAGACATACAAGTTAATAATCAGTCATACTAAATACAGATGTAACTTATTTACAGAGAAAAACTTAGAGGGGGGAGACCAGTCTTTACCTTCCATTATATAGTCTTCTTTTGCCTCCCATCATATAGTATTATGTGTATGCTGCAAAAAAATTAAGAATAAAGCAAAAAAATTAAATGGAACTTAAAGTTTGTTTAATGTATAATGATATTCAGGACAAGGAATAGAAAAATTGTTATAAAATATTGAATGCTTAATTAAAATGTGTTAAATTTACAATACATTTAAGTGACAGTGCTCTGCCCCTGGCTCAAGTAGTTCTTCCCATGGGTGGAGTATCAGTTCCTTTGGGTGGGGCACTATCCCACCAGAGTAAGTTACATGCCTGCCTCATTAGAGGGCAAAGATGCAAGGGAAAGAAGACCCACCAGAATTCTTCTACTACTGCCTTTGACCATGTAGGACTGGCCTGTTCCAGCTGTGTAGGCCTGACCATCTCTGATCATGTAGACAAAATCAGAAAAACATCCCCCTTATCTACATAAAAGATCAGTCACTTTTCATGACTCACATGACAGGGGAATGGATTTCCTTGTCCAGTGGAGGATATGAGAGTCTGAACCCACATCCTACATGTCTCAAACAGCAGAAAGGAAAGTAGCAATTACTCTGTCCTCGGTGGTTCCCAAATGGAAATATGAGGATGCTGTGAACTGGGGAACCATGTACCTACGCCTACATGCTAGTTCAGTTGTGCATATCCTTTCCACTTGTATTCAACTTTTTCTGTTAGCCAAAACTAATTCCAGAGTTCACAACCTAACCAGCCATATTCCCTGATTAAATAAGGGTGTCAAATACTCTGTCATCAAACTCACAGCTTTAGTAAACTATTCAGAATATCCAAGCAGTATTTTGGACAACTTGTTTTGTATCTTTGGAGTCAACTAATGATTTTATTGATACTCCAGGCCCTCATATTCTTTAGGAGGAAAGGACTGAGATGAAGGAAATTCTCCCCAACCAAGACTCTCTTGCAGTGATTCGAGAATATAGTCCGGTCTCTATCCAGATAGAGAACTTGAGGGCCCATGCCCACATTCTTACTTTGAAACCTCCAAAGAGAATACAGGCTTTGCCAATGAAATAAAATGTACGAATAGAAAGGAGACATCACTCTTTTCCAGAAGCTGAGCTATGCTGTGGTTGTTTCCTCAAAAACTTCCAAAAGCCAATATTTGTTAAAACTCTCTTAATTTGGTTGTTTTGCTTGACAAATTATGACTCTAAACAAGCAATCTAGTTTTAAAGAAAATGGTGTTAAAAATATGATTAATGCTGTCAGGATATGGTGACCTAGAGATTGTCCATTGACAAGAGGACTAAAGAGTTGTCTTTAGCTTTCTTTGTCAATTCTGTCTGCTACATATAAATTATTTATTACAGATTTGACATGACTGCCTGCTTTCTTCTTTCATCTGTTGGTTCAGTATATGGAAGAAAAATGTTATAGAGGATTTTTAAAAGGTTCATTAATATGGTTAATTTAAAAACATTTCAGTTCTTTACTGTAAACATGGCAAAATGAATTCTTTTTAAATTATTTTATTATTTAAAAATACCAATCCAAATTCCCACTCCTTCCCCTCCTCTCACTCACCTCCTACTCCATCCACGGACCCTCCAACCCCATCTCTTCCAATCCTAAGAGAGGACCATGCACCAGGCCCTGTGAAAAGTTCAAGGCCCTCCCTACTACATCTAGATTGAGCAAGGTTTACATCCAAAGAGAATAGAATCCTAAGAAGCCAGTACATGCCTTAGAGACAAATCCCAGTGTCATTATCAGTGGCCCCTCAGTCTTCCCCAACTGTCAACCCCCTTCAGAGTTGACTCCCAGTCCAGTTGGAGTTGGTGAGCTACCATTATCTCAAACAAACTGTCTCAGTGGATGAACCCCTCATGGTCTTGAATTCCTTGCTCATACTCTTACTCCTTCCACACTTCAACTGGATTTTGGAAGCTCAGTCCATTGCTCTCATGTGGGTCATTGCCTCTTTCCCATCTCTTGTTGGATGAAGGTTCTATGGTGATATTTAAGATAATCATCAGTCTGACTACAGGATAAAGCTAGTTCAGATACCCTCTCCTCTATTGCTTAGGGTCTTAGCTGGGGTCATATCTGTGGGTTCTTGGGCATTATTCTAGACCCAGGTTTCTTGCTAACCCCATAATGGCTCCCTCAATGAAAATATCTCTTTCCCTGCTCTCATATCTGTCCTTTCTCCATCTTTACTCTCCCATTATTTCATGTTCTCCTCAATACCCTCTTCTCCCCTTCCTCCTACTCCTTTTCCCCATGCTCCCAAATTTTTGTCTGTTTCCAATTTCTAGAAGAGTCTATATATGTTTTCCTTTGGGTTTACCTTATTAGTTAGTTAGAACTATAGGCTTGATGACCTTTGTTTATGGCTAGAACCCACTAATGAGTGAGTACATACCATATTCATTTTATTGGGTCTGGATTGTTTTGGCTATCCTGGGTTTTTTGTTTTTCCGTATGAAGTTGATTATTGTTCTCTCAAGGTCTGTGAAGAACTGTGTTGGGATTTTGGTGGGGATTGCATTAAATTAGCAAAATGAATTCTTTATTGACATAATCTAACCCTAACACTAACCCTACCCTAACCCTAACCACGGACTCAAGTTGTAACTTCAAATGTTCTAGAGAAGCACACATTGAGAAGAAAGCAGGCAGTCACTATCTATGGGAGTATTTTTAAATTGAAAATCCAAAATCAGGGTTTTTTTGGGGGGGGGATATAACTTAAAATAAAATTGCTAATAATTTGATTTTAAGAAAATATGTATTTTATCTTTTTAAATATCGGATACAGTAATTTAATGTAAAAGTCTTAAATTTTAAAATTTTACCTTATCAAATTTTTCTAATCAAAATTACATTTTACTTCAGAGTTTCTGTTTTTGTTCACTAAAAAGCTGGTATTGTTAATATTTATAACAAATATACAAAGTTCATCATAAAAGCAAGGTATATTACCTAGATATTTTCTGTTCAGGTTCATTTGTCAGATACAAACTTTAACTGACTTCTTTTACAAAGCTTCCAGGTGCTTAAGAGACTAATATATAACAAACAGCTAATTATAATCACATTATCTTTATACAGAACATAGGTACATTGTTTAGACAGTTCTACAATTTCTTTTAACTCATGTTAATCTCAATGCAAAAATTAGCCTCATATAACTTTGTCTCTTAATGTACAGTAATTTCCTCCTGACTTACTTTCTATATCTTTGCCAACTGTTGAATTTCACTATGGCCCTATTACTCCATAATTAAATAATCTGTTTACAGCTTTCTAATAATGATTTCCTAAGTCTCTTCAGGAGTATGGGATAACAATATCCTGATCCATCATAGCTGATAAATTTAAGACTCTCTAATGATACATGAGCAGAAGACCCAGAACCATCCCATCTGACAAAGAACCCCCTCAGCAGCAAACAGCTATAACCTCTGCTCTGCATTTTTAAAAATATCCTCTTGGAGTTAGGAAAGATAGTTTCCTGCAAAAATACTACACTTTTCTCTTTCACTTTCAGCCTATGAAAGATATTTATGCCCCTAGAAGTTACCTCATGCCATCTTTCAATGTTGACATTTTGTCCATTCACACATGGGTGACAAAGATGGCTCCTTGCAGTGGACTAACATGGTCTTGGCTAAGGTCAGACCAGGTGTCTGTTTATTTCAGCCTAAGTCTCTTAATAGCTGCCCTTAAATGAAAAAACATAAAGAAACGGATCATGAACCTGGATAGGTAAGGAGGGTGTGGGAGCAGTTGATGGAGGGGAAAAATGGTGTCAAAATAGATTGTATGGAAAAAGTTAAGTATTCAAAATAAAACCTCTTTTTCTTCACCTTTATGTCAATGAACAAATTGGCTCACAATTCACTCTTGCCCACGTTAGGTTAGGAATTTTATGTTCTAAAACTAATAATTTTATTCTAGTCTAGTTACGCAGTGTACCATTGAACTATATATCCTTGTCTTTATCTCAACTTTTTGGGACAGGGTCTCATTAAGATGCCTAGTTAGGTCTTGAATTTACTCTATATCCCAGGCAGACTTACGGATCTTGAATTTGTGATTCTCCTATTTCAGCCTCCTCAGAATCTGGGATCACAAAGCCCAGCTGAAATGGGATTTTTAAAATGCACAAGGTCTTAAGAAAAACTTACCAAAATGGGGTGAAGATGCATATGGTCAACTTCATTCAGGCTGAGAACTGAGAAATCATCCCTCTTAGAGTGCCAATCACTAATTTATCTATGGTATTTTCTCACTCCATGCTTCAGTATACTCATATTTAAATATGTATGATTCGTGCAATTACTCAATAAGGAGTCATAGATAATAAGGCAGATTATCAATTTTTCTGAAGAGTGGGAAAATAGATTTTAGTGATTTTGTAGCAGACTAGTTAGGTAGTCTATTACTGAAATACATTCCCAGTCCTTGCTTTCATTTTTTGGGTCAAAGTGTTTCACAAAGGTACCAGGTTGGCACTTTTTTTTAACTCTTTAGTTCTTAATCTTTTGTACAAACCATACACCTAACTATAGTAGCTTACATTTATAAAAATATAAATGAGATCATGCACTATTAAAGCATGAAAAGACAACTGAAATCACCTCATATGGTTCCTGATTACTTTCCACTTGAAGGAACACAGCCAAAGTCAATGGAGGCAAAACAACTCACCCACAGGTTCTCTGGCAACTTCAGAAGCCTGCCCTTTGTCCAGTCTTTGTAACATTAACTTGTCCTTTTTTTTTCTTGTGACAATCCTGCTCTGCTTTCTTTTTCTAATATTGAAAGTGCCTCATGTATAAGTTACTTTCTCCCCAACAAAACTGTGAGTGCTTCTGGAATGGGATGTTATGCAGTAACTCCTGCATCCCACTAACACTCTGTCTGCAAAAGGGGAGTGGAATGAACTCTACAGGAGAGTGGAGTTTCACTCTTCATATTTCTCTCATGATTTCCCTATAGTCTTTAGATGGCATCTTAACTCTTAAAAACTCAGGCTGGAAACACACTTGTGATCTGCATTTGTCTACTAAATATCTAAACAATGCTGAAAGAAGAATAAGGTGTCTTAAAACCATGTGCGTTTGGACATGACCCACTTCATGCGGCTGAACCTTGCTCTTCACTGTCAATTTTCATATAAGTAATCTGATATTGATGTGAATCATTACTTGATAGTTTTACTATAAATATTGTCAGTTTTGCTAGCTAATAACACAAAGATGGAGAAACCCTTCATGTCCTTTGCTGATCTCCAGACATACTGTCTAAACGGAGTCTTTGCTTTGCATTCATGATGAGTAGTAAAATGGGATGATTTGACAATAACTCTCAGGAGTCTTTCCTAGGCCCAAAGGTCTCATTGCTCTGCTTTGAACAACCTGTAGGGGTCACAGTAAGATCACATACCACACCTTATTATTCCTTGATAGAAATAGGAGAAGCCTTCATTTTAAGGCAACTTATATTAGGAGGTATGCAGAGGGTATTTGCCATTGGGTTCTTAATAAGTCACCTCCATGAAAGTCAAAGTTAACAGAGCAAAGTGAATCTATCTGAACTTGCCTCTGTGACATTCTTCAACCTCATCTCTTCTCTTCAGTCTCAAATAAGGTCATGCTCACAGGATGCCCTCATGCCATCCTGTCAGTACAGCAGCCAGCTATGGAGGAGCAGGCTGAGAAAGGAGAGATCTGGGTTTAACCCCCAATCTTGATGATTTTTGATGGTCTCACCTTGTCATTTGGTGTCCATTTATCCATTTCTCGGGTGGACATAATGCCTATTTTATGGCAGATGTAAATGTTATACATACACTTATAAGACAGTGGTATCTGTTATTATTATTAATTTAATAGCCTGTGGTTGGGAGAAAACATTACTGAGAACTCTTGAACTCAAGGACGGTGTTTATCTAACCTGGGCAGCTTATTAAAATACAGATTCTAGACATTAGCCTCAAGAGTCAGATTTAGCAGGCGTGAGGATAAGAATTTACATTTTGAACATGAGCTCCAGGTGATTCTGATGCAGGTGGTTCATGATCCATACTTTGGGTAAAATGTCATGTCGAGTAAAATGAGCAACAAGCAGGCTTAGCAAATATTTGTTGATTCATTGATTGACTCATTGGGGACTCCAGCTTTCACCTGTAGAGAAGTTTGAATGTAGTTGTCCCTGAAGTAATCAAGAAATCTCTCCTTCTGCTTAATTGCATCCTTGCCTGGAATAACCAAAGCCCACATCTCTTAGTAAAAGCATGAACAAGTTCTCAGCAGCCCTGCTAGGAAAACTTTTAGATATTTGCAGAAAGTAGTTATGGCATCTCTTAGTCATCACACCTTTCCACAAAATAACTCTTTTATTTGCTGTCATTTGAAATCTCTGCTAAGACTCAGTAATTTTACTTAATGAATAAAACCCCAAATGAAACAGAAATGAAGATCTAAGCATATTCATATTCAGTAGGAACTAGAGGTCATGTAATATGTTAGTGACATAATGAAGATTTAAGCCTCTTACTTTCAGATTTCCATGTCTGTATTTTGCTGCTTTTTGATGCATACTATAATTCCTGCTGTATTGATTGAACATTTACCCTTTTCCTGATACTGTCCTGGCCACTGTAGGGAGTGGGAAAAATACCATAACCTACATGACCAATCCCATTAATATAACAACTCACTGGCTGGTTGGTAAGAAAATAAAGCTAAAAGCCAGTATGTGGACATCAAAATTTAAATGAGTTTTATTGATTCTATTTCACTAAAGTGAAATTCGAAACCTTGGGTAGGTAACTTGCGTAAGCCATAACAACATCTAAAAAATTTTAGATTTCAACTTGTTTTTAAAATTAATTTCATTAGTATTTGTTAGCCTTACGTGATATGATGTGCAGGTAGAATAGTGCATGTCTGCCGCACAGCCTGGACTTTCTCCTACTGTAGAGTCAACAGTGTCAACCGTGGAGTTAGAGAGACAGAATGGAGCTGGTGCTCTATCGGACAGCTAGTTCTTTCTCCTTCAGCACCGGAATCCCAGGATGAAAAGGTTGGATCCAGCAAGCTTAGATAAAGAAAAGCTTCATTTCCTCACAAAGTGCAGCTATAATCTATGGAAATTTAAACTGATCTTACTTATCTCTTGAGAAGCTTAGCCACTAAGGACAGCCCCACTCCAAAGATGGGTAGCCAGTCTGGGGCTGTAATTAAATTTGCAACAATTATGTTGCCAGCAGTCAAATGCTAGGGCTGTGAAGGAAAGAAACACATGCCCATTGCCCCCACCCACCTTAAATGTGGAATTATCTTACAGTTGATAGTTCTCTAGATTCCTCGACCTTTAAATGCCGAACACTACATGCCTGTTGAATTTTAATCAATTTATTTTTTTCAACTGGAAATGTCAGACTTCTGTATGGAATTACCCGGTGCTGCTGATGTGACAAAGATTCAAAGTTCAGTGTCTAAAGTCATGGAATAGCAGAAGAGCCAGTGTGCTGTATGAAACATAATTTGCAGGCAGCCAAATAAGGAAGTAAGAGAACATCTATTTTTCATTAGCTTTTACTTAGAGGTTGGGAGACCTGAATTCATTTCATTTTCTATTCTACAGATTGCACAGAAATATTCATAACTGCTAATGACTTAAGGATTGCTCTTAAGAAAATCAGAGAAGAATAATGAAGTCATATATAAAATGCCTACTGTGTATCTTAAAATGGGACTTCCTAACATTTTCAACATATATATTTGGTACAAAGTAATGGGTTTCATAAAGACATTTTTTATTGAAAGGTGTTCTTTCATGTTCTCGGACCATATCTACCCTCATACTTATTCTTGTCTCTCTTTATGCTAGTCCCTTCCTGTGTCAAATACTCATTTACTTTGTGAGTGTGTCATATACATGTATAGAACATATATAAACAGCATATGTATGTGTTACATAAAATATATAAGTGATATATGTGTGCATATATATGATATATAAATATAAAGCCATACATATATGCATTGTGTATGTGCATGCGTGTGTCTGGAATGAATGTATGAGGGAAGATGTATTTATCTTTCTGAATCTGATAAGTTTCATTTAACATGAGGATCAGCAACTCTATTCTGTCTTCTTAATGTTATATAATTTTATTCTTGACTATGATATAAAAGTCCAAGGAGATGTCCCCAGCTTGCTCCTTGAGCAGCTGAGGAGAGGGGGCCTGAACTGGCCCTTTACTATAGCCACACTGATGATTATCTTGCATATCACCATAGAACCTTCATCTGACATTGGATGGAGATAGAGACAGAGACCTACATTGGAGCACTGGACTGAGCTCCCAAGGTCCAAATGAGGAGCAGAAGGAGGGAGAACATGAGCAAGGAAGTTAGGAAGTGCATCCATTCACCGAGACAATGGGACTGATCTAATGGGAGCTCACCAAGGCCAACTGGACTGGGACTGATGGAGCATGTGATCAAACCGGACTCTCTGAATGTGGCTGACAAGGAAGGCTGACTGAGAAGCCAGGGACAATGGCACTGGGTTTTGATTCTACTGTATGTTCTGGCTTTATGGGAACCTAGTCTGTTTGGACTCTCACCTTCCTAGGCCTGGATGGATGGGGGAGGAACTTGGACTTCCCACAGGGCAGGGAACCCTGACTGCTCCTTGGACTGGAGAGGGAGGGGGATGGGGGTTGGGGGGAGGACAAGGGAAATGGGAGGAGATGAAAATTTGTAAAATTATATAATTTAATAAAAAAATAAAAGTAAAAAAAATTAATGGCACAGATAAAAAATAAATAAAAACAAAACAAAAAACATAACAAAATAACCAGTTTCTTTCTTATCCATAAGTCTGAAATGTCCTTAGGCCTGCAAACACTATCATTCTTGCCAGAGGCCAGAGATTCCAGAAGTGCTAAAGGCAAAATATCTCCGGTTTTGACAAAACCAGAGACCAGGATGACAGAAGTTAGGTTTTTCTCATCTCTTTCCTCCTAAGTAACCCTTGGTGGTATGCCACCCCTCAAAACGCCTCCTGCAGCAAAGGAGTTCTGCCCCTTTTCTTCCTTTCACCCTTCCTATAATAAAACACTCTTTTCTAAAAAAAATCCCATAGAGTATATTTATTATGTTTTCTTTGTTCTTCTGTTGATAGACACATAGACTGATCCCTATCCTGAACAATGCTGCAATTAGTTCCACCCTTCACTTAAATTTCATTACATAATAGAGGAGACTACTCAATTGCCTCTCCTACAAAATAGGAAGCCCTATGACATCCACAGAACATGAAGGAGAACAACATTTAACCATGAGCCTGATACTAAAACTCAGATTTTTGTCAATTGCCCCAAATTCCCAGAAGTTAATCACTAACCCCCTATTTAGTTCTTCGGATGAAAATCAGCCTCAAATATATTTAATGTAAACATACCTAGCTGATTTCTGATATGAAGCTTATATATATATATATTTTTTTTATTGTTGCAATTTTTCTGTAGTGCTTCTGACCTACTAAACAAAACAAATAGACAGAATAGCCTGGAGCAGAACAAAAGAGAAGCCAAGAAACCTGGCTGGCTATTCGTCTGACCACCAGGAAGGGTTCTCTACAAATAATGTGGGCTTGATAGCTATCTGCTGAAAGTTTCTCTTGGTGTGGTTTCCTTCTCCCTAACTCCTTTGCACACTCTTTCTTGATCTCACTGCTCCTTATCTTGACTCTTCTTTGTGTATTTCTCACTAGATTAAGAAAATGCTATAGCAATCTTAGAAATTCATAGGTCTCCTCCCTTTACTGAGAACCATTTCTGCCTTCTTGGTTCTTCTAAAGTGTGCTGACATTTAAGTTACTGCACAGACCCCACGGTGGTAATGGACAGTTTGGACTCCATAGTCATTAATTAAGTTTAGCTGGTCAGAAAAAAAACATTCAGTCATGTTCAGAGGCCCAAACTTCCCATACCTCCCCATTTTTACCTCCCCACTTCCTTACTGTGGAACATCCTGCTTGGCAAGCTGAAGCGACATGCCCAAGCAGGAGTGAACTTATCTAGGGATGCTTCTGTATCTTGGCTAGATTGGCCGACAGAGTTAAGGCCTTACTTAGGCCGCTCACAGCAAAGTCAGAACCATCAGTCACTCTTGCGACCCTTCCCTGGCGTAAGGAAGCAGCAGGTGGCCCATCCTATCTTCTAAGTTCTCTTGGTGTCATTTGTCGGTTCCTTATCCTCAGCAGATAAGGAGCTCTAGCAAACAGTACAAATACGTGTGCTGCCTTAGCTTCAATAGATAATGCCCAACAGAAAGGTGAACCTGCATTGCTCCTTTTTTAACAAAGGGAGTCTAATATCCTCAGCTAATATGTGCAACCTGCTTCAAGTGTTCAAAAATCTATGTACACCTCCATTCTCAAGTGCTGAAATTCCCTGTGGTTTGTATTTTCTGATCTCTGGCCTTTTTACGTGCTGTTCTTTCTACATACAAAGCTAGGCCATCTGGTCCCAGGTATTCGCATTCTCAAATGTTACCTTTTCTAGGATGGCTTTCTCAAGATATGGCTGGTCATTCCTCTCCTCTGAGTTCCTGTTGCATGCCTTGTGGATTTGAATCAAAAGTGAATAGTTTGTAAGATTTGAGTTCTTTAAATTTCTTACCATTTTCATTCATCTCTTCACAAATCATATGCCCAGGACTAAGAATCAGTAAACTCTTCTTTAATGAACAGACTGACTGAAGGAATGAACAATGAGCAAATACAGAGGGAGTATAGTGTGAGAGAGGAGGATGGCCCAGGGAGACAGGTTTGAAGCTTGGTGTGCAAATTGTAGATCTGGGGAAAAAGATAGATGTATCTACATTGTTCAGATGTTGAGATGGTTAAATAGCCTGGGCCCGTCGTTTGATTTCTCTGTTGTCATGTTTCTCAAGCTTGGGAGATCATAAATATTACCCCTTTTCTGCTGGTAAATCGTCATCATTCCAAGGTACATGGAAGGCATGAGAATCAACACCTCTACAGGAAAACCCCAGGGATTTGCACTCTTACAATCAGCAGTACCTGGAAACAAAATACAGTCACGGACGCCACCTTTCGATCTCCAGCAACAGCTTCTTAGAGTCTTAAACTGGTTCAATGTGATGGGCTCACACTTAGTTCAAATTAAAAGTAGTTTGCCAAAGGAACACACTTTTATTATTTTCCTTAGACTGACTTTCTAGTAAAAGCATGAGGACTCAAGACAATTTGAAAATGCATACCCAGAGCTGGGAATAGAGGTCTATGCCTATGATCCTAGCAATCAGGAGCTAGAAATAGGTGGATCTTATGGATTCAAGGCCAGCCAGGGTTACATAGTGAGATTCTCTCTCTCTCTCTCTCTCTCTCTCTCTCTCTCTCTCTCTCTCTCTCTCTCCATATATGTGTGTGTGTATGTATGTATATACTCTCTATATATTGTGTAGAATGTATATACATATATAATCATAATATAATATGCCTATATTATGCATATATGTGTATAATGTATATATATACATGTGTGTGAATGTGCATATGATACTAAGAAACATACACATATATTACATAAATATAGTTCCTGTTTTCTTGGGATTTTGTCTGTTTCTCTGTCCTCAGATGTCACATCAGAGCCTAATGCACAGGTGTTTCCTAAATGTACTTTGAAACAAGGCGAGAAGAATCATTTCCCAGCACATGCACGCCAAGAACTGACTTCGTTCTGAAAGTCAATAGTTTCTTTACCTTGACCCTTGCTAAAAAACAGCAGCATGAAAGAGGCATGCAGCAGACACAGAAAGATCCACTCTCCTCAAAACCTCCAATCTGAAATTTTACCAAGATGCTTAGGTTCTAAGACCAGGCATTTTATAATTTGTCATTTTTATCAAGTTTTCCAAGCAGGTGCTTTGCTCTCAAGATCTGTATCCAAAGAAGGTAAATGTTCAGATGGCCATTCATTAGGAGAGGGTCCTAAGAATATTGATAGTGAAAACCCAAAAGGTAATCTTGAATTTCTCTTTGGAAAATCTCAACTGAAAGAGGAGTTGAAATTTTTATAATTTGCTGGTATATTGATTAAAACAATACTATAAGCAGTAAATTTGAAAAAAAATATAACATATATCTTTGTTTATAGAACTTAGGAAGCAATATTATGATAATAAACTGATTAAATCAGGAATTATTTGCATTTTTTACTAATAAAAATAGTTGTTAGAACATGAAAAATAATTCAGTAATTAAGAGCACTGGCTTTTCTTCCAGGAACCTAGGTTCTAATCCCAGCATTCAAATGGCAGCTCATAACTGGAACTGTAGATCCAAGGCTCCTGTTTTCTCTGTCTACCTTCAAGGGCACCAGGAAGGCACTTAGTGCACAGAAAACCTTGTAGACAAAACAGAACCTCATGTAGCCATACATATCAAGTAAATAAATAATTAAAAATAATTAGAAAATGAAATGAAAATATCCTTTGTTATATTTAGGAGGCAAGCTAAAGATTACCTATTAAGTGACCAAGACCAAATAAATAAACAGCAAAAAAGACAAAGGGGATTAGTAAGGAAATACAAGCAAAAGCATTAGAGGTAAGAAATACTGAACATTATGTTCCATAATACTCTGGGAAACATGATTTAAGAATAATTTTAAATAAAAAGAAATTTGGTTTACATTTTCTTATTTTAATATGGCTCCATTGATAGAATGACTTTGATTTATGTATTTCTGTTTTTTTCTGTTTGATAGAATTATACACATTGTCCTTTCTCACAAGACCTCTACTCCAAGTAGAGCAAAAGGAAAGTATTTGCCTAGACGTCTCTCCAGTTACTGGGAATTGGGATGTGGTGTCTTTTGGCTCACGATGTGTCAGCAGGCAGACATGAGTGCAGGATTTCCATGACTGGTCTTGGCCTCTTACACTTCTTTTACCCTCCATAAGAACACATGCCCCACGTAGCCTGTGGGATCAGAATCACATATGAATTACATGGATATCATACATAGCCAGTGAAGCAGCACACACACAAACACACACACATACACACACACACACACACACACACAGAGAGAGAGAGAGAGAGAGAGAGAGAGAGAGAGAGAGAGAAAGAGAGAGAGATCCTGAAACTTCCATATATATCAGCAATTCAGAAATTTAGGAGTGAAGAGCAGAAATAATATAGCTTTAGCTCACCAATATTTTATGCAGCACAGTTTTTCACAAACATCAAATGAAGTCAGTCTTTTACATACAAAGAACTCAGTCAATGATAAGTCCCTTTGTTCTTAGCATTCCTGGCAGAACCTCATGCAGCCATTTTGTGGAAGCTACTACAGTACTCATGAGAGAGATGAGTTCCACGTCTTTTGATGTCTCTGTTCTAACACTGAAGCAAGCACTATGCAAGGTAGGCCATAGGTCATGATCTCCAGCTGTGAAAAAAATCCTTCATTTCTTAGTAAAAGACAAATCATGCTGCAAACATAAGCTATTTCGAGATCTCAATAGTTTAACAAAACTCAGATATATTTCAGTATCATTAATTTCAAGTGGTCATCTGAAGCTACTAGTGTCCAGATGGTGACATGGGATGTATCACTGAGCAGGCATGGCTTCCATGGTCAACACAGTAGGTCAAGGAAATTCAGAGTCTCGGAAGTAAGTTTTTTTTCGTTTCTTTTTTTTCTCATTTTTTTATTAAAATTTTTTCATCTCCTCCTCTCCTCTCCCTTCCCTCCCCTCCCCTCCACCCATACCCCACTCCCTCCCTCTCCAGGCCAAAGAGCCATCAGGGTTCCCTATATTATGTTAAGTCCAAGGTCGGAAGTAAGTTTTATTCAGAAGTAACACTGCTTCCTTTCACATTACATTGTTCATTGATGGACACATGATCCTGTCTCATTAGAAGGCAGTAGGAAGAATAGCAATATCTCCTTGTGCTTGGGGATGGAAGGAGATGTGTACATACTCAGGAAATCTCAACCATGCTATTTTATCTGCTTTCTTAAGTGGAGAAGGTGGTAAGTGGGCTATCCACAGGTGAACATTAATTCCTGTGCTGAATGCACAGGAGCCAGCATTAGCTTGTGGATGTACAAGCTGAAATTATAAAGAGCATCCCGGAATATTGCTAGCGATGCATGTATTTAAGGGCAATGTCTCTGTTAACATAAAAGAATGTTCAACAGAGTGTTAACTAGAACTCTGAGCAGTGGAGGTCTTCAAGAAATCACTCTGTGTAACTTGGTCTGGAGTAATGAACCTGCCAGGATAATTGGAATCCTACATAGCAAAGGGCACAACCTTCTAACCCCATTGAAGAACAAAATTATGTGGTGGAAGGATGGAGCCTTTGAATATCTCCCTAAAAAAATTACCCCAAAGCCATCCAACTATTAAAAATTCTGAGTAACAAAGGACAGTGTTAAACTGAAGTAAGGCACCAAGTAGACACACTGAGATCCTGAGGGGGAAAGCAGCTCTGCTCTAGAGGTCACTGTTGGTATGGGCACTGCTATGAGAAATTATAATGAGGCTCACACTGCACAAGCCAGGTAGTGCTTAGCTGCTGTATAATGGGCTACATTCACCAATAAGACATCAGTGCTCTAAGTACAGAAATTGTGAATTGGGCAAAATAGCCAGAGGGATACTAAAATTGTTTTATAAGCTTAGAAAAATAGGAAGCATTGTTTCAAAATGAGTCATACCATACAATTTGTAGGTCTGCACAAGAAGAAAAAAAATTGTAACAGCTAGGGAGTTAATAAGGGAGCTGGATAAAAACTGTGCTGTTGTATCTTGGGTATGATTTTATTTACAATGGTCTCTATTTGGTATAAAAAGTAAACTTCTGTCTTGGAAGAATGTAGTCTAGACATGACCTCCAGATATATTACTTTTTACTTTTATTCCTCCATGCAGTTGCTAAACTTGTAGCTATTTCAAGACGCACACAGTCTGCACTGACAGATGATCAGCTCTATTTTCCCAGCTGACCTCCAACCCCTGGACACCCAATCATATGTGTATATGTATATGATGTATATATAAATGCATGTACACACACATATGAAATAGTCTGGTTATAGTTAAGGAAGGGTGAGTGTTGTTGATAACCATTACTTTAATGTTGAGAAAATATGAGGTGACTCTAATATTTGGGTGTGAAACTCAGTGCAACACATATAAGTTAATATATGTTGTGCTGATGCTCTTGGGAAGGATCTGCATTCAGAGTAAAGAGGTCCCTGCTAGTTCCATCATATTATCTAAGGGCAAGTGTCCTCTCTCAGACAGTCTCCTGCTCTTACGTTGAGGTTTTTTAAATAAACTGTTTCATGGCAATGTGTTTATTATTATTATTATTATTATTATTATTATTATTATTGTAGTAGTAGTAGTATATGTGTGTACATGTATCTGTGCATGTGCACACATACATACTGAGATGCTAAAGGACGACATCAGGTATCCTCTTCTTTCCTTCTCTGCCTTTGAGACAGCCCCATATTGAATCTGAAGCTCACTATTTTTATTTTGTGAAGATTAGTGGCCATGAAGCCTCAGCTATTCTCCTGTGTCCACACCCCTGACTTGCAGCAGGGATGGGCTTACACAACATTTGCTCAAACCCAGTGGTTCATTTGGGTGCCGAAGATGTAAACTCGGGTTTTGCTGCTAGTATTCACACAGAGCAAATATTCTCACACACCAAGCCATCTCCCCAGGCTAAGAAGTGTTATTCCAGAACTGAACACCCTAAGGTAAACTAGAAATTGTTTCATTTGTAGTCATTTCACATAAAGTAGAAAACACAAAAACTCACTGCCTATTATATGCATTGCATATTCATTAGATATTTGTGTACATATATGTATTCAAATATACATTAGCTATATATAACAAATATAAACATAAAACATTTGTATATACACATTAATCTATATATGTACATATTCATATACATGTATATTTGTATATATACATGTTAGTATGTATGAATGTGTGTCTATATACGCCTATATTTGGCTATGTGAATGTTGCTGGGTTAATTGTTAGTTTAATGTCCCTATGCTACTAGGAAACCCCAATTTTCTTGAATTAACCTTGAGTTCTTGTCAAACACATGGGTCTTAGTAACTACACTATGAATCCTATGTAGATTTAACATACTGTTTAATTTAAGTCCTTGACTATGATAAAAACCTTTATTTTCTCATTAGTTAGCTGTCCCTATGGCATGAAAATCCTTAAGGTCCTCTCTGAACTAATACACAATCCAAGACAATGAATGTGCACATATACATACTCAGGAGCACATGTGCACACACACACACACACACAGGCACATACGCACGCACAGTACCACCTTTCGTTCAACTGATATACTATCCCCATAGTTGCTTCCCTGGATTTGGTCTGAAACCTCAAAGTCCTCTTAATGAAGATGAATTAAGATCTTTCTTCATCATACAAAAGCTAGCAATGCCTTTTCTCAGTCAAAGTAACCACCGAATTAAATGGAATATCTGCATGAGAAAGAAATTATCCTACCTTCCTTGCTCTCCTAGAAGCTGTTTTAAGTAGGAAAATAATTTTCATGCCAAAGTCTTTACCAAAACCTCCACTCAATCAATTTTCACGGCCCATTGAAGGCACTTCATGAATATTGCCTGGAAGAACTATTACTGAATAAAGCCCTTACTTTTGCACTGTAAAATAAATAACAATAATTTATAGATGTCAGGGGTCGAATTTAAGGTCCAACTGATACTGGACAATGAAGGTATTTCTGGGGTAAAGAGGCCTTTCTTGATAGCCTCAGACCACAATCACTTAGTAAGACATGTATTCCATTTCTCAGTTCTCACAACTCTTCCCATAGAGTGAATCTATTAATAGAGCTTCTCCCCTCCCTCCTAGTGGGCAGGTGCTGTGTCTGCCTACTCCATTGGTTACTTCACAACCACAGTCTTTACCCCACTTGAACACACCTGACAAGAGAACACACACAGAAACATACCATGCCTAGTTTGTATCTGTCATTTTGTAAGTTTCAGTTCCATGTCACCTGCCCACAATGCATTCTCTGTCCATAGTCCATGTAAACTGCTCCTTTTATTAGGACATATTTTAGCAATTTACACAAATTTGTGTAAGTAACTATGTACCTGAAATTGTCTTTAAAAAATCATTTTCCCTTCAGGTGAGATAAACACAAAATGGTGCCACGTGACTCAAAAGATATCGAAAATTACTCAATGGATGTACAATAGGATGAGATATCCTAAATATGGCATTTTTCTGAGATAGTCATTATTAAGCTCTATATTTCACATTAATGATGAATTGCACTTATCAGCAAATGTATAAAGCAACAGGTATAGATGTGACAAATACTATCTGAGGAGACGTTTCAGCACTCTCCCCCACACTAATCACAAGCACCGCTCGCTCACAGTTATGAATGAGGCTGGCTGAGGACTATTGATTTCTCCTTGCTTTGCACTGAGACTCCAGCTCTCAATCAGTGGAACACCCTGCCCTCATTCTACTTGGCCTTATTTTGCCTCCAGCTCAAACATGCTTGCCTACTTGTCAGATTTAATTAAAGGCCAAGACAATAGCAACAGCAACAGAAGCAGGGAAGTGCAGAGAGACCTTGCTTGTTCTCTATAACACACCATTAAGGGAGATTTTCAAAACTCTGGCAAGTAGAGCTAAGACATGAACTGTCACTTAAGTGGACTGTGTGTGAGAGAGAGAGATGGCAGCTCCATACTTTTGGGGTCTCCTGATTCTGAGAAAGGCACATCTGGAAGAATGCCTGTCTATTGGAGCTTAAGATGGAATAAACTACAATTTTTGGAAGGTAGGCTCAGAGGAAGGGGTTCAACATCTAAAATCACATCTGGAGATATACAACCTGGAACTGTCCATACACCCAGCTTTCTTCAGGTACAAGGCATGCAGTGAGCAACATCTGGCCAATATGGCAAAAGGAGTAGATGTTAGGCAAAGGTGAAAAAGAAACAAAGGTATCAGAAAGGGAGAGGAAAGCATCTTAACAGGCAGAATAGAAGGTAACATTGAGGTAGATGTTTGGCGTTCCTCCCTCTTTTGTCATGGTTTCTAACCCATTACTACAAGCCATATACTTTGTCTTTCATCTTTCTCCTCTGTAGTCTCAGCCTATAAATTTTGACCTGCTGTCTCCCTTGTTCAGCATCAGCAGCACCTACCACTGATCTCCCACATAGTAAGAGATACCTGTCTAGAGAAGGGAGAAAATCATGTCCAATGTCTAAACATTTGGCAATAATTGGGAAAGGAGAAAAAAGAAAGACTCAAAAATTGCAGAGGGTTTTTGTTGTTTTTGTTGTTGTGGTGGTTTTATTTTGTTTTTGTCTCAGAGTTCAGGACATTCTACCTGTAAGGAAGAGGTGGTGGTGATATTCTCATCTTTCTAAGCTTTTATCTGAAATTTCCCACCCTCAGATATGCTGGAAATAAACTATGACAGACATTTCTATCTTCACCTAGATACACAGTTCATGGACAAGCATGTACACAGACAAAAAAGAGGAGAATTTCTTTCTCAGTCATTGGAAAATGACTAGTAGATACCATAACATTTCAACCTTGAGTACCTTAAGATGTATTTTCAGAGCATGAGGACTTTGTCTCACATGAATATGCTGTTATCACACCCAGGAAATTTCACAGAGATAGTAAGTTCCTGACAGGTAACCTCATATTAAAATTCCCCAAGTATGATTTTTCAAATGTCCTTCACAAGTGATTTAACAAATCCAGGACATAACTAAAGAACTCTTATTGGATTTATTTAATGCATTTTTATTTTCTTTTAATATGTAACAGTCATCTACTTTTGTCATGCATATGGGTTATTTATCTAGGTGGTGGTTAGAATGGAAAAAGTCCCCTATAAGATTAGGTATATGAACACTTGATTTCCAGTTAGTTGTCTATTTGAAAAGTGTAGTGGCATTTCATTTGTACTTTAATAAATAAAGCTTGCCTGAAGATCAGAGAGTAAAACAGACCCACTGTCAGCCTTATAGACTAGGCAGTGGTAACACACACCTTTAATCCCAGCAGACACAGTAGTTATCATACAAACCAGGTGGTGCATGCCTTTAATACCAGTGGTGCATACCTTTAATCTCAGCCCTAGAGAGAATATAAGGTGGGAGGAGTCAGCTCTCAGGCTCAGTCTCATTCTGAGATTCCTGGAGGCAGGATCGCCATTTCTGACTAAGGACAAGGTAATAGCCAATGAGGCTGTTTTACTCTCTGATCTTCAGGCAAGTTTTATTTATTAAAATACAAAATGAAATGCCACTACAAAAAGGTACAGGAGTGTAGCAACCAGGCCGCTTGGCCACTTGGCCACTTGTTCATTTCCCGGATGCCGAGACAGCTGAAATAATCACACAGAAACTGTATTAATTAAATCACTGCTTGGCCCATTAGCTCTAACTTCTTATTGGTTAACTCTTACATATTAGTTTAACCCATTTCTAATTATCTGTACATCACCACGAGGTTGTGGCCTACCAGCCAAGTCTTAACATGTCTATCTCCGGTGGTGGGTCTATGACATCTCTGACTCTTCCTTCTTCCTCTCAGCATTCCATTTAATTTTTCCCACCTACCTAAGTTCTACCCTATCAAGGGCCCAAAGCAGTTTCTTTATTAACCAATGAAAGCAACACAAAGACAAAAGGACCTCCTTCACCATTTCCCCTTTTCTGTTTAAGCAAAAAGGAAAGGTTTAACATAGTATAATTAGATACAACAAAACAGTTATCAAGCAAGAATTGCAGTTACAATATTTATATCTACTTTATCTTTTATCATAACTAAGGAAAACTATAACTATAACTATAAATTCTTCAATTCCACCAAAGACTTCAGAAGGATATAATATTATCTAAGTAAACAAGAAGTGCATTGTATGCAACTTCCAAAACTCTAGAATTGACAGAGACATCTCCCTGCCTGGACAGTCACCCAAAGTTCTTCTAAACCATTGGGGCATCCATCTTCTGCCTATAGGCACATACTATCCAGCAGACTTTTCCACAAAGCAAGAAATTTTAAAGACAGTTCCACCTATATTGGCAGTTTGTCAATCACTTTCTTCTGTATCCTACAGAATGTCTCACAGAATCTTTCATGAAGCAGGAACCCTGAAGGATCATCTCACTTTTAGGCAAGTTCATCAGTCATTGCTCTGTAGATCCTACATATCCAGTTTATGCAACAGTCCAGGCAAGAGCAGTTTATTGCCCAAATGGCTAACAAATTCCATAAGGAGCCTCTTCAATGCCCATCTTCCTCTTGAAGTAGATTGATGCTGCCAGGAGCATATGTGTCTCATTGTCACAAAAAGTCCTAAATTCTTAAACATTTTAAATGCCATATTCTGAAGGTCTCTGAAAGATTTGAAGAATCTCTATCCATCTGAAATACTCTGTACATCTAGAAAATCTAACTAACATGATTATAAACTTGACTATTATAGATGATTATCTATTAACCTATATTTCTTAGTTATACATTACATTTTTAAATGAACTACACAATCACAATACCTTAATCAAGAGCAGGAATATACAGATAACAAAATTGACCTTAAATCTGTATCAATAAACCAAGATTCATACCAATGTAACTTTTCATATTTATATAATATCCCCCTTTATATGTAAAATAATATTTATAAACAATATTTGGGAATATGGGCATAGTTTTGTCCATACTTTTTCCTTCTGTATGGGGGCACTGTTAATCATGTCTTTCATAGTGTATCCTGTGTGCTAGGTTCATCTCAGTCAGCAGTTGGGCAAAGTTAATTTTTTGAGGGTGTTCATGGTGACCTTGTAAGAGGTCTTGGTCCATGAAACCATATTTGCCTGGAAACAATCCACAGGTTCTCATCTTCTGTACAAAAAAAAAAAAAAAAGAAAAAGAAAGAAAGGAAGAAAGAAAGAAAAACCTCTTTTCCCAATAAACATGTCCTTAGACCCAAATTCTGAAGTCAAGATAATTTTACAATATGCATGCTGGTTTAGCTCAGCAGCCCATGCAATGAAATGTCTCTTTGCTGCTGTTGTTCCTTTCTCATTAGCATTACAAAAATTCAAGGCTAATAAAACATTATGTAATCTATTTCTGAGGGCATTTGCCACCCCTTTATGTTTTTTTAACAGAGCCTTTATAGAAAACTTTCTTTAAACCGTTGCTATTGACATGTTTTTTTAAATGAAATTCTGAGGCCTGTAACATGCTTCCAATCAATAATCATTTTCTGTATTACCTTGTGCTAGAAGACCTGGCAGACAGGTATGGGATTGGATATGTGTTATGTATATAGGACAAAGCCTATTCCTGATTATATCTTGTACCTGGATAAATAACGGAGATAGATAATATGAGACTTTGCTGATAGGCCACGACCTCGTGGTGACATACAGATTAATAGGAATGAGGTAAATTAATATATAAGAGTTAGCCAATAAGAAGTTAGAGCTAATGAGCCAAGCAGTGATTTAATTAATACAGTTTCTGTGTGGTTATTTTGAGGCTAAGCTATCCGGGCGTCCAGGATGAACAAGGGGGCCCCACCCCCTCCTTGCAACACAGGAGGTGTAGGCTTCTTGGAGGATGCACATCACTAGAGAAGTACTTTGAGATTAGATAGGCACACTCTAGTTCCAGTTTGCTCTCTGCTCCATGCTTGTGGTTGAGATACGATCTCTCACTTTTCTGTTCTTACCACCATGCCTTGTGATGCCATACCACCTTGCTATGATGTACTCTTATTCCCCTGGAAATGTAAGCCAAACAACTCTTCCAAAGTTGCTTTTGGTTGCATTTTATCACAGCAAAAGAAAAATAGTGAATAGTATGTGTATCTATCAATACCACATTTTTGTCTTGTCAGTGGAAAGTTTTGAGAATCTGGACTAGTTAGAGGAATGACTTTAAGAGTGCTCCCCAAGTGCAGGTTTTTTGTGTTTCCTTATGATGAGTCATGTTAAAGCTTTAAGACAAATAGTTCTGTAACTGACACTGAGTCATATCAGCAGGCTCAGAATGTTAGATCATGTCATCATGGACATTACTAAATTAGATCAATTGGTTACATTGGTGGCTGCTAGACACCTACATTGGAAAGGATAACTTTTGTCCAGCAATTAAACAATTTGTAGGGTGATAATTTGAATGAACATGCTGCTTATCAATAACTTTTACACAACAGTGTATACTTAATCTATAGACCTTTTGCTAAGCTAATTATTTCTTTTATTTTTAACAAAAGGAAGTTTTCTATTTTTATTATCTCTTCTTAGTTACATAATATATATTGACTGGTTTTCTTTTGTAAAAAAAAATCCTTTGTCAGCTATGTGCATGTGTATTTTATAAAGTTAAAAAACAAACCCAAAGTATATAATGGTGAAGTCCACAATGTTGATTATATTCTACTCAAAATACTCTATGTGTGGCCGGTTGCTTTCCTTTATGATGGGTCTTTCATGTGATCCAAAACTTCTAAGAGCATTTGGTGAATGAGCACCACAGATGCTTTCTTCTTCCTACCTTTCTGAATATAAGAGCAACAGGCCAAAGCTGATTGAGGAGTTTAGGTGATCTACACAATCAGGGTGGAAAATAACTTTGTGAAGTGTATGCAGGATTCATTTTACAGGATGAGTGGAACTTGATAGGGAACCCTTTGGATTGCAAATAAGGAAGGAAATATTAGGAGGACAGGTTGAAATGGTTATAGGTAAAGAACTTCCTAAAACATTATCAAGTCAATAAAGTTTGATTATGTGAGCCTAGACTGCAAGGGAAGGAAAATAGAAAGGAATGAGCAAAAAATGAAGTTTCGATGGATCTCAGAGACAGGTAGGAATGGGAGATAATAAGGCTTCCTTGCTTCTTCAAAAAAGCACAGAATTTCCTTCCTTTAATGCTTTCACTAACTGTGGGGAATCAGACTAGGTAAATGTCAAATGTCTATTGGCATGGGCATGGTTGCAGTTGTGATCTGCCATGCTTCTCTTATAGTTTCTCCCAGTCTCCATGTCTTAGTGTGATGATAATTTGTTTGTTCTTTAATGAATAAAACACGCCTGAAAATCAGAGTGTAGAGCTAAGCCACTAGTTAGCCACAGAGGCCACGTAGTGGTGGCACAAATCTTTAATCCCAAAACTTGTGAGGCAGAGAGATCTCTGTGAGTTCAAGGCCACCCTGAGCTCTATGATATTGATACAGTCTAACAGAGAAACAGAGCCAGGTGGTGGTGGCTCACATTTTTAATCCCAGTATTTGGAAGTCCCAGACCTTTAATCCCAGCACTAGGGAGGTGGAGACAGGAAGGGACACAGATGGGTGAAAAGAGGAATATAAGGTGGGAGGAGACATTCAGTCTAATGTTTTGTAGATTCAGCATTCAGTCTGAGGATTCATAGGGACAGGATCCCCTCTTTGGTCTGAGGAATTAGTAGAGGTAAGAACTAGCCCACTGGCTCTTCTGCTTCTCTGATCTTTCAACATTAGTCCCTATATCTGACTCTGAGTTAATATTGTTATTAAGCTCAATTAAAATTTGTACTGCAGTTTAGTTCCCATGGATTTCAGACCTATATAGTATGAACCTCAAAGGTGAGCTGTAAAAATTTCTCCACAGAGAGCAGGCCAGGCAGATCCTGCAGAGGTGGGAGACAGCGAGTGGGTAGGGTGTGATGAGTGAGTCCGTGTGTGCGCAGGGGTGTGGCTGTAAGGAGAAGTTAGACACCGGTGTGTTGAAATCAGTGCAAGTCAGTACGAGGCAGGAGCAATTTTGAGATTAGGTCTTTGGATTCTATTTTATTTTTTATAAAAAGAAACAATCTTTGAAGGAAAAGTCTCGCGGCTCTATTGTTGTAATCTCACCTCCACTCACACAGCTTTGCAGTTTCTGACCCACTTTCTTCATCTCCTTTGCTGCTTCCTTCAAGTGCAGTTTTAGCTCCAAACCATAGCAAGTACCTTGCTCAAAATGCTTTAATCTCCAAGTGCTTCTCATATTGATTTTAAACAGCTAAGTGCCAATCAACTCCTCTCATCCTGCAGCAGCCGAGGGCAGAGAGATTAAAACAACAAACAAATAAGGATGAAGTGAAGAAGTTGGTTAGAATTTTCAAATGATTTTCAGCATGTACCCGTAGTTTCTCTTGACCCCTCCCACTATGGAGGTACAAGATTGTCATGACTGAACTAGGCTTGTTTTTGTCATTTTAATAACAGCAAGCATACAAAGTACATTTACTCTATGCCAAGAACCATTGATAGTAGTGAACTCAAACC
Source organism: Arvicola amphibius (assembly GCF_903992535.2). Taxonomy (NCBI): domain Eukaryota; kingdom Metazoa; phylum Chordata; class Mammalia; order Rodentia; family Cricetidae; genus Arvicola; species Arvicola amphibius. The sequence goes on along the minus strand of NC_052052.2, from coordinate 79,520,619 downwards.
TTACAACACCCTCCGTTATTATTTCTGTATGTGTGGGGATGGGTGTGCAGATATAAGTGAGGGGTATGCACATGTATGTCTGTGAGTGTGGAGCAAGATGTTTTCCTCTATCATATTAGACCTTAATTTTTAGACAGTGTGTCTCACTGAACCTGGAACTACTAGACTGACAGTCTCACAGGCCCAAGAGCTCACTGCTCTCCACTTCTCCAGCACTGGGAACCAGTGTTTGGCACTGAGCCTAACTTTTCATTTGAGTTTTGGGAGATAAACCTGTGACCCCCAGGCTTGCCCTGTAAGTGCGTTGTTCACAGACACCTCTCCCCATCCATACTGTATCTTTTTAACCAAAGAAGACACTGAAGTTTGGGAAAGATGTGTGACTTGTCTAAGCTCACACACCTACTCAACAGGAGATCATGCTTCTGGATGTCTCTCTCCACTGGGATATGTAGTAAGAGCTAGCAATCTCTAAGGACTCTCTGTCACATTTCCACTCGCTAGTAGTTTGGGGTAGAGCAGGCTTTCCATCTTTAGACAATATCAAGAGTGTGTTTTACACTTTTCAATCCAATGTGCATTGGTTTCAGAGAAGATTCTTGTAACAACGTCTACTGTTTTGCACCTATTCTATTATCCATTATTGACCCTTGAGTCAATGATAAAAACCAAATTTCACCTCAAAGAAAATTAAAGGTAGTTTATTATGAAGCCAAATGTGAGTGACCATATCCTATGAACATATTCTGATCATGCATAATACTGTGTTCTCATGTGGTAAGGGTTACATAAAGTTTCTTCATAGTCATGGAATTAAAAAAAAACATATATCAAGATACTTTGGAAAAATGCATTAATGGAAATAGCAAGCAGGTGTGTTACAGAAAAGCCCAAGAATCTCTGTTATAGGCTTCAAAAGATACCTGATGATATTCTTAGTTTTTTTAGATTGGTGGAAAGTAGGGTTCTGTTTATTTGTACATTCCAACAGGATTAACCTAGCCAACACATGATGTTAGGTCACACATAGAGGCTGGAAACCCATAGTTATTTGGTGGGTTAAGACAACCCAAGATAATTGGTCTCTGGACATACAACATTCCATTCTCCCAAAACACAGAAGTTGAAATCAATCGATCCTCTATGGCTTTTCTTTTTCTGAGAACTCCACTATTTCAGCAGTTGAGTCATGGATTAGTTACTTTTATATTGCTGTGATAAAACACTATGACAGAGGAAATTTATAGAAGGAAGGGTTTATTTGGGTCTTGCAATTCCAGAAAGCTATGAGTCCATCATTGTCATGGTGGGAGCATGGCAGTAGGCAGCCAGGCTTGGCACTGGAGCAGCAGCTGAGAACTCACCTTCTGATTCACAAACAGGAAGCAGAGGATGCACTGTGGATAGAGGAGGCTTTTAATTCCTTAAACCTACCTCTTTCAACAATGCCACACATTCTCATCCTTCCTACATGGCTATCAATTGTTCACCAAGTATTGAAATGACAGAAACTTACTGGGGAGTGTGTCTCATGCATATCACTGCAGGTCATTATCTTAAGGACTTGTAAGATAATATCTTGAAGGTCAAATGACTCCCAGTTCATAACTTTGTGAATAAAGTTTTATTGTTTTCTTTATATGGTACTACTAAGTATTGAATCTAGGGATTTATGCTTGCAAAACCAGTGCCTTACCACTGAGCTACACCCACAGCCTGAAAGAAGCTTTGGGGAACTACAACGATGGATACATGCTTAAATTTTGTATATGGCTGCTGTCCATGGGACATAATGGTAGAATTAAATGCTTATATCAGAGATTCTATGGCCTATAAAGCCTCAGTTATTTACTCTCTGTCTCTTTTCAGAAAATGTTTATTGATCCTTGCACTAGACAAAATATTTTGGGTCAAGAAGCTTGCTCTTCAGTTGTGAATCTGCAGCAGCTAGCACTACAGGCCTTGGGTCATTCTGGTGAAAACTTACATCTTCCATCATTACAACAGCATCATTTAATCTTGGATTGGGGTAGATTATTAAAATGACAGGTTCCTGCTGGACAGAGACCTAGAGAGGAGGCTGGGAACTTCAATTCAGCTCTTCTGTTTAGTGGTTCAGTGCATATCTCACCAATGTCACAGTAAATGGATGGGCAATCCAAACTCAGATCTGTAGAAATCATTCTGCAAGAGCTAATATTATGTAAGGAATAAAAGACTGAGATCAGGCAGAATAGAATAGTGAAGGGAAAAATATAAAAATAGAGCATAGGTAGAGTGCCTTGCCACTTTAACTCTCCCTGGGGAGGGACACGACTCCTGTGGTAGTAGGTTATTTGAGTTCTTCATTAGAAGTCCTATTAATATGGTGTTGAAGGTCTCTAACTTCACCTTCTGTGTTAGAAATCCTAAAATGGTGTTTATAATGTTACATCTATCTTGGGAAAGACAGAATTGGAGCTGATGTGAGGTGGGCAAGCGAGAGATTGGTAGGTAGGAATACCTGCACAATTTCAGAGCTGGTAAGTATCTCAGAGTATAGGGATGAACACTCCATCTAAGCAATTGCTAGCAAAGGGTCATCCATCTTAAAAAGAAGACTTTATTTATTTAGTTATTTGCTAGAGTTGCAGCACCAGAAAGGAGCTCCGCCTGTCTGCACCCTGTAGGTGTCATGGCCAGCAATATGCCTGCAAACAAGATGTGGGAGCAGTGCAGGGGTTTCAGGAGTTGGCTATCAACTGCAGGGAGGGCTAGGATTCAGGAGGGAGCTGTAAAACAGCTAAAAAGGAGTGGTCTATGAGTTCCAATTATAAAGCTACTGGAGAAAAGGAGGCTGACCTTTGCTTTCAAGCTTTCAAAAAATTTGATTTGTCTAGTGGTTCTGAGATCTGCCTCAGAGGCCCCTGGATGCCATGAGAGCCTCTGTTCTTTCTTGGAGGCAGCTGAGAATTGGCATGCTTGTCATAGATTGAAAGTCATTAAGACCTCAGGTTTAAAGGGGTATTAAACACCAAGAAGTGTGGTCATTTGACTATTAAAATTCAATTAAGGAACTAGACTGATTGACAGTTGGCAATTTTAACTTGGCAATTTCTCTCTAAAGTACACTATAATATCCTGGGCAAAATTGACTAGCCGACATTTGCAGACAGTTCACTCTTGTTGAATGAATAGCTTTCTCTTTAAGGTTGCAGAATGAGGCAAATCATTCTTTCATATGTTTTGAGTATTTAAGGTAGTTTCCTTTGTACTTCTGTCCTTCACGTCATGGATGTTCTTTACTTATGTAATCCAGTCTTTCAAACTTCTCTATAGACAGTTTAAAATCACTCTGAATTTAAAAAGAAATTCAGAAAGCTTGCCTCAACCCATATATATCTTTCTTTTAGTTGCTAGCCAACAGGAACAAAAGATACAATGTTCCTTTCTTCCTAGAGTAACGATGCTTCTTTCCTAAGATAAGAAGCAAACACCCATGTCAAAAGTCATTCGTTTTTGAAGACATGTCTTCATTCTCTTATTGGAAACTTAAGTCTAAAGATGAAGAAACACGTTATACGATGGGTGAGCCACTGTTGTTTTCTTCACTGGGACATTGAATACTCTGCTTTATAATCCATGTTTATTGTGTAGTTATTTTTATTAACTTGTGAAAATTTGTTCATTTGTTTTCAAATTACTTCTTCTGAGAGATGACTTTGGAGCACCAAAAAGCAACAACAAAAAAAGCAGTAAGTGACTGCGTGAAGTGAAGATGATTAGCCTCCTAGGAAACTGTCAACGTCCACTTCTCATCTGTGAACTGATCCTGCTTTAGTGAATGGCACACTTTGGAAATGGACAGATAATTTTGTTGAGCTTAAACATTAAACTTGTTTTTTTTAACTTAAACATTAAAATTTAATGTTTAAGCTTAAACATTAAAATTTTGTTTTTTTCCTCTGAGGTTTTTGGCAAGGGAGTCCACTTTCCTAGGCTATCAAGTGATTTCTGAATGGTTTTATATTTTGTGCATTACAGGCATATTGTTTGAGCTAGAACTTTTTTGAAAGAGCCTATCTATAGGAAGTCAGCAATAGAGAGATCCAAGAAATCATGAATCTGGCACTGTTGCTTTGTGAGAAAGTACAAAGAAAATGAAGAGCACAGCTGACCCCAGACTAGTTTAGAACATCTGCCAAGACTTCCTAATGATCATTATTTGTTAGCTTCTGCTGAAATTGAGGTTTCATTGAATTTTTTCTTCTTACTTTTATGTATCCTCGTAGGAGAATCATAGTCATTGAAAGCCTCGCCATTTGCACACTATTTGTAAATCTTTATTTTGTTTTGTTTTCTTTCCTGTGGCTTAAAAATGGAACACTCCTCTCAAAAACATCTGTGTAATGTGAGACTATTAAAGAGGAGGGAAGGAGTGACAAAAAACAAAAAAGAGGGCTAGAGGAGAGTATGGGTGTGGTGACTACATACCAAACATTCAGCACTATGGACGTACAGAAATGTAAAATCCATTATTTGATACCTGAATAAAAAAGTAAATGTCTAAGATCCAACGAAGGATGATAAGAAATGAGAGATTCTTCAGTACTAAAATATTATGGTGGGAGCTGTGAGGGTTTCTATGGTGATGGTGGTCACAGGGAGTCAGAGACAGAGTGGGCCATGGAAAATAGTTTATACTGGGCTTTGGGGCCTCCTGGTGTGCCAAGCAGCTTATTCCTTTGTATCTTGGGACCTTGTAGACAAGAGGAAGAGAAACCCACAAATACCCAGGCCTTCCAGGAAGAGCTTTCATGTCTCCTTTTTGAAATCTTAATGTTTTGTGAATTTTAGATGGTGCTCCACCGTATCACAAAGTGTAAAAACCAAAATGTTAGATTCTAACACTTTACAATTTTATTTTTCATTAAGAAAAAAAATCTCTTCAAATTAAACTGTTAACTGCATTGGCTGTAAAATGCATTCTGCTTTCAAAGGTGCTAAAACAAGAATGTCTGAGAATCAGTGAATGTCTTATGTTGCCTTAATGTAATACATAAAAATCATTTTCTTTTTCTTCCAATCTTTACCTGAATTTTCTTTAAATAGTTGATGCATGTTTTTTCTTTGGTTTTCTGTGCCCATTGAAATACTATCAAAAGCACCCCAGGCATCCCAATTCATATTTTCACTTAGAACAAAAAAAAAACTAATCTAGAATTTACACCATTAAAGTGCAGTATTAATTATAACATTATTTCCTGAGTCAGTGGGGTGAAGTGACATTTTGGGTGCTAGGTAGATAAACTGTAGAGCTGGGGAAATAGTGTTCAATAAATCTCTTTAAACTCAAGAAAACTAAAACATGTTCAGACAAAATATTCTGTACTAAGTTATATTGAAGTAATATATACATAACAGATTAAAATAGAAGTAACTTAAATATCCAAGAACCAAGGAATAAATAAACAAAATGCAGAGTAAGCTTACAAAGAGAAAATATTTATCCATGAAAATAGATGAAGTGATGAGACATGACAAAATATGTATGAATAGTGAAAATGTTGGGCCAATTGGATGTTCCACTCAACATAAACTACGTCTTACATTGACTCATTTATTTGGCATCCCTGTATCATGGGGAAGGGAGTGACAGTTTAATTAATAGAAGTATATTAGAATGATAATGATATCCTGGAATTATGTTGTGCTGAAAATTTTATGAGATGGCAGGCCACTAGATGGCGCATTTAAAATGGTTATGAAGGTGAATCATATGTCATAACCATTTTAGTTCAATTTTCAAAATTGCAACAAAGATTTACAGTTCTTTATTCATATAATCTTAAAGAAAACTGGCCTTCCATCTCACAACTGCTAGCAATTGCCCACAGCTCCTGAGGTACAGAGGACTTCATGTTCATCCTTCCACTGGTATGTTGGGTTTTGTCTGGTTTGAATTTATGCAGGTCTTGTGCAATCTGTCTCTACTGCTATGAGTTTCTATGCACAGCTTCTTGTTCTGTGTGAAAAACATTTTTTTTTGTAGTCATTCAATACTTCTGGCTCTTTAAACTTTCCATTACCCTCTTCCTCCATGATCCCAGAGCTTTGGGAGGTATATGACATAAATGCTCCTTTTAAGGATGAATACTGCTAAATCTCATATTCTCTGTACTACCACCAGTCATGGGCCTTTATATTGTTATCTACTGCAAGAAGAAGCTTCTATGATAAGTGTTGTACAAAGCACTTATCTATGTGTATAGAAATACATTATTAGGTTTCATTTTAATGCCATATCCATTTTCAGAATTATAATATTAGTTTCTCTCTTAATGATTATTGCTTACAGAGTCATAGGTTCTTGGCCTTGATAACCACGTAAAGTACGGGTTCTATCTAATGGGAAGACCTAACTCCATCTGACAGTGTATGGTGAGTCCCATAGAAACCATGCCACTATTTTACCAGTGGGCATATCTTGCCAGGGCAGTTGTAATTTCAGCACACTGGATTTACACATGAGTAAGATTAGAAGAAAAAATAGAAGTAAAGTAAAGTACTTGATGGTCCCTGTAGTTTCTGTTATTTGCAAAGTTGAGTAAGGGAAGATAATTGTAAGTTCAAAGACAGCCTGGTATACATAATAAAAACAAGATAAAAGTCTCTAAAGGCAGCCGGACAGTGGTGGCGCACGCCTTTAATCCCAGCACTCGGGAGGCAGAGGCAGGTGGATCTCTGTGAGTTCGAGGCCAGCCTGGTCTACAAGTGCTAGTTCCAGGACAGGCTCTAAAAAAGCTTCAGAGAAACCCTGTCTCGAAAAAACCAAAAAAAGAAAAAAGAAAAAAAAAGTCTCTAAAGGCAAAGAAAATTTTATAACTTAAGAACATTGGAGCACCGGACTGAGCTCCCAAAGTTCTGATGAGGAGCAGAAGGAGAGAGATCATGAGAAAGAAAGTCAGAACCATGAGGGATGCGTTCACCCACTGAGACGGCAGGACAGAACTAATGGGAGACCACTAAGTCCACTTGGAATGGGACTGATGGAACATGCGACCAAATCGGACTCTCTGAAAGTGGCTGATGGTGGAGGCTGACCGAGAAGCCAAGGACAATGGTGATGGGCTTGGTCTCTACGACATGGACGGGCTCTGTGTGAGCCTTGTCAGTTTGGTTGCTCACCTTCCTGGACCTGGAGGGAGTTGGGAGGACCTTGGACTCAACATAGTGTAGAGAACCCTGATGGCTCTTTGGCCTGGAGATTGAGGGAGTGGGGATAAGGGTGGAGGGAAGGGGAGGGAAGGGGGAGGAGGAGGGGAAGAGATGGCAATTTTTAATAAAAAATAAATAAACTGGAAAAAAAAGAATATGGAGAGTGGGGATATACTCAGCGAAGTATATTCTAACATATTAGTGGCCCTGTGTCCAATTTAGATTACTGCAAAAATAAGAAAATAAATATACAAGTTAGCAGCAACCAATTAGTCTAGAAATTAATTGATTTAGACAGTAAATGTCAAATATGGATGGTATAAGTGATTAAAAGAAAAAAAGTTAATTGTAGGAGGAGGGTTCCATCTTCCCTGCATACCTAAGTTTTGCCTATCATCAGGCCAAGGCAGTTTATTTTTTTATTAACCAATGAAAGCAACACATAGACAGAAGGACCACATACACCCTACACCAGTTAGTGAACAAAAATATAGCTATGTGGTTAACAAAAGAATGATTTTAAAATATACCTACAAGAAAGACAAGAATAGTTAGCATGTATCTTGATAGTAAGAATGGGAATCCAAGGGAAAGTGTTATTCGAATAGAAACAAAACTTTTCTAGGCCTGAAAAAATATATAAAACAACAAGCATAGTCTTGGTCAAGATAAGTAAAAACAAACCCATGTGTAAGAAATCTTACATCAATATGATAGAATATCTAAAAAAATCATTAAAACAGGAAGAAAGGGGCAGAGAAATCATCAGCGAGAGATGATTATTTGCCTCACAATGGTCAACCCATGCTAATGAATCATTTAAAAGTAAGATTAAAATGATAACCTCTTGAGACAGACAGAAAAACAAGTAGTGTGTCTACTTACTGGGGTCTGGAAAAGGGATACTGGAGAAGAAAACTAAAACTTAACAAAACTGGAAAGTATGGAATATAAGATGCAATACTGAGAAATAATATTTAAATAACTATCTCTTTGTAAATTAGTATAAATTTCAAATATGTGCATATTCATAGGCAATATATACATAGGCATGTGCACTAAAAAGAGGTTAAGAGGATGCAGAAGTAAAATACTTGTCAATTACATGGAAGTTTTCCAAAGAAATTTCAGAGATATGTACCACACAGGAAATAGAAGTGTTGATTAATTCCAAGCCTTATTAAACATAGATTATGTGTTCAAATTGAAAAATATTCTCTTAATCTAAATGGAATGCATAATTTTTAACTTAGGAAGAGTAATATTATAAACCTAATATATGGCAATAGAAGAGGGAAGATGAAGTCAAGATAAGGAACTTGATGGAATGTTATCTTATGATCAAAATACATGTCTAGACTCATGTATATACATGGGTGGATCATAAAATATAATAATCAGACTAAAGAAGAAAATTGATAAAGCTTATATGTGGTAATTGCATATGTACATTTTATAAAATGTGAAATTGTAATATACATTATGGGTATTTAAAAAAGAAATATAATTGTCATGTTACAAGTGCAAGAAATCATTTTAAGATATAGAAAATTAGAGCTGAAAATGGCCACAAAGAACTTCTATATGAATTGGTAATTTTAATGTCTTTCAAATAATATTCATTTACTTATTTATTTGTGTGACTATTTTTTGCATGATTGCATGTTAACCACATGCATGTCTTATGCATACAGAGGTCTGTTGCAAGGAGGGGCCACTTGTTTGTCCCAGCCACTGGGCTAGCTTAGCCCCAAAATAACCACACAGAAACTGTATTAATTAAATCACTGCTTGGCCCAATAGCTCTAGTTTCTTATTGGCTAATTCTTTTTTTCTTTTCGAGACAGGGTTTCCCTGTCGTTTTTAGAGTCTGTCCTGGAACTAGCTCTTGTAGACCAGGCTGGCCTCGAACTCAGAGATCTGCCTGCCTCTGCCTCCTGAGTGCTGGGATTAAAGGCATGCGCCACCACCGCCCGGCTTATTGGCTAATTCTTTTTTTTTTTTCGATAATTTACTTCACACTTTTCTCGCCCCATCCCCCCTCCCCCCATCCCACCCCACCCCTATGTTCCCATTTTTTGTCCAGAAATCTTGTCTACTTCCAGTATCCAGGAGGATAACTATATGTTTTTCTTTGGGTTCACCTTCTTATATAGCTTCTCTAGGATTTTTACAAATTATAGGCTCTATGTCCTTTATTTATGGCTAGAACCCAATTATGAGTGAGTACATCCCATGTTCATCTTTTTGGGCCTGGTTCTTATATCTTAATTTAACCCATTTCTATTGATCTGTGTATCACCACGTGGCAGTGGCTTACTGGGTAAAATTCCCAGCGTCTGTCTCTGGTTGATCCACAGCCTCTCTCTGACTCTGCCTTTGTTCCTCCCAGCATACTGTGTGGTCATTTTGGGGCTAAGCTAGCCAGGTGGCTAAACAAGTGGCTCCTTCTTGCAAATGAGACCAGGAGAAGGCATTGGATTCCCTGAAATTTGAGTTATGGATGGTTATAAACCACCACGTGATTTGGGGAATCAGACCTCATTTCTCTGCAAGAGCTACAAGTGCTTTTAAGGACTAAGAAATTATTCTAGCCCCTTTACTAATTCTTTTTGAGTGTGGAAGCATCTATGAAAAATACAAACAGTACGGTTGGAAAATATTGTTTTTTTCTGACAACCAGACTACATTATAGACTTGAAATATGTCCCCAGGAACAAGGTAAGCACAGAATACCTCTCATCTTATTGAAATCGCATCTGTGGTCACAGAGCATGTATGCCATGTAAATATCTATGATAGGATGGTATCAGAGATATTCAAAAAACTTCAGTAAAAGCCCTGTAAAAGATGCAGTGAGGCAGTAGAAGAAAGGGTGAATAATGAAGCACGGTCATAGTCTGAGGCATGGCTTAGCTTTGGCATGCTCCAAACGGAGAGCCTACCAGAGCAAAAACTCTTCCAAGGTTGTATTTCTTGAACCAACTTGCCTGTCTTTGAGATCTCAGAAACCACTTGGTTGAGGTATTCCTGTACTAGAAATGGTGGCTTTGGGCACACGAGTGTAGTTCTCCCAGGAAAAGAATACAAGAATCAATGAACCCAAAGCAGCAGCCAACACTCCCAAAACCTAGAATCTGGATGCACTCAATACTATAGGTAGCATCTGGGTAAGGCTCCAAACATTCTCCTTCTTGGAATCATCCTTTGAGTTCACGTATCTCTCCATTGTCAGACAAGGAGCTGCTTAATTTAGGGGCTAGGTTGTGCAATGCTGGCCTCTCAAGATTCTACTCAGTTTTATGTCCCTTATTATTGCAAAGTGCTTCATACACTTTCAGGCTCAATGTCTTAAATCTCAAACAAAATTATCCAAGTTATACCATTCTCAATATCTTGGTGAATTCAATTTATTGCACATATACTAGGTTTCAGAGTTTCAGATATCTTTAAATGTAGTTATCTGTTCCCCTTCTTAAATGCCATGGGTAAAGAGAATCATAACAGAATATTGCCTCTCATGAATCCCAGAAGTTGGAACATAAATACATAATCAATAGGAATCACATGCCTTATTCATTCAACCATCATGTAATCTCCTTAAATACAAGTACAATATATAAAGCTTTTAAATTTACTTTTTGAATTTTATAGATGAATACTATATTTACATCACTTCCATCTTCCTCTCCCCTTTTAATATCCTTCAGTTTCCCTACTACGCTCAAAACATTGCCCCTTCTCTCCAAATATGTTGCTTTTAATTTTCAATATCTGATACATATTACAGCTTATATAACTGCTTGACGAAGTGTCACATGTATCTTTCAGGATGTCAACTACATAGCCTTCTGACAATGAACTCAGAAATGCAGAAACAAGAAATTTGACTTCTTTCTTGTCACCATTTCTGGATTATTTTGTTTGGAGGGTGAGAACTACACTTACCTGTGGGAATATAGACAAAGATCTAGACTACTCTTAGTGATTGTGCTGGTTTAGTAAAGAGTTGTAGTGCTGGGCAGTGGTGGCACATGCCTTTAATCCCAGTGCTCAGGAGGCAGAGGCAGGATGATCTCTTTGTGTTCAAGTCTAACCTGGTTCTAGTCCAAACTGGAGCTAGTTCTAGGACAGGCTCAAAAGATACAGAGAAACCCTGTCTCAATCAAACAAACAAGCGAACAAAGAAGTTGTATCTTCTCCCATCTAGGGAAGAACACAACAATTTTTTTTGTACAATACCAAAGGGTCACCCATGACATTGGGCATTATTCACACTGAGTGATTATGTTTAGTAATATATGTGTATATACTTAAACATATTTGTGTTTAGCAAGAAGTAAAAGAAATAGAGGCCATGAATTTGAAAGATATCAAGGAAGAATATATAAGAGAATTTTAAGGAAGGAAAGGGAGGGGAAAATGCTATAATTATAACCTCAAAAGCAAAACTGGAAAAGAAGACTAAGTTTAGAGAAAGTGTTAAACTGTGGATAAAAAGAGCAATGTGAACTAAAAGAAGCAGGCGTGATTGAGGGAATGGAAGGAAGGAGTGGCAGGCATTGTATATGTAAGGTAACTTAGTGTGAACATGACACCATCAGGATTGAAGATTGACATATTAAGCAGACATGGAGAACTAAAATATTTTAAAGTAATCCTGGGTACAGATATAAACTTCGGAGGTTTTACGCAGTGAAATAACATGTTCAGACCTGGTTTGTGTGCTTTTTTTTAAAAAAAAAAAATCTCCAGACTTTTGGGAGCTCTATATGGAGAAAAAATAGTGTTGGAGAATGAGCCATTTTGGGAAAATTAAAATATATGCAATCTTTTTTTAGCATCTCTAACAGATCAGTTTAAGAATATGAGCATGTATTATGTATAATTTGGGTTGTTTTTAAAAGGATCATGTTTGTTATATATAGAACTGCTAAGGCCTGAGTATCTCTTGGAATAGGTTTTATTTGCCCATTAGGGAGGAGATGGGCGTGTGGTGGCTAGCCATTGCTCAACAATATTGCCTTGTCACATCTTGTCATTTCCAGTGTGAATCTTTATGTCTGTTTTATAATTAAAAAGGCAAAGCTAGTTCTGTTTTTGTTTTTAAATGGTCTGTTCTATTGCCCACTACATTGTTTTTTGGAACAAAAAAGGAAAGTAAAGAAAAATGCAACTGGGAAACTGGAACATTATGTACAATTCACAGTGCACGATTATAAAAAAACCTCCTCACATATGTAAGGAATATGTGCATCATATGTGGAATATATACATGGAAAGGGTACATATACACATGAACATTTTTATAATATACTTATTTTATTTTGGGGTGTTTTCTATATTTTCTCCCCATGTGTTTTGAGAGTGTCTCTCATTTAACCTGAGCTCACAATTCCTTTAGATTCACTGACCAGGAGGCTCCAAACATGTGTTGGTCACAGCTCTGGCTACACTAGTGTTTGTATTAGAGGTATATATCTCCCCCTTCCATTTATGACATGTGTGCTGGAAATGCCAATTCCAGACTTCATGTTTGCATGACAGGTATGACTGATTAGGACCACCACATGAACCCAAATAATGTTATATCTATATTGTTTTATACTGTGTACATATTTTTTAATGAAAGTTGTTGGCAGAGGCTTTTGTTTGTTCCTGGCTGCCCTGACCTGAAATATCACACAGAAACTATACTAATTACAGCATTGCTTGGCCTGTTATCTTATGCATATTTCTAGATAACTCTCGCATCTTAAATCAACTGCTTTCTATTAATCTGTACATGATATCATGGCCTAAAGGCAAAGTTCCAGACTCTGTCTCCTCTGGCAGCGGTTACATGGTGTCTCACTGACTCTATCTACTTTCTCCCTGCATTCAGTTTTGCTTTCCTGCCTAGCTCTATTCTGCCCTATCACAGGCAAAAGCAGATTTTTAGTCATTGGCCAGTAGAAGCAACACTTTCACAGGAGGATTTCCCACAACAGAAAGTGGTATCTTTGACTGGGAAAGTTATTCTTCAAAGAGCCTGATAGCAAATATTTTAGTCTATCTTCTGACTATAGACTATCTTTTACATCTCCTTTGCTTTGTAATGCAAAAATAGTCCTATGCAGCATATGAACAAGTGATGATGGCTTTGTCCCAATAAAACTTTACATAAAATGACTGATGATGAACTATAGTCTACTGACCCTTTTGCGAGTCCTCTAAATCTGATGTCAAGAGGAATTTCTTGTATATATTTTTGCCCTCTTTGACAATGTTTCTTTTGCTATTTCTGTAGGATATGTGACTTACAGAGAGGAGAGATATTTATCATTTCAGGGCCTGCTCAGTTAAATTTATATGTGGTTGAATCGGTACCTAGTGAAGGTGACGTGACAGCCTCTTATCTTAAAGTTATGAATATGTGCTCCTATTCCTAATTTATTTTTGTAGCCACTGGTTTATCTTAAATGCTTGTTGAGCTTTCTGCATAGTAGCTAATTGCCTCTCCCCTTCAGATTAAATTTTCAGTCACCTGAAGTGATGAGAAAGGGAGGAAGCAAGCAGAAGATAAAGAAGAGAATAAGCAGAAGTCATGGTCCAGGCTCTGACAAACTATGGCAAATCCTGGTCAGTCTTCATTCTACCCTGAAAGGCTATGACCACCATATTAATAGTAAAGGAACCGTTCAGTCAGGTTTCATTGTAGGTTCACACCTGGTAGGCTTTAGAATACAAATAGTTTATCTCCAATGCCATCCTATAAAACAAGGTGAAGGATGACACAAGTCATCTAGGAACTGAAGGGCACATAAGGGTGGGCTGTTGAGAAAGCATATGATTGCCAATTCTTCATAGAAACTTTCTGGAAAATGAAGAACACATGTCTTAACTATCACACCGAGTTTCCAGAAAGCTATCCTGTCTCTTGCTTGTTAAATTTGTTTCTGAGCTATTAACCCCTTGAGTCTTCCATTTTCTTGCCATCCCAAGCCATCAGTAAGGACTGATACCATTGCTGATGTTTTGGCAAACTTGTGGGCAACTGCAAGCCTGTTGGAAAGATTTGCCTGGTAAGCTCTGGCCTGAGCCAAGGGGATGAGGTGTGCTCATCATAGGGTGTACTCCTCCACCGCAGATGCTCAGGCAATTCCAGACACATGCCAAGGACAGTTCTTCTGTCCTTCCTCACTTAGTCATCAGTTTTAGATTAAAATTGAAGTTTAGACCCAATTTCCAGAAAAGCACATTAACTGATCACTCCAATTTTTCCATGAGCACTTTCTTACTGGTTTGTCAGATCCTATTCTTACCACAATGATTCTTTTCTGTAACTACTCTGGCATGGGATATTTGAAGGGGAAAGAAATCAAGGCTAAGTAGCCTCAATCCACTACACTATACCCAGCTTTCTTCCCTTTGTGGAATACAAATGCAGGTTGACTAAGTGGTAGAAATCAGTAGGAATTGTGACTCACAGGTAAAATTGCTATTGAGGGAAAACCAAAATAAACTCCAGCTTCACTTGGCCTGCAGATACCAGATGCCAGATCTGTATTAGAATGGGATGAAGACAGTAGACACCTTTTTTTTCTTAATACAGACTTCCTTTGTGAGTCAGATTCCATTCAGTCTGACTCTCAACATGTGCATTGCTTGGTGGAGCTTTTCTTCCATCCTCCTGCAATTTCAGCAACTGCAGTACTTTTTACACCTGGACTTTTCCATCTTCTATCCCAGCCTTGTGCTCCTGGGCATCTGAAATTCTTCAGGTTTTTGATCACCCCATTAGTCCATCCCAGTAAATCATTAAAAGCTGGCCTTTTTCTTTGTTGTGACAGGAGACTGATCTGTTTGGTCGCTACTGACTTTTTGGGGGGAGTGAGGTCAGGAGTCTGATAAAAGCTCTTCTTTGATCTTTATATCTTTATATATTCTGCTATGTCTCGTTTCTATTACTTGCTATGCCAAAGACCCTAGGTCTTCAATAATTCCAATAATAAGAAAGATGACTATTTCAATAGTAATGGAAGAATTTAGTTAGGGACCTGGTAGGTAGATATCTAGATATTTGGATAATCACATTAAAAATTATTTTATCAAGCATTACAAGTCATTGCTGTATTTTATTAAGCTATTATTGTTTTTAATATGTGCTCACCTTCTCTGCTTTGAATGTTTCTTCTAGAGTGGAGTCAACAGGGGAGCTGGTTTATTTATGACATAACGCTAGCAGATGGGAAAGGCATGAAAGTTTGTTTCTATTTCCTCTGGAGGGCAGATCTAGAGCTGAGCAGGGCAGAAGCTGCAATATGATGATCAAGCACAACAAAAGGAAGAACTTTCTACCAAGTCAGCACTAGCAGAGACAAGTCCTATCCTGCCATGTGAAGGAGAAAACTTCCCACAACTGCACTTGCTGGCTTTTCGCTAGCTGTCTTGGAAACAATAGGGGAATGGTCCTGAGTGAAAGATGAGAAAAGATGATCTTTGAAGGGGTTCTCTGACATGTGATAGCCTAAGGCCAATGTTGGCTCTATTACTGCGACCCACTCTAGAGTTCAGTTCTCCAACTTACACAATGGATTTGCTTTGAGTATTTCCACAGATGATGTGCACAAAACATCTCACCATGCTTACTGTTTGGTCATTGCACTGCTTGTTGTTACTGACATCAAGGGGTTTATAGAAAGGCGTGGCCTTGAACAGGAATTCAGAAGCTCATATGAGTGCTGTGTCTGTCTTAGGCTTGAGTGAATCTCTGACATGCCGAAACCAATACAACAGATAGTTTTGGAAAAGGTGTGTCTTAGGAATTAATTAGTACGGGGAAGTGGGAGACCTGCTGACTTTGGTCTTTGTGGTTGGCAAATCAAGTAAAGGCTTGTATCTTGATCTAGGTCAGTACTGGTCCTATAGGTGTTAGAAATAGCAGAGCCATTTGGTTCTGAGCTATTTCTTCAGCAGTTATAAGCAGACAGTGTGAACCTCTCAGAGAAAGAAGGCCCAAATATCTGGCCAGAATGATGAAAGTGAGTACCAGAAGTACCGTTATAAGTAGCAGTCTTTTAAAATCAGAAACAGAGAAAGAAAAACTGTAAAGAGTTATATATAGTTCATTGAGAATTTACTAAATGTTAGGCATCACCTTGAATGTTTATAAGCATTGTTGTACTTAATTGTTTAATTTCCTGCTATTTTATCATTATTATCATTCTATAGAGGAGAAATGAAGACTTGAAGAGAATAAACTATTTGCTTGGGGTCACAGGGTACTTGGGTTAGGAGACTTCCAGGCCAATTACTTGTGTTGAAGAGAAGGACTTTTGGGAAAACATCAATTTTTTTCTGTCTGTTTGCTCTAAGTCCATGTCTCTGCTGAATGTAGTTGCTGTGCATTGGGAGGGCAGCCATGCATCTTAGACCTGAGATCTGTGGTGGCTTTGTTTCCACCATCTGTGTCACCTGAAATCACATCTGTCTACAAAACTGTTTTGAGATTAGGAAAGTGAAACTCAGAATGAGAGCAGAGATGCCAGTTGCCATGGAGATGCAGGAACCTTTGTGCAACCCTGTTACAGAGTAGGGACAGTGGCAAAAGCCTACAAAAGGGATCACTCTACTGTGACCCTGGACCAAAGTGGGAAGTTCTCAAATGAAACCTCCTCCAAAAGCCATGACCAACTAACTTGACCTAGGTAGAGACACAGGTATAACCTAGGGTTCCCAGTGTCAAGGTCAATGTTATTTTGTAGTTGTGGGATCTTGAGTGAGTCATTTAGCTGCTTCTGCTTTCAACTTTTTTAAAATTAACAAAGTCAGTAAACATTAAATGAATTGGGTATCAGATATTAACCCAAACATTCTAGATGATTAATAATATCCGACTCTCTATTGACTTTGAATTTATTCTACTCCAAGTCTCTGTTTAGGTTTTTATCCGACATGAAGAACAGGACAGAACTCAGATAATTTTTTTCTAATTTGGCAATGTTGAAGCAGAAATAATTTCCTCTGCCAATTTCATTGAGATCCAGATCTGTGGAAAATCAAACACAGAGAATTGTATTCCAAATCCCCACAGGAAGAAGCATGTGTAGGGGTCATTCTTGCTCTGCCATCTGTTGGCTTCCTTTCCTGGATATTTAAAAAGTATATTTCACTGGTAAAGCAAGACCCATTGTTGCCCAACATGAAATCAGGGAGTACAGGAGGCTTCCATTCCTTTTCCTTTATTATTGGTGCAAACCTCCTGACAAGAAAGTGGTCATTGGTGCTAGAGAGTTGGCAGCGGAGAGAGAAGCAATATCTAAAGCCTTCCAGGATATTCCAGGACCAGACATGAAAGCAGGGACTGATACAGAATGAAGTCTAGTCATAGGCAGGGTATAAAAGACTTTTGGGTTGTATGATCTCATTCCTTGGTGGTGCCATTCTAAATACCTTGATTGGAATTTGGCTTCTGTGTAATTTTTTTACTCTTCTACCCAAACATCACCTCTCAGGTCTCCTTCTTCTTGGATCCTATACAAACAGAGTTAGAAGTATGATCAGTGCACATTTAGCAGATGGATTCTGAAGAAAAAACATTCTTACACTGTTCAGGGGTAACCAGAATTCTCTTTCTTTCATAACTGCATGGCTGCATCCTTGGAGTCTGTCATTCTCCCACTATAGAAGGAAAACAACACTGTCTACCTTGAGAGGATTTATGACCATTGAGACTGCTAACCAACTTATGAATTAATTGAGGTGAATATGTTAAAAATATTTTTGTCCTTATGGAAACGCTGTGTTCATTGAGGCTGTGTTCCTGTAGGAAAGTCAGATGGTCAACACACGCTAATTAACTCAGCAAATCTCCAAGGGAAGAACATTCTTGGGGAGAAAGAATAAGTAGAAACATCAGAAATGGGAACATCATGTGGAATATTTGAGGAGTGTGACTAGAGAGTATGGGAAAATGAAACTCTGGGGGGGGGGGGGGTTGTGGAAAGACAAGCCTTGGCTGCAGAGGAGTGGCTCCAAGGAAAAATCTGCGCGAGAAGACAGATCGCTACAGCTGGGATGTGCCACACACAGATAAAACCGTTAATTCCTGCTCCAGGGCAAGGTTGATGTCAGTGGAGACATTCTCATTTGAAATTCTATGAATACAATGAGTGGGGAATGCAGTTCTAAAGGACAAAGAGCATCAGCGACACAGAAAAGGACAGAGACCCCAGGAACTTGGAAAGAAAATCCCATGTCAGATTCTGTGGCTCCAAATATTTAGCCTTCAGCGTTCTGTCAGGTTATCTGATCTGCCCATGAGAATGGAAGATCTGTGAAACTGAGATTGCAGTCACATCCACAGAGAATAGTGCATGGGACACTGTGAGACAAAAAAGCAGTATTCACATTTAAATCTAAGGCCTTCATAATCTAATTCTAGTTTATTTATTCATTTATGTTTGTTGGACATATATATTATAGCGTTTGCTATTTAAAAGGTTTCAGTGTTCAAAGAGCTGGCACAGAATCGAACTATCATGTTTTAGAGATTCTTAAATTATAGTTGATAAAAACAAATTTTTTGAATTTATTAAACTATCTTTGAGCATGGAATTTGTTTTCTACTATGTGAAACACTAACCAGAATTCCTTTTGGTTGTTCCTCATTCATTTGAAAATTGTCAGGACTGAGCTCCCAAGGTCCTGATGAGGAGCAGAAGGAGGGAGAACATGAGAAAGAAAGTCAGGACCGTGAGGTAACCTCCAGCTGGTGACAGATGGGGAAGATGACTGAGCCCCACATTGGAGCACTGGACTGAGTTCCCAAGGTCCTGATGAGGAGCAGAAGGAGCGAGAACATGAGGGAGAAAGTCAGGAACGTGAGGGGTGCGTTCACTCATGGAGACGGTGGGACAGAACTAATGGGAGATCACCAACTCCAGTTGGAATGGGACTGATGGATCATGCGACCAAACCTGTCTCTCTGAATGTGGCCAACAGCGGGGGCTGACTGAGAAGCAAAGGACATTGGCGCTGGGCTCTGATTCTTCTGCATGGACGGGCTCTGTGGGAGCCTTCTCAGCTTGGTCGATCACCTTCCTGGACCTGGGGGGAGTTGGGAGGACCTTGGACTTAGCATAGAGTGGGGAACCCTGATGGCTCCTTGGCCTTGAGAGGGAGGGAGGGGAGGTATGGGTGGAGGGAAGGGGAGGGAAGGGGGAGAAGGAGGGGCGGGAAGTGGGAGGAGGAGCGGAGGGAGGGGGTAAGAGGAGGGAAGGAGATGGAAATTTTTAAATATAAAAAAAATAAACCATGAGAAAGAAAAAAAAAGAACTTAAAAAAAATTGTATGTCCAATACCTTCTATGAGGTAGAATTGAGAATACAAGAAATTAAGCTGACATCAAATAATAGTTTCCATCTACTTCTCCAGAGTGAGTTTAGGCAAGTCCTCCATTGCCTAGACATTAGATTCCTATTTCATTATCTGTAAAATTAGGGGGTTTATTCTAATGGACACCAAAGCTTTCCTGATCTAACAGTAATTATTTTTTTTTCATTCTGTAATTCTGTGAAGGTTTCAGAGAGAAGAAATGTGATTTCTTACCTCAAGGATCTTATATTTCACTTACAAAGTGAAAATGTGTAGGTGTGCCTAAACCTTGTATGTGTGTCATTAGATAGTCCTAATTAATTCAGGCTTCCTCATCTCAAGATGTTATCTGATTGTTCTATGAGGAATTCAGCAACACAGAAAGTTAAACAGTTTCTACAAGGTCAAGGTCAAACTGTATTTAATTTGCTGTTACTGCTATGACTTGTGTAGTTGAAATTTGGAATCTCAACAAGTTAACCCATTCTTTACAATAAAATATATGTCATGTAGGGAAATTCAGTATAGATAAATCACAACCCCAAATTTGCATAATCCTTTGTACTCTGAGAATAGCATTCCTTAGACAGATTTTATCCAGTCTGTGAAGCTTAGCACCATGCATATTTCTTTTAGAAGTGGGTTTGCTTTGATTAGAAATCGTAGTTACAGACATTAAGCAATGTGTTCTGGTGTCAGGGCTGCTTTGTCTTTATTCCATTTCTGACGATTTCTGCTAGTCTGTTTTCACTGTTTTGGAGGAAACATTATATCCCTGAACTTGAAGATCAAATATGTATGATCTTGTCTCCAGAAAGCAATTTTAGTGTCTTAAACCAGAATCAAAGAAAAGGTACTATTTCAAATACCTTATCCTTATAGTATAACATATATTAATTCCCAATATTATGTTGGTAGCTAGGGTATCAGGGAAAAAGAGTATAAAGAACACTGAAGTTATAGCTCTCTCTAGCCAACATTTGTAGATTTTATGTACGATATACTCTTTTTGGTGGGAATATATAAATACCCTATTTACTACTTTTATGCGTCTATTCTTAGTTTTCTGTGAAACGTGGTTTTCACAGGACAATAGTATTAGAATACTAAACAGAAAAGAACATTGTTAAAGTCCCCAAATAGTGCAACTGAGATATAAAGGTTATAGATTCTTATTTGACTATCTATCTGGAGGCTCAGTTTCTGAATCTGTGAAATAGAAGCACATTTTTCATATTAATATTCAATTTCTATTGTAAAGATCAAGTCAAATTACATATGGTTGTGAATATGACTTCCATGAACACAGCATGCATGAAGAAATTCCACTTCGAACTGATTACTTCATAGAAAATAAGGATTCAAGTATTGTGTGCATAAAAAGAAATTGGTTATCAAAAGAACACATAATCCAATTAAAAAAATGGAGTACAGACCTAAACAGAGAACTCTCAACAGAAAAATCTAAAATGTCTGAAAGACACTTAAGGAAATGTTCAACATCCTTAGTTATCAGAGAAATGCAAATCAAAACAACTCTGAGATTTCATCTTACACCTGTAAGAATGGCCAACATCAAAAACACTGATAACAACTTATGCTGGAGAGGTTGTGGGGAAAAGGGAACACTACTGCATTGTTGGTGGGAATGCAAGCTGGTACAGCCCATTTAGATGTCAGTGTGGTGATTTCTCAGAAAATTAGGAAACAACCTTCCTCAAGACCCAGTAATACAACTTTTGGGATATATTCAAGTATGCTCAATTATGCCATAAGGATATGCGCTCAATTATGGTTAAAGCAGCTTTGTTTGTCATAGCCAGAACCTGAAAACAACCCGAATGCCCCTCAACTGAAGAATGGATAAGGAAAATATGGTACATTTACACAATGGAGTTCTACACAGCAGAAAAAATAATGACATCTTGAATTTTGCAGGAAAATTAATGGAGCTAGAAAACATTATTTTGAGTGAGGTAACCAAGATACAGAAAGAGAATTATCACATGTACTTACTCATATGTGTTCTTTTAAACACAAAGCAAAGAAAACCAGCCTACAAACCACAATCCCAAAGTACTTAGACAACAATGAGGATTCTAAGAAAGACTTACATAGAAATAATCTACATGGGAAGTAGAAAAAGACAAGATCTTCTGAGTAAATTGTAAGCATGGGGACCTTTGGGCAGGCTTGAAGCGGGGAGAGGAGAGGCAGGGAATGGAGCAAAGAAAAATTTAGAGCTCAATAAATATAAAGAAAAAATTCCAATTTTAGTGTTACTAGATAAAAAAAGAGGAAAATGAATCAAAACATAATGTAGCAGTCAAATACCAACTCTTTTTTTCTACAAAAAATCTTCTATGCTGTTGTGTGTTTGGAATGGAATTTGTTGTATATCTAAGAGATAATATGACTGATATTGGATTCAGGACGTACAGCAGACGACAGAGAGCAAAGGAGAGTGGTGTGAAGATGAGACAGAAACAGAACAATTAATTAATCAGGACTGTCCAGATCTGACTCCAAGCGACCCATACCTTTTGCCGAGCAACTTCCATGGCATATCTAGGGAAACACACATTGTTTATTATCAAGGCCATGGGTTCTTCACCTTGTCTAGCATCTGTGGGGATTAGTTTCTGAGCCCTAACATGGGATAAACATTTATTGAATGCCAGTTCTTATATGTAAGAATCTGCACATAATCCTGAATTAGTAAGAGGCAGAGCTCAGTGAATGCACACCCCAGCCAGGGCAAGATTAGACATTTCTGCCTTAACAAAGCTGTATTTTCCAAATTTAAATTATATTCCTTTTGATTTCAGAGTCCATAAAGCTTTGATGTTTTATAAAATAATGTGTAAAGATTTGGGGAGGTACTGGTTTATTTTAGGTGTACCTGAGCAAATTAATGGGAGTGTGTTGCTCTTTACTGATGAAGAGTCTTACTCACCATAGAGCTGATGCACAATGCATCCAAGAGTAACTGGTGAAATAGTTCAGTGAAGAGCTAATGACAGCCACCATGTCGGTGCTCACATCAGCTTTGGAAATGAGTTCTTCATTGTTCTGTGTTTACCCATCGGTGTCTCATCCGACTGCTTCAGACACCCCAGAAGCTGAAGGAGCTGGACTTTGTGTCACAATGCTAGTGAGAGATGTAATTAGATGAATAACTTCTATGTTTGTCTGGTACTTGGCAAAGGTTCTGTACCAAATTAAGAGTGTAAAGTTAGGACCAGGCTAGTCATGGCACAATGGTGAGCTGAAAAGCTCAGACATATAACTGCTCCTGGTCTTCCTGTAAACATCAGCATATGGTAATTATGCAAGATAATGAGGCTCATTGTGGCACTTCCTACATGTGAGTAATAAAATTACAGCATACTCACTCTTCTCATTATTCCATCTTCTGCTCCTGCTTCCACTCCTTCCTAGAATACTACACAGAGAGGAAGAAGCAGAGGATACAAACTGAGCTGTGTGAGGCAAAGACACTACAGTGGAGCCCAACCGGCTTGGTTTCCACAGCCAAAGAACTTTCATACTTCTCAGATACTTCCTTTTTTTTTTTTTTTGCTAGTCTTGACTTTTATTTTTATTTTTTTTTCTCATGGTTTATTTTTTTTTTTATATTTAAAAATTTCCATCTCCTTCCCTCCTCCTCCCCCCTCCCTCCCCTCCTTCTCCCCTTTCTCTCCCCTCCTTCTCCCCCTTCCCTCCCCTCCCCTCCACCCATACCTCCCCTCCCTCCCTCTCAAGGCCAAGGAGCCATCAGGGTTCCCCACTCTATGCTAAGACCAAGGTCCTCCCAACTCCCCCCAGGTCCAGGAAGGTGATCGACCAAGCTGAGAAGGCTCCCACAGAGCCCGTCCATGAAGAACAATCAGAGCCCAGAGCCATTGTCCTTTGCTTCTCAGTCAGCCCCCGCTGTTGGCCACACTCAGAGAGACGGGTTTGGTCGCATGATCCATCAGTCCCATTCCAACTGGAGTTGGTGATCTCCCATTAGTTCTGTCCCACCGTCTCCATGAGTGAACGCACCCCTCTCGTTCCTGACTTTCTCCCTCATGTTCTCGCTCCTTCTGCTCCTCATCGGGACCTTGGGAGCTCAGTCCAGTGCTCCTCAGCTGAATTTTTTTCTTAAACCTCAGGCATATTTTTGTTAGTAAAATTTAATTAAAGTGAAATAGAAAATAAAATTAAAATAGACATAGAAAATACAAGGACACACATTGTGTTAGACCTGACAGAAATAAAATTACTTTGTCAAATTGATATAAAAGTTTCCAGTGACTTTTTTTTTACATTTTCTTTCTCATTTCCCAAAAGATGGGCTGCAAGTGGTTGGCATATTAGCATCAGACTGTTGCTCCTGGATCAGCATCAGTCTGTGGCTCCAGTGTTCACTGTGAAGTAGGGGCTAGTGAACATTTGGGATGGAAAGTCCTGTGAAAATCCATGCAGACCATCAACAGACACTAGGACTTAACTGTATCCTGTGATTGTTTGTTTCCTCCTTGGGGATGTAATCCTCATGCAGGAAGGGAGTTTTGTATGTTTTATGAACTGGATGTCTCCAAAGCTTGGAATAACGACTAGTGTTAAACAACATTTGCATATAAATGTGTGGCTTATCCAATGATGGATGAGAAGAGAGATACAAAGAAAATTAGAACAAACAGATCAAACAAAATATACCTATACAGGCACATATATGTGGAAAGTAAATACTAAAGAAATTAGCCAGAAACTAATAGAAACATTAAACAAATGTGTGCAACTTATCACCATAATGTGTTAGACAAAAATTAAACATAAGAATAAATAGGCTGATCCCAGAGAAGGATACATGAATGTATAGCAGAAATTAGAAAACAGTCAAAAATGAGAAAACAATCATGGACATAAAAGTAGAAATTTTGTGAAATTGGATAATAAATCATATAGATATAAGAGATTAAGTCTGAATTAATTAATAATAAAGACAACTCATGATTTAGAACACAATGCTGGAGTCTCCAAAGATGCCAGCAACTAAAGAAAGAAAAAGGAAAGAGATACTCAGGGCAGATTGTAAAGCTCCAGTTTAGCTTCTCCAAGACAGGGGTCCAGGTTGACTTTCTGGAAGAAAAGGAAGGAAAAATATTTTAATGAATTCTTTCTAAATTGTTCTAGAACTAAAGGTACAAAATTCCGCTTATCAAAACAGTTTACACAGTAAAACTCATTAACAAATCCATGACAAATTACTGAACAAAAATAAAGAACAAGTACAAAATACCAGGCTTAAAACATATCCAGGAAATGGGGAAATGATGTTATAATCTTTAAAAAAAATTGAATAATGTTAAAAATCTTTAGAGGTAAAAGACAGATGGTAAGAAAGCAACAGAATTCAAACTGACAAGAGATGTTGCCTTTTCTTTGTCAATCACAGTATTCCAAGACCAAACACTGAATGCCTTTATGGATTAAGGAAAAGCATTTTCATATCCAGCTAAACTATTAGCTGAGTTGTAAAAACAACCAAGCCTTATTTAAAACGACTAAATACTTTTAGCATCTTTCTAGAAGTAAAGTAAGAAGGATTTGAGAAACAATGGGAAATGAAAAACTGATTTTCTCTAAACACAGACTGATTAAATACTAATAATTCAGCATGTAAACGTAATATTGCTGTATAACACATTTAAAATGATTGCTTAGCAATGACTAACATGATAACACAGGACCTATAAACAAAATGTGCTGTTTTTCTATCAAAGGGTTAAATGACAAAATTCTACTCAAGATGCCATTTGGCAGAAATTCAAAAGCCTCCAGGGAAAGCCCTTCTTAAAATCAAGTACCTGCACAAGGTTGTGTTGTATTCCCTAAAGGCATAATTTTGTTGCACCGTTTTGAGTTAATCAAGCACATAATAGAGTGGGACTAAGCTCTGACCCCTCAGAATAAGATACAGGGACCATTTGTGTGAGAAGTAAAACTGCTTCTACTCAAAACCGGGTGTCTTGCCTGGTTGATTTGTCATGACTCTATACCCTTCTGCAGAACTGAAACTTTTTGCCTTTTTGAAATAGTTTGGATCATTTGGTAATTTTCTTGGGACCTTAGACTCATTTCTAACAATGAGAATGGGTATCCAATTGTAAGTCATGTTTATAGTGTTTGTTATTCATAAGAAGACAATTTAAAAACTTGAATATTTTAAGAGCTAAAATTTTTACAATTTTGCTGTGGAAAAACTGAGGAATTTCTGAAAATGCAGAAATGTGCATTAGCCCTTTTAAAGTATAGATGAAATAATAAATACAGAATCTCAAAATGAGAAAGTTGAACAAAAAATTACAAAGTAAAATGGAAGTAATTCTAAAGATATCTGTAATCCCAATTAATAGCAATGAATATAAATTTCCTTATAAAACATACTTTTCAGACTATATTCAGAAAATTCAGTTATAATGTTTCTTAAACGATTTGAAATCTTGTAACAAAATTGAAAGTTAAGAAAAGAGAAATCTATTAATTTAACCAAAAGTAATGAGGCAATAATTCATCCCAGAAAATAAAGTCCAAATAAGCAACATTGCCGAAGATAAGTGGATTGTTTATAAAAAGAAACAGTGCCCAGCAAAATAAACAATAAAGAACACTAATGCATTCAACAACATATCCACAAAACAGAAAAATTAATATATATCATCACTTACAAAATTTGCAAACACTATATCACTGATGAGAGTTTTGAAATGTTTCATTAGAAATTATTAAATGAGTCAATAGATATATACAGCAAATAAATTAAATAAGATTTAATGTATCTATATATTCTGATATACACATATTATTTATACTGGTATTTAATATTATATTTGCTAAAATATACATAGTGCATACATATATCTGAAAAAGATAAATATAGTTTTATGAAATGTAGTAATAATTAAATTATACAATATTTTAGAGAATTAACAATGAAAAGGTGTCACTTTCATTTCTGTTGTGCAATGGACTTTTACACTGGTAATAAGATTCGAATCCTTGTATTTTCTTTTCCATAACTATGATGAATCAAGACATACTTTTCAGGGCAGTCATTTTCCCGTTGACTGAACACTGGAGCCCCAGGGGAGAAAGGGCATAATGAATACTGATGCCTGGCTCTCTACCCCAGGGCTGCTGAGGAAATTAGCCTCTGGGGTGTTAAGCTAGCATTGAGAGTTTGAAAGCTCTCCAGGTTGATTCTAATGTGCAGTTTAACCGGAGTCTCACTGACACAGGCAGAACTTCTACCTGTAAGCATTAGGGCCTTTAAAGATGGGATCGCAAAGACAAATGACTTTGCTTCTCTTCAAGAGTTATAAGCAAGATGCAATCTTCATTGGAAACAGTGGCTGCTGATGCAATCACCCTAGCAGCTGTGAGAGTGCTTGCCACCACTGTGACTGAACTCGGCCATCTGCCCCTTATTTCTTTGGTTTCAAATCAAGCACACATTTTAATTGATCCTTTCACATAAAATATCCGACTGAGCTGCAGTGGTCTCCATGTGTGCAGAGTTCTGGGTCAATCATTTTGCTCATCCTCACAAGGGAAAATGAAGTAGCAGACTCTCTTTAGTCTAAGCATATGGCAGATGTGACCAAGTTTGAGGACCTCCTGAAGATGAGCAAATCGAAGTGATATTCAGATGTTCAGGAGTCAGCCAAAAACAGAGATTAATGAGTACAGTTTTCAGTAATACAATTGTATGTGCTTTGAAAAACTGCAAGTAATAAAATAAAATGTAGAATTATGGGCTTTAAAATGAGATAGATTGGGAACAAGTCCCAGCTCAGTTAATTATTAGATATCTAACTGTAGACTCATCACTTCCTTGTAAAACTTGTGGTTTTTGAATGGAATGATGTTGATACAGTGCTTAGCCTAGTATCTGACATATTCCACAAGTATGTAAATATGACATCCATTGTTTGTACTATTCAGTGATTTTCTAAAGAAACATAGAATGGGTCATGCTGGCTGTCTTCTTCAGGAAAGGGATGCGTATTTCTTTTGTTGAGAGCCGATAAACACTCTAGGAGCAATGAGAGATGTCTTAGAAAGTAAGCATAAAAACATTAAATCCAGAGGCAGAGAGAGACTTTGAACATCAAAATCACTCAACAGCACCCATTTCCACGATTTTATGGCCAGTAGTCTTACCTTGAAAAAGGGTCACTTTACCTGGGTATGATACTCTAAAACTTCAGGATAAAGCTGAGTAAAGCATTCTCTTCTCAGACCATTAACACACAAAGGGAAGGAAAAGACATTTAAACTAATACTGCTCTTAGCTCAGAGAAGCAGAAAGCTAAGCACTTGTCATCAGCTCCCTGGAATTTACACTTCTGTTCCCAGCACTGTGTTGACAGATACTGACACATTCTTCCATTGCTCCTGATGAACTATGACCTAGATCCTGAGATGTCATGATTTATGGACCTTAATGTAGGATCTTAATATCATGTGATTCTAGTTATTTGGTTTTTGTAGACAGGGTTTCTCTGTGTAGTCTTGACTGTCCTGAAACTCGCTCTCTAGATTAGGCTGGCCTTGAACTCATAGAGATCTGCCTGCCTCTGTCTCCCAAGTGTCCTTCTATTTTTTGATCACTTTAAAAAATACTTTAATCTAACTTTCTTCCCTGCTTCCTATTAACCAAACTTTTCTCTTTCTTCGTTTGTGCCCAGAACATAATCTTTCACACTGTTCGTCATGAGTCCTAAGCTTTATCATCATATTTCTTTATCATGAAGTATTTGCCAATGACCTACTGCAAACATTGTACACATATATGGTTTTTTTTGTTTTGTTTTTTGTTTTGTTTTTAGAGACAGGGTTTCTCCCTAGCCTCGGAGCCTATCCTGCAACTAGCTCTTGTAGACCAGGCTGGACTCGAACTCACTATGATCCGCCTGCCTCTGCCTCCTAAGTGCTGGGATTAAAGGCGTACGCCACCACCACCCGGCTTGTGCACATATATGTAATTATAATTTGAGGAATAAGGTGGAGTCCCTGATCTAAGAGCACAAAATATAGACAAATAATAGAAATGTTGATAACAGGCAATTCAGAAAACAGAAAATCATACCTAGGCTTGTGGCACAGAAGATTTCCTAAGATGAGATAAGTTTGATTATGAACTAGTAGAAACCCAGGAGTTAACTCTGACGGATCAAGAGAGCTCCCAATAGGAAAATAGGCTTCCTGAGGTTCAGAGAAGAATAACACAGTAGAATTTATAGAAGGGAACCTTCTGTTGTGTACATTTGATACAAAAGTAAGATAGGCATTTTCCTAAAGACAATGAAACAGTGTTAGAGCTAAGTAGCTCAACTAGAGTCCTGGAACATGGGCTAATCCTGAGATGTTCTGTCAGTCAAATACACACAATGGTTCAAAACTTAGTACTAAAGACATTATAATATATCTCATGAATAATCATTATATTAATTATCTATAAATGGAGTTCTCTTTGTTTACTGTATTTAGATCATAATTAAAATAATTATACTCATTTTTGTTTAGTTTTAAGATTATTGCTAATAGACAAATTAAAATTGTATTTGTGGATTGTATTTATGGCATGCCTGAGCTTTCTATTTACTTTGTGGGAAGGTTTTGACAGTAGAGAATATGTGATCAGATTTAACAACAATATTCAGAGAGGGACATTTTCTTTATATATGTGCTAATTGACGGGAAGATGAAAGTAGTGAAAATTTTCCATTAAAATTAGAAACAAACAAAAATTCTATTATCCACTAAACAAAGACAAAAAACCTGCGGCAATTGATTTCTACGCTTTTATAGGTGATAAGAGGCTGTACGATAGACAAGAGAGCAAATCAAAGATACAAATATTAGTGATTAATATATAAAGTGCTCAAATTAATTCAATGAGTTTATATACTTAGAAAACTTAAGAAAATGAAGTAAAAACTATTGAAAAATATCAGAGAATCTGAGCTCAGTGGTTAAGTGCACATCTGCTCTTCCAGAGGTCCTAGATTGGATTTCCAGTCCTCATGTTCAACTGTTCACAACCACTGGAAACTCTTGTTCAAGGGGATATGATGCCCTCTTCTGGCCTCCACAGGCTCCTACTTGGTACACATTCAGACATGTAAGATTACACACGAATAAAAAAAATATATATGTAAGTCTTAAAATAAATCAGGGCATCTAACAAAGAGTATAGGAACAATATTAATATCTAGCAATCAATAATTTTAGTAGAAATAACAAGCATTTAAGAAATGTAATGAAAGACATTACATTTATAATAGCAAGAAATAAATTCTGGATAACTTTATGATTATAAAATGAAATTCTGTAAAACCTTGAACAAGAAGATAGATAATATTAAATAGAAAAACTCAATATTTTAGATTTAACTTTTGAGATAATAACAGCCGAGTTAGTAAGAAATAATACATAGCTATCACAGGTATTTTAACTTTGGTTTCCTAAATGATAATGTACTTTTAAGTTTTAAAACAAAGCTGTTGAAATTGAACCTTTCACTCAATAAATAGTCAGAACTTTTTATGATAAATTTTAACAGATCATTATTGTTTTATTGCTAAGATTTATTCCCTGTGTTCTATTTTGAGTATTAGTGGTCGCTATTTAATACAATGTCTGATGTTCAGTAGATTAATGCTAAAGTAGTGGGATACTTAGGAAGCAATCATGTCTTGAGATATTCACCCTTAATAATTGACTATGGTCTTAAATAAGAGATTGTAAGGAGCTCCCTTATTCCTTCTGCCACATGAGTTTGCATCGAAATTGTTACCTATGGAAAAAAATTACCCTTGGTCTTATACTTCAAAGCCACTAGGGTAATAAGTAAACCATTGTATTATTTTGTTATTGAAGTCCAAATGACACCAACCATCATCACTGGTAATGGATGTCAGGGTTAGCTTTCAGATTCAGGTTATTATAAATATGTCTTCCGTGAATATTTGTTATCATAATTTTATATATCTAAGTTAAATATCCAAGAGCATAATTTCTGCATCTTTTGTTGCTGTATGGATAGACTTTTAATCTTTGAAAATTTTATACATGCACACAAGGTTACTGTATTAATTTTCTATCGCTGGGATAAAATACTATGATCATACCACAAGAGGCTTTAAACTGGGCTCATGGTGCCAGAGGGTTAGAGGCCATTGTCACAGAAAGTAGGTATAGTGGCAGAGACATTTGAGAGTTCACATCCTGAAAATAATTAGAAGCAATCAGAGAGGACACACGGGAATGGCTAGAACCTTTTAAAACCTCAAAGCCCTTGTTGAATGACACACCTCCTCCAACAAAGTCACACATCATAATTCTTCCCCAACAATTCTACCAACTGGAGACCAAGTATTCAAATGTAGAAGCATATGGGGGCCTTCCTTATTAAAACCCCCACGGTTATTTTGAATGTATGCAGTCTTGAACTCTCCCTAGCCTACTTTCCTCAGGATTTCCCAATCATATATTTCTTAGTACATCATTCTGTTTTATTGTTTATTTATCTCTCATTGTATATCTATCATTTCTGAAGCTACATAATTAATCTTTTTTTTTTTTTTTTTGGTTTTTCGAGACAGGGTTTCTCTGTGGCTTTGGAGCCTGTCCTGGAACTAGCTCTTGTAGACCAGACTGGTCTCGAACTCACAGAGATCCGCCTGCCTCTGCCTCCTGAGTGCTGGGATTAAAGGCATGCGCCACCACCGCCCGGCTACATAATTAATCTTGAGGTCAAGTAGATTATTATTTCTTCATCATTTTGCAAATTGTTTTGTCTTTTCTAATAACTTTGCTCTTTCTTATAACATTAAAAATCCTGTTAATATCCACAAAATATGACTAAGGTTTTTAATAAAAATTATCTGAGATTTGCATTTTAACTGTGGTACAATTGATATCTTTACTATATTTGCTCTCTAAACTTAAAATCAGGGTGCTTCAGTAGGTCTTTGATGAATTGCATCAATTTTCTGTGATTTTCAGGATATAAGTTATGTGCTAGATTACCACACCTGTGCATTCGAATACTTAGGAGCTTCAGGCGGTATATAGTGAGTTTGAGGTCAGTCTGAGCTATAATTATACTGTTTTTTTTTTTAAAAGGAACAAAAACAGCAAAGTACTGCAGATTTTTCCTTGGTTTTGTTAGAGATACACCTGTGTATATTTTTATTGTGCATGGAACTGCATTTTATGTGTTGATGTCTATATTTAATGATAATATAAGAATATATAATTGGATTCTATATTTGTGGCTGTTGTAAACTCCTTAGGTTACCCTATATATAAAGGCACACTAAACAAGGACACTTGTTTCTTCCAACTCCATATGTATGATCTCTTTTTTTTTCTTTTTCTTGATTTGTGGTACTATGTGGAACTTATAACACTGTTGTGTAAGACTGATGAGTATGGGTATCTTTGTTTTGCTTCTGATCTTCTTAGGAAAGGAATTTTATCTATCAACATCCAGTATTATTCCAGATACAGTATGTTTGTCTTACAGATGCTGTTTGTCAAGTAGAGGAATTTCACTCTAATAACCCAGACTGTGAATCTTTAGCAGCAAAACTAATGCAATTAACTGAATAGAACTAAAGGTTTATTTAGGTATTCCAAGTTCTCTCACTCTGTGTGATGTCTGGCTGTGGGTTTTTGTATTTTTTTTTCCATCTGCTGCAGGAGGAAGCTTCTCTGATGATGGGTGAGCAAGGAACTAATCCATTAATATAGAAGAAAGTCATAAGAAGTCATTTTATTGCTATATTTTTGTTTGTTTTTGACCAGTGATATTTGGTTTTACCTTAGGTCCCTGAGCTATTTAGTTATGGTTAATCAAGCACTGTCGGGTATGGCTTCCATCTGGTGGAGTGGGCGTGGAATCAGATATTGATGGCTACTGCCTCAAACTTTGTCTCACTATTACCCTAGCATATCTTGCCAGCATGGTTGATCAAAGGGTTTGTGGTTAGGATGTCTCCATCGGGTTCTTCCCTTACAAGTACATGGAGCGCTGTGTAAGAGGAAGCAGAAAGATTGTAAGAGCCAGAGGGGATGGAGGCCACCAAGGAAATAGGCCCTCTGATTCCACACGATGAAAGCTGACCTCGTGAAGACTAAGGCAGTATGCACAGGGCCTGCGCAGGTCTGCACCAAATCTCTGGGTTTCTATGATGGCTTCTGACTCAGTGTTTTATGGGACTCGTGTGTGTGCAAACAAGTGAAAAAGAGAGTCTATTGATTCTTGTGCTATCTATTGGCCTCTTTTCCTTCTATTTGTTTGTTTTGTCCTAGTCCAATGTGGTAGGTTTTGTTTAATCGTACTTTATTATATAATTTATATAAAAAGGTTTTTGTTGTTGTTTTTGACTCACAAAGTTTAGAGGTTGCAGTTGGAGGGAGGTTATCAGACGTGTCCTTGGGCTTGTAGCTTAGCAGTATATTATGGTGAGAATGGACAAAGGAAACTATTGTCTCCAATCCTTCATTAGACCCTACCACCTGATGAATCCTATCATTGTCCAATAGTGCCAAATTGCAGAGCAAGCTCCAACACATGGACCTTTGGGAGACATTTTAGATTCAAACCACAGCAGCTTTTATTCCCATTTTCCTGACCATTTGTAGTATGGGGGATCATTCTTTCTTCGTGTGAATCAGTAGATATGAATTAAAATTTTTCTCCCTTAGCTTTTTAAAATCATGAATTACTTTTGTTTATCTTAAAAATTCAGCCAGCATCCAGTTGGGTAGGACACTGAAATTTCCTTCCAATATTTTAAAAATTGCATCAGTTACATCTGGATAAACTCTACTTTGTCATAGTGAATAATGTATCCATATAAATCTTTCCTGCTAATGTTGTATTAAAGATATTACTTCTTCTAATCATGCCCAGTATTTGCCTGCACTTGTTTTGCACTTTCTTTACATGAAGTGAGTAAAATACTAACTCCATCAAATGAATCAAAAATGTGTTTTTATTTTCTTCTATGTTCTGGAAGACAACACACAAAATTTGTGATAATTCAATTTCCAGTATTTAGATAGGTTCTACAGTGAAAATAAAGGAGTTGAAATTTTATATTGTAAAGTTTTTTTCTATTGTGGTGCTGAGAATAAAATGTTTGTGAGTTTAAAGTTACTAATTCATTTGCCTTAGTCAGTTTAAAGCCGTAAAAATTATCTCTTTGTATTTGGTTAAATATAAGCATTTGAATCTTCCAAGATGTTTGCCTGGCTTTAGTTATAGTTGCCGTTTGTATGTGTGTAGTTATTACAATATTCTCCTATCATTTTTATGACATTTAGGATCTGTAATGATCTTCTGTCCCATCGGTAGTATTCGTAACTTATATATTATTTTTTGGTTGTATATTCTTGTTACACATCTGTCAGTTTTACACGTAATTAATTCTTTGTTTTATTGATTTAAAAATATATCCATTGCCGATTTTGCTTTTTGCTTTTTACTATTCCACTTCTCCTCCTGGTTTTGGGTGTTGCTCTTTCTTTTATATGTTCCTTTGCATTAAAAGAATTTTTTACTCTGTGCATTTATCCTTTCCAGACTGATGTCATAAGGTATGCTCACATATACAGGAAAATTAAATCGTTCTGTTGTTCTGTATTATGGAATAATCCTTCTGTACACTGTGAAAATGTGTTGCTCTCATTGTTGATAAAAAGCTGATTGGCCAGTAGGTAGGCAGTGTTTTCTGGGCAGAGAGAATGCTGGGAAGAAGGTCAAAGCTGGGAAAAGATGTGCAGGAGTACAGAGAGCTGTTTCTTAGCCTCTGTTTGTGGGATTGAGCTACCAGCACAAGTTTTCCCAGCATGCTGCATGGTGGATTTGAGGTTTTGCTCAAGCAGACAGAAAAGGTTACAGATGCTCAGCAAAGACAGATCCAGATTTGGGGGGTGGGGGTGGGTAGGAGGATAGGGGGTAGGGGATGGCTCTAAATGACTTACAATGTGTTTTAAAATGTACAAAGGGTTGGGAAAGGGAACAAAGGGCATAATCCGTCATAAAAATGTAGTTTTAAAATAATAATACAGTCCTGAAAAACGGAGTAAAGTAGTATAAAAGAAAAAAGCCAAATAAAGATAGAAAACAAACAAGGACTCTCGATCCTGTATGAGATGTGTTCTCTTTATTTTTTTTATTTTTTTTTTTTTTGGCTGTTAAAAGACACTGGCTTATGAAAGCTGCTAGATTAAACCAAACTATATATTTAAAAATATCGTGATTTCAAAATGGATGTCAAAAATGTTTCACTTTGGGAAAGAGGTTATGCTTTTATTTCCACAGGAAATGAGAGGATTCATTCCAGGTTACAGATGATCAGGTTGGATCTAAAAAGACCCCCTGAAAATACTAACTACAAACATAAAAAAATAAAACTTGAAAAGCTACAAAATATGTGAGGTATATTTCACCTGGTCAAGCACAAACAAACAAACAAAAAAAAAACCCCATCTTTGACTAACTTGTGTACAACACCCAGTCTATATTTGTACTAATGTGCTATCTTTAAAAGTTTATGTGTTTTCAGAGCAAGGGGGCCAGACACCAGTAAAAACAAATGGCCAATGTGAGCCAGGATCTCAAAATGCCTCTGCATGTGTGTCATGAAAACTACATTCCCTAGAATGTATGAGAGTTCATACACACATGCACACATGAATAAACACACACAGTACTCTCTGGCATCCTCCGTTCTTTAATTGGTGCTTATTCCATTTAAATTTGATATAACAATTTTTATATTGTACTTTGTTATCCATTTGATTATATTTTGACTTATACTTGTTTTCTGTTTTTCACATTTTATTTTATTGTTCCGGTGGATTCCACTGAAACACTTAGAACTTGATTCTAATTTTCTTCACATAACTTTTTTTGTTTGTTTGCTTGTTTATTTGAGACTGGGTTTCACCATGTAATACTGGCTGTCCTGGAACTGTCTCTGTAGATTAGGTTGACCTTGAACTCACAGAGATCCACCTGCCTCTGTCTCCTGAGTGCTGGGACTAAAGGCCTGCACCACCACTGCCTGGCTTCTTCATTTATCTAGTGTATTTTTTTGCAACACTCAGAGCTGTTCTAGGCAGCACATTCTGTTCACCAATGTAACATGATGATGCGATAGCTTAGCAGCTTGACTGGTGTGTAAAAGCCTTTGCATCCATTGTTCCTGTTAGTTAGAATAGCCAACTTTATTTCCTCTGGACACATTTAAACTTTATTTGACAGGAGAACAAGAGTAGGAAATATCAACGAAGTAAAACTTAGTTATATCTTGACTTTTCTGTGATTATTCTCATTGTTCCTGACATTCCCAACATGTTTTCTTTATCCTTTTCTTCTGCTGTTGAAGTTTTCTGGCTCTTTTGTCTTTAGAGCAGGTCCCAAATTCTGTTCTCTTTTGTCAGAAAAGGTCTTGCTTTTACCTTGATTTATGAGGAATATTTTTTATTACAGATTTTTTCACTTAGCAATTCTTTTCTTTCAGCATGTTTGGCAATTCCTTCTAGCCTCCCTGGGTCATAATAATCTTCCACTATCCAAATAACTTTTTTCTACATGGGGAAAATGTTCCCCTCAGGATATCAAGACTTAGTCTTTTTTCAGAAAACTTTTAAAAATAAATTTCACTCATATGTCTTTGGATTTCTTGGGCAAAGTAGTTTTAAATGATCATATAAAACTATGAAAATTTTCTATAAAGAGGTATGTATTGTGATAGACTGACATCTGTATAGGCTATAGGTGTTAATCAAGGTGAAAGTTGAGCTAATTTGTATCTTCAAACATCTATCATTTCTTCATCAAACAACCAACATGTCTTCTTTTTCTAGCTTTGTGGTGTGGTGTGTATGTGAGTGTGTGAGTGTGTGAGTGTGTGTGTGTGTGTGTGTGTGTTATATATTTATTGCTCAGATTTTTTTAAATTTATATTTTGTTTTATTTATTTGCTTGCTTTTGGTTAGTTGCTGATGCTTCATCTTGCTTTTTGAGACAGTGACATTATATATCCTAGACTAGTCTTGAAATTGTGATCCTCCTGCCTTAACATTCCAAGTTCTGAGAAAGCAGAGTTCCATGACAGTGTGTGACTTTGGTTTAAATTATCTGAGGTTGCTCAGACTTTTAAATCATGTGATAGTATAATTAATGTATACAATGCTCAAGTCAATGTAGATAAACACTGAGACAGAGTTTTTGCTTGTTCAAATTTCCAATTGGTTGCTTTATTGAAACTGAGAGGAATCTGACAATCTTGCACATAACTAGAAGGGTATGATTCTGTAAGAAGTTTGTATAAGACAATTCAAAAGCATAAATTTCAATCCCAAATAAACATATACATTAACAATTCTATCTATAGTAATAGACTAAATAAATAGTTAAATGATGCAAAATAATAATAATAAAAAGACACACCATTGCTTACAATATCAACGTATTGGGTAAAAAGATAAAATGGCTGTCTAACTGTCCACATGTATTTATTTATGTATGAATAATACTTTGCCAGAAGGCATATGTGGAATTCATATAACATCGACTGAGTTTTATGTGAACTAGTTTGCTGGGAAATAGGATATCATGTGTTTTATGTATTTTGGACCATATATGTTTTAGCTATTTTTAAAGGCAAATTTAAGAATCTTTATGTACATGTTACTTTTATGTGGGAAAACTTCTAAAAGACATTTTATCTGAAGAATAAAGGTTTTAAAAAGAATATCAAGAGACAAAGTTATGGGCCAAGCTAGTGGGTGAGATAATATTTTTATTTTATTTTATTTTATTTTATTTTATTTTATTTTATTTTATTTTATTTGTGATGGTAGAAAATGAAATCCAGGACCTGGTGCATGATAGACAAGCACTCTCTCAGTGAGCTACACCCCCACAAAGGTCTTACTAAGTCACCTATGCTGGCTTTGAGTTCATTCTGTAGCTCACACACAGAGTAACTAATCCCTTTGCTTCAACCTCCTGGGTGGATGGGACCAAGGGCTGCATCATTAAACTGACTATTAAGATAGTTTTGATAACAAAAGTAATTGAAGTAAGAATTGTAGTGATGTGATAAAATCATCAACTATGTAGATTCTTGTGTTGACAAACCCAGAATCAGGTGTAAATTTAATTATGTCGAATTATAAGACCGTTGGCCTCTTTTTCAACTAATTACAGCTTTAGTTTCCACATTTGTAAATTTTAATGATAAAGCCAATCACATGAATACTGAGGTTCAGATGTGCTCAAGGAATGATGGAGTGTGGCAGCTATAAAGCACCCAGTAGAGGGCAGCGAAAAGTAGTTTTCTTTTCTGTAATTCATACAATTGAATAAGGTCCTCAAATATTAGGATCATACTGCACAGCTATGAAAATTTCTCTTAAGGTTTAGTTTTTTTACATAAATCTAAAATTTAATGTACCATGACCAAATTTTTTTTAAATATTTATTTATTTATTATGTATACAATATTCTGCCTGCAGGCCAGAGGGGACACCAGACCTCATTACAGATGGTTGTGAGCCACCATGTGGTTGCTGGGAATTGAACTCAGGACCTTTGGAAGAGCAGGCAATGCTCTTAACCACTGAGCCATCTCTCCAGCCCCTACCACGACCAAATTTTAAGTGTATTGTGAGCTACTTTTCTCTAATATTATAGAAACAAAAGTCTTGTATTTAATAAAAATATACAGAATGTATAGATGCTGCAATCACATGTAGACTACAAAGTTTAAATGAAGTAGAATGTAAGGTTTCCATATGTGAAGGCACCCTATTGAGAAAGAAGTAAACCGACGAGCACACACATTACAAAGGTACACAAAAGGGTTATCATTTACCATTGTACACAGAGAATAAACTGAAAAAATAAAATGTTAGAATCTTAATGAGTGATAATACAGTGACCAACCTAAGTCCATATTACATTTATGGAGCACAATAGCATAATTAAATGTAAATTAAATAATGTATGGGTGAAAAAACATACAATGTACTAGGAACAAGTATTTAAAAAACTAAAAACTGTGGGAAAGCTTTATTATTCTGCACAGGTTGGTTTTTAATAAACTATTAGCTACTTGTTACAGTAAATTATCAACAATCTCATTGCAATATCATTTCCCCACCATTCAGAATCTGGAAGCAATATTCCTTTCTCAAATTATCACTTAGTATTTTCTCCCCCAACTTCAAAACACAGAAATAGGGTTTTGAGTAGCAATTTGTCATTTATGGAAGCCATACAAATAGTCATTACACAAGCCACAGTTGAGGTAACTGGACAAACACTACAAACATTTGTGGATAAAGATGTTGGGTTTTAAAAGTGGAAGTATTAAAAGAGTTTTAATACACAGCTCATGTGCTTCTGAATCCCAAACGAGAGAAAGCCTTACTACTGTCCTACCATGTAATTGAAACATCGCTCCAAGCATCAAGAACCCAATGTGTTCAATGGACTAAAATTCGAGGGAGTTGAGCTAATCACTAGAGTAAATTAAAATACCAACTATTTTGAAAGCAGCATCAGAACAAACAGGATTTAATTATGAATTGCCCTGGGTTCCACTCTGAATTGAGAATTTTACTTAGCACTAAGATTCTCAAATGTCCTAGAAAAGCTGTGAACTATGCTTTGTTATTCCTCAAGGGAAACTGGTTAGGTTTGATGATACCTGCATACCTCCCCATGGTTCTAGTTCTGCATACGAAGCAATTCAGTAATTGATCAGAGTATTAAGCAAGTGAAAAGACAAGTGAAGCTAATCAGGATAGGAATGTGAAACGACAATATGAAGAGACTTGGAGGCTCTAGGTAA
The DNA here is from genome assembly GCF_903992535.2 of Arvicola amphibius. Lineage (NCBI taxonomy): Eukaryota > Metazoa > Chordata > Mammalia > Rodentia > Cricetidae > Arvicola > Arvicola amphibius. Next base: position 79,481,131 of record NC_052052.2, on the reverse strand, counting down.
GTGAACAAAGATTTGTTACAATATCAATCCCTTATTTTATTTTACCTGAGCTCAAGGAAACAGTCCTGCATGTGCACCTATGAAGGTGTTTCCAGAGATAATAGAACAAGAGGGCTATTCTATGTTGAATAGATTAATTCCTTAAAAGAATCAACATTTGGTGACACTCTGGGAGTTGGTGAAATGTAGAAGGTATGGCCTAGTTGGAGAAAGTTGGTCACTGGGGTGTGACCTTGGACTTACATCTTATCCATGTCTTCTCATTTTTCTACTCTTAGCTTTTGGGTTACCATAAGGTAATGATACTTCTTCATTGCACAGTCCAGCACATGATAATGACCAAGAATGAATAAAGGCAAAGATTACGGACTAAAATCTTCAAGACCGTGACCCACTATTGACTATTTCCCAGTGAGTTATTTTCTGATATTTGGTTATGTTGATGATAAAGCTGACTAATACACAGGTTCATCTACTGATGTCTCATAACGCATGGATGCTGTACATAGAGTTCTGCTTCAGCTAACATTGTCACTGAAGAGAAATCTCACCGCTTGCTGATCTCAGGTTCATTGTAAGAACCCTTCTGAGTTGGCTGATATGACTACATCCACAAGGAGACTGTGTTTTTCTTTCTCATTTCCAGCAGTGTACAGAGTGCTTCAAACTATTCGATTAGAAATGTCATTTGCTTGGACACAGAAAGGTGAAGTCATCTTCTCACCCTTGTGCACCAGTGAAGCAGTGAGAAGGGCAGGATTATCATGAATGTAAACAGACAATATTCCATATAATTATCGTCTTTTTGCATTTGGACAAAGAGATAGAGATAATCAAGGTGCATTGCCAAGGTCACACATCTGATCTGTATGTGAACCCTGGAGCCTGAAGCAAGAAGTCATATTCTTAATATTATGAGCAATAACTGGTTCTTAATTTTTCACAATTATAAGCAAAGCCACAGAAATTGTATTTCTCTTTGGGTCTACCTGATAATTATTGTGCTAATAGTTTGAAAATAATTACTGTTAGCCTTCCTTAGATTTTTTAAAATTACTGTTTTGAATAACCAAGACTAACATCTAATTTGAAAGGCCATTTTGTATTTGTTTTTCATAATTACATCAATACTACGTTATGATGACAAGTGACAGGATTAAACTTTTAATGAGTTGGTAGGCATGTTTGACAGTGTTTAATGTGCATGTCCTATTGTGTATAATGACAAAACTTGTTCTTTATTGACCATTGCAATCATGGTTATTTTTTTAATATTTACAATGTCAAAACTTCTCCTTTTTTCAACAATGACTTGTAACTAGAAATCTTTCCATAGAACAAGAAATTAATTTATTGAGTTTGTTGATGAATGAAGCATTTAATTTGACATCATGGAAATGATTAAGTATAAGAGAATATCACACTATTTTTAATGTTCAGGCTAATGAGAAAACTTTACTGCAAAATATGTCATAATAGATGGCACATTTGAGAGCCCAGTGAAGGTAAATGACCTTGGACAAGTTACAGAGACAAATAGTCCTTGGCAGTATAAACAAAATGTAGAGAGGGAAATAGGTTATGTGAGGGAACATAGCTGTGATTCTAAAACAAAACAGACTCATAATAAGGTTTTTGTATTTAGTTCTATGTTTAGTTTTGAAAAGAACTGAAGCATACCAATTTTAACACATAATATCTAATATGAAATTAGCAATTTTATTTGTGAGCAAAATAACTTGAAGAATTTAAATATATACATATGTAAACTTAAAATCTCATATTCTTAAACATTCTTTGTTGTACAAACTTTATTCAATCAAATAAAGTTTATTTCTCATTAACAGAACAACTTAAATATTTTTTCTGGGCAGTTAGCTTACATTTATGTCATAATTTATCCATCTTGAGACTGTTATCATCTGGGTCTCATCAATATAATCACTTATGTTCAGCAAAGAGAAGTAAATAAAACGCAAAGAGTTGCTCTATGTTTTATGAAACTGAACACACAATTTTCATTCATTTGCCTTGGAAATTAAGCAGAGTGAGCAGTCTTGTTTGCCTCACAGTTCCAAGGACAGAGTTTAGTAATGCCAGAAGAAATTTAAAATTCAAAACTAAGTGGATCACTAATGAAAGATGAGCATCAGAGAAAAGAGATACGATTATAAACTTTCCTCAAATTCCTAGCTGACTCTATAATGCATGTCCCTAGGCATTAGAGCTATCAGGAACTCTGAATTTCCACATAGAGACTTCACTGTTTGGTATGCAGAATTAGAGATCTGGTTCAATAATGAGACATGGAATTAGTAAATACATTAGAGCTAATTAAAACCATGACACAGAAGTAAATATAGGTCTCAGAATTAATGGATTTGTTACGACTTGAGAATAAGTAGAATTCATATTTCCAAGATTGGGTGTTCTGTCAGTAATTTAACTGTGTGACAAAACAAAATTCAATACCCTTAAATAAAAAATAACATAATTCACTGTTTTAAAAATTAGTCATTCATAACATATAGCTCTCCATAAAGGAGGTAGGTATTAAATATTATATGAAGCATATTGTTTATAATTTTGAAAACTATTATCAGCGTTGGAATAAATAGGCAATGGCTTCAAAATAAATGCAACAATATTAAAAATCTTTCAAAAAATCTTTAATGTAATGAAGAAAGTGTTGAATTTTAGGAAAAATATTAAAATGGCAGCAAGAAATTGCATAATTATTGTAGAACTAAAATGATATATATTTGACATAAAAACATTTGGTAGAAAAATAGTATATCAAAAATATTGTTACTGGGAGAGTCTGAGTTTCCCTTTTGGGCTCTAAATCTCATTAATAAAATAATTTACTGACTGATTGATAGGAATCCTGAGGACAATTTCATTAGAGCTTGAGAGAATGGAAGACAAACTGTGACTTTTGGCAGGTGCCAGCAAAACAAAAGGAGGAGAATCATTCCTTCTAAGGTAGGCATGGAAGTCCTAGGACCAGGAAAAAGGCTAGAGCTTCGCAGTATTCAAAGAAGATCTAAAGAGAAGGTAAAGGAAAAAGTCCTGAGTGTTTGGCATCATGGACCTGAGTTTGGAGCCTTCCTCAGTAGCCTCTTGTTTGTCAAAACAAAGTTCTGTGCCAGAGATATGTGGTCAGAAAGAGAAACTTCATTATTTTTATTTTTATTTTTTAAAGAAATGACAAATAATCCAGAAAATAGGAGAGGGCTAATGAGCAGAGGAAGCAGCCCTGATACCTTTGGTGATGAGGTGTATAGACATTTATAGGATGCTTTCGTAGCATTCTCTCCTTTTCCAAGCTAATGCTAGTATTCCTTGGCCTTTCCTTGCATGTGCTCTGTTCGCCATGTGGAGCCCTGGTGAGGAAGGCTTTCAAGGCTTTCTTTACATATTGGATTCTTTGTATGCTAGTCTTCATGTTTCTGCCTTTAGTCCATACACTCCTGGGGCAATATCAGACTCTCAACCACCTGTTTTCAGTATCAAGTGCTGGTGTAGTTTAACTGGGATGCCAAAAGGATAAAAAGAGAAATGCATGTGAAAAGTCTAGTTTGGTAATATTCTCCATGTAAATAGAAAGAACAAATCACAGAGCTAAGAAGCCCCAAAAAATCTTTAGCAGAAAAACATAAAAGAAGCATCACAACTAATTGTAACATTTAAGCTAATGTAAAGGAGAAGTGAGGAAAACATGTCAATAGAAGAAGGAAAAATTGCATGTTAGATGTGAGAGATATTGATTAAGTTCCTGTTAGAAATGGTAGAAGACTAAAGCAGAGATCCATTTCCTTCCTAATTTCCTGTGTGAAAATAACTTTAAGACTAAAGAAGGCTGTGAGGTTTTGCCCAATTCAACGAAGAAAAAGAAAGCAACCACCCAAGTAAGAATAAAAACTCATGGCTCTAGACTTTAGTGGTCCCCGAGACCTTAGCACAAATGACTCCAGTGTGCAAGTAACATTAAGGCTGTAAAATACAGCATGTAGACAGCATCACCAGCCAAAACCAAAACAAAGGCCTAATCCATCAAATACTGCAGTTCTGGGAAGGTCTCTAAATGTACTAACCTCGCTTTATGTGTTCTGTACCTCTGCACCTAGGAAATTCTTCTTGTTAACTGAAGTATGTCAATCTAGAACATGGTTTTCTGCTTTAAAACTCACCCTGAGAAAGGCTCAGGGCTACACTAGGATCACAAATATGGAGTGTAGTCACCTAAAAAAGCTAATAAAGACTTTCTTTTGAAAGTAGAAAACCCTGCAAAAACCTTAATTATTTATATTAGGAATATTTCTCTTGACATTTTCATAATATTGTTGAGGGAAGTAAACTGAGTCCATGGAATTTATAACTGGATATGAAGGTATAATTTTAATCCTAAGTACCACACTTCAAGATCATCTTATTAATTGTAAGTGCAGTAAACTCACTAATATTAACGGGAAAAATTTCAGAGTAGATTTCAAGAGCATTCTGTGTAAAAGCCAAACATTTTAAGATTTAGGTAAGCTTGAAGTAAAGGGATTGGATCAACCTACTATACAAGCTAAGAAAATTGGCACTGCTTTATTAATAGGAAACAAAGTGGTTTTCAAAACAAAAGGTATTGACAGAGGTAAGAAGGGACTTTTGAAATAATGACTCAGTTCTTTAAAAATATGCAAAGTATGTTTTCTTTTTCTTTTATTTTATTTTGTTAAGCTTTACATTTTTCTTTGACTCCCTCCTTGCCTTTTCCCTCCCCTTCAACCCTAGCCCGTGATTCTCATGCTTCCAATTTACTCAGGCGATATTGTCTGTTTCTACTTTCCCATGTAGATTAGATCCATGTATGTCTCTCTTAGGGTCCTCATTGTTTTCTAGGTTCTCTAGGATTGTGATTTATAGGCTATTTTTTTCTTTATGTTTAAAAACCAGTTATGAGTGAGTACATGTGATAATTGTGTTTCTGGATCTGGGTTGCCTCACTCAAAATGATGTTTTTTAGCTCCATCCATTTGCCTGCAAATTTCAAGATGTCATTTTTTTCTGCTGTGTAGTATTCCATTGTGTAATTGTGCCACATTTTCTTTATCCATTCTTTGGCCGAAGGGCATTTAGGATGTTTCCAGGTTCTGGCTATGACAAACAATGATGCTATGTACATAGTTGAGCATATGTCTTTGTGTCACAATTGAGCATCCTTTGGATATATACCCAAAAGCAGGATTGCTGGGTCTTGAGGAAGGTTGTTTCCCAATTTTCTGAGAAATCACCATACTGACATCCAAAGGGACTGTACCAGCTTGCACTCCCACCAGTAATGCAGGAGTGTTCCCTTTACCTCACAACCTCTCCAGCATAAGTTGTCATCAGTGTTTTTGATCTTGGCCATTCTTACAGGTGTTTTTGTTTTATTTGCATTTCTCTGATGACTAAGGATGCTGACCATTTCCTTAAGTGTCTTTCAGCCATTTTAGATTCCTCTGTTAGTTCTCTGTTTAGGTCTGTGCCTCATTTTTTTTATTGAATTATGTGTTCTTTTGATGAGCAATTTCTTGAGTTCTTTGTATATTTTAAAGATTAGACCTCTGTCTTATGTGGGGATGGTGAAGATCTTTTCCCATTCTGTAGGCTGCGTTTTGTCTTGCTGAGCATGTCCTTTGCTTTACAGAATCTTTTCAGTTTCAGGAGGTCCCATTTATTAATTTCTTCTCTGAGTGCCTGTGCTACCAAGGATATATTTAGGGTGTGGTCTCCTATGCCAAAGCATTCAAGTGTACTTCCCACTTTCTCTTCTATGAGGTTCAGTGTGGCTGGCTTTATGTTGAGGTCTTTGATCCATTTGGACTTGAATTTTGTGCATGTTGATAGAGATGGATCTATTTTCATTCTTCTACATGTTGATATCAGCTATGCCAGCACCATTTGATAAATATGCTTTCTTTTTCCCATTTGATATTTTTTTTTACTTCTTTGTCAAAAATTGGGTGTTTAGAGGTATGTGGATTAATATCCACATCTTTGATTCAGTTTCATTTGTCCTCCTTTCTGTTTTTATGCCAATACCAAACTGTTTTCAGTAATGGAGCTCTGTAGTAGAGTTTGATGACAGATATTGTGATGCCTCCATAAATTCTTTTACTGTACAGATTGTTTTGGTTATCCTGGGTTTTTTTTTTTTTTTTTTTTTTTTTTTGCTTTTCCATATGAAGTTGAGTATATTTCTTTCAACGTCTGTGAAGAGCTTTGCTGGGATTTTGAGGGGCATTGCATTGAATCTTGTAGATTGCTTTTGGCAAGACTGCTATTTTTTCTATGTTAATTCTACCTACCCAAGAACATGGGAGATCTTTCCACCTTCAGGTGTCTTCTTCAATTTCTTTCTTCAAAGATTTAAACTTCTTGTCATACAAGTCTTCCACTTGTTTCATCAGTTACTTCAAGATATTTTGCTATTTGTGCCTATTGTGAAGAGTGATATTTCTCTGATTTTTTTTCTCGGCCTATTTATCACCTGTGCAGAGGACAGCTACGGATTTTTTTGAGTTAATCTTGTATCCTGCTACATTACTGAAAGTGTTTATGAGTTGTAAAGTTCCTTGATAGAAATTTTGGGGTCGCTTATGTAAACTATTATATCATTAACAAATAATGAGTTTGACTTCTTTTCCAATTTGTATCCCTTGACCTCCTTTTGTTGTCTAGTTAGGACCTCAAGAAATATATTGAATAGATATGGAGAGAATGAACAACCTTGTCTTGTCCCTGATTTCTGTGGGATCGCTGCGAGTTTCTCTCCATTTTGCTCGATGTTGACTGTTGGCTTGCTGTATATTGCCTTTAATATGTTTAGGTATGTTCTATGTATCTCTGCTCTCTCCAAGACCTTTATTATGAAGAGATGTTATATTTTGTTGAAAGCTTTTCAGCATCTAATGAGATGATTTTTATTTTTCAGTATGCTTATATGGTGGATTATGTTGACAGATTTTTGTATGTTGAACCATCCCTGCATCTCTTGGATAAAACCGACTTGAACATGGTAGATGATGGTTCTGATGTGTTCTTGATTCAAATTGCCAGGACTTTATTTAGTATATTTGCATCAATGTTCATGAGTGAGACTGGTCTTAATTCTCTTTCTTAGTAATGTCCTTCTGTGGTTTGGGTATCAAGGTAATTGTAGCCTCATAAAAAGAGCTTGGCAATGTTCCTTCTGTTTCTATTGTATGGAACAATTTGAAAAGTATTGGTGTTAGTTCTTCTTTGAAAATCTTGTAGAATTCTGAACTGAAACCATCTGATCCTGGGCTTTGTTATTGTTGTTGTTGTAAGACTTTTGATAACTGTTTCTGTTTCTTTAGCAGTTATAGGTCTATTTAATTTGCTTATCTGGTCTTGATTTAATTTTGGTAAGTGATATTTATCCAAAAAGTTGTCCATTTCCTTTAAGTTTTCCAATTTTATGGAGTACAGGTTTTCAAAATATGATCTGATGATTCTCGGCATTTCCTCTGTGTCTGTTGTTAATTTCCCCTTTTCATTTCTGATTTTGCTAATTTGAATATTCTCTTTTTGCCTTTTGGTTAGTTTGGATAAAAGTTTGTCTATTTTGTTTATTTCCTCGAAGAACTAAGTCTTTGTCTCTTTGATTCTTTGTATTGTTTTCTTTCTTCTATTTTGTTGATTTCAACTCTCAATTTGATTATTTCCTGCTGTCTAGTTCTCTTAAGTTAGTTTGCTTCCTTTTGTTCTAAAGTTTTCACATGTTCTGTTAATTCACTAGTGTGGTATTTTTCATCTTTATGTAGGTATTTAGTGCTATAAACTTTCCTCTTAACACTACTTTCATTGTGTCCCATAAACTTGGGTATGTTGTGTGGTCATTTTCACTGAATTTTAAGAAGTCTTTCATTTTTCCCTTGATCCATTGATGCCTCAGATGAGCACTGTTTAATTTCCATGTGTTTGTGGGGTTTCTGGAATTAGTTTTGCTGATGAATTATAGTTTTAGGCCATGATGATCCGATAAGATACATGGGGTTATTCCAATTTTTTTGTCTCTGTTGAGACTTATTTTGTTACTGAGTATGTGGTCAATTTTTAAGGAGCACACCCTCATATGTAAAAAAAAAAAACACTTCTAAAGTTTAAATCATACATTAAACTTCACACACTAATATTGGGAGACTTCTATGATCCACTCTCACCACTGGACAGGTCAGTCAGAAAAGAAATTAACAGAGAATTAAGGGAACTAAGAAATGTTATGATTCAAACAGACTTAGCAGACATTTATAGAATATTCCATCCAAACATAGAGAATATACGTTCTTCTTGCACCTCATAGAACCAAAATATATTTTCAAGACAAAGAAGCACTAAAGTAAACAGAACTTAAAGAATAAATAAAGTTGTTTTGAAGATTGCAACACTCTTTCCTGAGTATTTGATTGGGCAAGTACAAAATATATAATGCATAAAATAGTGCTAATCATTTTTAAACAACTGAAAGCAACAAGGACACAAGCATTTGAATGTGTAGAGCAAAGGTAGAATCACAATTGTACAATGTACAATTGTCACAAAGCAGCTCCTTCAGAGGAAAAGCCCTGAACCCTACATTCCTAAGATCACTGGATTGTGTTTTCAAATCAAGTATATATTAGCATCCTTAAATCTCTTGGGTTATTTGCTAATCTACCCAGAAGAGTAGAATGCTTTTCTAGCTTGTGGGGTGCTAAGACCTGAATTTAATTACTTGTCTGGGAGCAAAGAAGGAAGCAACAAACAGAGTATCAAACGTAATTATCTTTCAAGGTGTGTAATGCAGATATGGCCTCGACATGCTCTCTTGGTGAAGGCAGGCAGCTAGGTTTTTTTCTTGTCTGAGATTTGGGTCAGGGGAGGCAAGGGGATCGTCTAGTATAAGATTCTTTGTCTCATTCAGCCAAATGTGTTTATTTTCCTTTTCAGGTACTCCTCAACTCTGGAAATGTGTCTAGGCTGGTCATTTAGTCTTCTTTATCGTTTTGGCACCTTATAATTAAACCGTCATTCAATTTTCTATATTGTGTGTCCTTGAAGCCATTTAATGTCTCTTGCGCTGTTGTTCAGAGACCTTTTGCTCTTTTGATTAATACTGAGTTGACAGTTGGCTGATCTTAGCTAGATGCTTTCTTTTGTCAAGGCTCCCATGGCAGTTCATGTAAAGACCAGCCAACCTGTATTCCTTATACATGTCAAGTCCATATGTCAGTCATTCAAGTGCCATGGTTTATGTATAACCTGGAGCTTATGTGCCACCTGCAGCTTAGTCAAAGACATTTAATGAAAAAGTCATAGTAACTGTCACCCTGCTCCTTGCCATGTCACTGCACGCACACTAAGAGGATCTTAGCATGTATCCCTGGCTGACCTAGAATTCCCCATGTAGACAAAACTAGTCTCAGACACAGGGCACCTTGAAACTTGAACCCCAAGGTCTCTGCTGCCCATAGTGCGTGGATTAAAGGAATGCATCCCCACATCCAATTCTTTTATATATTCTTTGTCTATTTTTGAATATTTGGCACATGTACATAATGAAATGTGATCATATACGTGCACCACTTTCCTCCTATAACACTCCATCTATCACCTTAAATGTTCTATCTACCAACTTTATGTCTTTTTATTTATTTTTTGAAAACTCACCAAGCCCAATTACAAATTCTTATATGTGCCTAGATGTGGGGCATCCACTGGATTATGGTAAAGCCACCACTAAAAATCTCCTTCCAAAAATCAGGGGCTGGAGAAATGGCTCAGTAATTAAGAGCACTGGCTGATCTAGCAGAGACCTGAGTTCAGTCCACAGCAATCATATGGTTGTTCACAAATGCCTGTCAATGCAGTCCCATGGGATCTTACATCTTCTTCTGGTGTGCAGATATGCATGCAGACAAAGCATCCATATACTTAAAATACACACAGAAATAAGGAAATCTAAACAAACAAAAAAATCAAAAAATTACTCATCAGAAGCTATCAAATGCTAGTAGTTCTTTGGTAAAGTATGGAGCCCGGAGAGGCCCTGGCCTGTTCATGGCACAATTTTGACTTTTTGAATATTTACAGGTTTTGGGGAAGGAAACAGAGCTCCTGTGAGTTCTTTTCTTTTTCTAATAAAATTTGAAATATTTCATTGCGTCTTTCAGATTCTTTTTCCCCCCCCCTTTTTTTTCTTTCCTCATTTTTTTTATTAAAGATTTCCATCACCTCCCCTCCTCCTCCCCCTTCCCTCCCCTCCCTTCCACCCATACCCCCACTCCACCCTCTCCAAGACAAAGGGCCATCAGGGTTCCCTTCATTATGTTAAGTCCAAGGTCCTCCCAGCTCCCCCTAAGTCCAGGAAGGTGAGCAACCAAACTGACAAGGCTCACAGTGAGCCTGTCCATGCTGTAGAGTTCATATTCATTGCCGTTGTCCTTGGTTTCTCAGACCTCCTCCACCGTCAGCCACATTCAGAGAGTCTGGTTTGGTCCCCTTTTCCATCAGTCCCATTCCAACTGGACTTGGTGGTCTCCCATTAGATCTGTTCCACTGTCTCAATGGGTAAATGCACTCCTCACGGTCCTGACATTTGCGGGGTTGGTGAAGATCTTTTCCCAGTCAGTAGGCTGCCTTTGTGTCTTAGTGACAGTGTCCTTTGCTTTACAGAAGCTGCTCAGCTTCAGGAGGTCCCATTTATTCAATGTTGCCCTTAATGTCTGTGCTGCTGGAGCTATACTTAGGAAGCGGTCACCTGTGCCCAAATGTTGTAGAGTACTTCCCACTTTCTCCTCTAACAGGTTCAGTGTTTTCAGATTGATATTGAGGTCTTTAATCCATTTGGACTTGAGTTTTGTGCATGGTGATAGACATGGATCTACTTTCATTCTTCTACAGGTTGACATCCAGTTATGCCAGCACCATTTGTTGAAGATGCTTTCTTTCTTCCATTGTGTGCTTTTAGCTCCTTTATCAAAAATCAGGTGTTCATAGGTTTGTGGGTTAAGATCTGGGTCTTCTATTCGATTCCATTGGTCGACTTCTCTATTTTTATGCCAATATCAAGCTGTTTTCAATACTGTAGCTCTGTAATTAAAAATTTCCATCTCCACCTCTTCTCCTTTCTCTTCCCTCCCCTCCCCTCCACCCATACCCCTGCTCTCTCCCTCTCCAGGCCAAAGAGCCATCAGGGTTCCCTATACTATATTAAGTCCAAGGTCCTCCCAACTCCCCCCAGGTCCAGTAAGGTGAGCAACAAAACTGACAAGGCTCACACAGAGCCCGTCCTTGTCATAAAGACCAAGCCCATTGCCATTGTCCTTGGCTTCTCATTCAGCCTCCACCGTCAGCCACTTTCAGATAGTCCGGTTTGGTCGGATGTTCCATCAGTCCCATTCCAACTGGACTTGGTGATCTCCCGTTAGTTCTGTCCCGCCGTCTCAGTGGGTGAATGCACACCTCATGGTTCTGACTTTCTTTCTCATGTTCTTCCTCCTTCTGCTCCTCATCAGGACCTTGGGAGCTCAGTTCGGTGCTCCAATGTGGGGCTCTGTCTCTATCTCCATCCATCGCCAGGTGAAGGTTAAATGGTGATATGCAAGATATTCATCAGTATGGCTATAGGATCTGGCCTTATCCGGCTCCCTCTCCTCAGCTGCCCAAAGAACTAGCTGGGGGCATCTCCCTACACCTGGGAACCCCTCTAGAGTCAAGTCTCTTGACAACCCTAAGATGGCTCCCTTAATTAAGATATATGCTTCCGTGCTCACATATCCACCCTTCATATATCCCAACCATCCCATTTCCCCAAGCTCACCCCATCCTCCCCTTCATGCTTTTCTCTCCCCATCTCCCCTTGCCCCCATCCTACCCCACCCCCAAGTTCCCAATTTATGCCCGGCAATCTTATCTACTTCCAGTATCCAAGAGGATAACTGTATGTTTTTTCTTTGATTCATCTTCTTATTGTCTTCTCAAGGATCATGAATTATAGGCTCGATGTCCTTTAATTATGGCCAGAAACCGATTATGAGTGAGTACATCCCATGTTCATCTTTTTGGGTCTGGGTTACCTCACTTAGAATAATGTTTTCTATTTCCATCCATTTGCCTGCAAAATTCAAGATGTCATTGTTTTTTATCACTGAATAGTATTCTAATATGTATATATTCCACAGTTTCTTCATCCATTCTTCCACTGAAGGGCATCTAGGTTGTTTCCAGGTTCTGACTATTACAAATAATGCTGCTATGAATATAGTTGAACAAATGCTTTTGTAGTATGATTGGGCATCTCTTGGGTAAATTCCCAAAAACTACATTCTGTCTTTATCTTGTGTGTCTCATGATCCCTTCTCCCATTCACAATTCTACTCTGATTTAGTCTGAAAAATATCCTCAGGTATTTCTTTAGTTACATGAGCCTATCTTTAACTGTGTCTAATATGCTATTTCCCCATTTGATATGCACAAGGTGGGGAAAAATTAGTGCATGTTGTATAATAAAGCTCCCAGTCTCAGGAACCTGCAGACAGGAGCTGTTCTACTGGAGCTCAGACATAGAGTATGTGGCTCTGTTCAGTGCATACTCCTTGCTCTCCTTCCATTTAAATATCTTACCTTCAGATTCCTGCATTTTGAAAGTTATATAAAATTTAGTAGAGTTATTCTTCAAAAACAATAATTTTTATTAATTATTTGCCAGTGTAGTATATTTGGATCATTCAGCACCCTCCCCCAACTCCTCCAAGAGCCACTCTACCCACTCAAATTTGTGTTCTGTTTTTTCCACCCATTGATTCAAATTTTCCTGCCTAAATACACTTGAGTGTGGACCCATCCCCTGGAGTATGATTGAGCTACCAGGGTTCAGACAGGGATTCTCCTCTCCTAACAGCTTTTTTTATTTTTTGCCAAAAATTCCTGCACTATGAGTAAGACTTCATGCCCACCGTCCCCTTCCCTATGGGACTTTTGTGTGACTTGAGCATGTGAAGATGCTATATAGGCTTTTCCAACTGTTGAGTTCATATGTACAGCTGCCTTGCTGTGTCTGTTCACTGTAGTCCTTCATTTATTCTGACTCTTACCATATATCTTCCTTCTTTTCCTTGATGATCCTTGAGCCTTGTGGGGATAGAGTGAAATATAGGTAGCCCATTTAGGGCTGAACATTCTTCGGTTTCTTATTCTCTGTACCTTGACCAGTTGTAGGTAGGTCTTTGAGTTAATGGCTACCCAGTGCAAAAAGAAGCTTTTCTGAAAAGGTTGAGGAATTCACTAATTCACGGATATCATAGTGGCCCTCAATGTAAGTTTAGTAATAAAATAGTAATGGGCTTTCCCCAGGGGTCTATCACATACTAGTCACAGTATGCATCTAACAGAGAGCAGCAGAACCATATCTGTCCCCTACAATTGCCACCGTTATCCTCAGGAACCTAGACTGAGCTGCCCACCTCTACAGAGGAATTAAACTGGTTGTCTTAGTGATAAGAACAAGAGTATGGTCAATTATTACTATAATTCTGTTTGATTTTTCATGAAATTATTTGAATTTTGTTTGGGGGATTCAAGATCATAAATTTTAAGGTGTCCTCACTTTTGACCTTAGTTTTATCTTTGATTCATTAATAGAACAATGTGTATTTAGAGGCATTCAGAGAAGTGAATAAATATGTATTGGCTCAAACTCGTAATACAGGGCTTGTCATATTACACGAAAGCAAACCTTTCACAGGTATGTGAAGATGGAATTTTGGTGAGAAGCAAAACTTGACTTGGATAGCAAATGAAAATGAATAAGAAAAAAATGGTCATTAACTATTCTGAATACTCAGCTTTAAGTAGATTTATTCATGTAAAACTGATGTTAGAGACTCAAGATCATAAGCCTGTACTCAGTAGAGGTGAACTATAAATCCTCTAAAGTCAGCCTCTAGGAGCGGAACAACAATTTGCCCCAGTTTAAGAGACTTTCGTTCGTATGTTAAGAAGCAAGAGGATGGAGATGCATCTATGCACATGAAGGTGGTAACACGAGACAAGTAACATAAAGTGAGGAAGGATAAAGGAAGTTGAAAAGGGCTAAGGAAGGACAAACATGGATATATCATGTCATTGTATTAAAAATTCAATTTTAACATGTTTCCATTTTTCTGCCAGTCTCTCTCCATATTACCTGAGATCATCTTTCTCTTTGGACTAATTTTCTCCTTGTATAAAATGAAGGGCAGTAAAGACAAAATTAAAAAGCCATGTTTCTCAGCCTAGCCTGCCAATTTCCCCAAGCTAAGCACAGTGGCCAAAATCATGCAGCAGGACCTTGTTGATTCTGTATCAGCAGGAGAAGAAAGGTGGAGAAGCCACCTCAGGCCAAACTCGTTAGCAGTTGTTTCATTAATCACAGTTTGTGTTTCAAATCCAAAGACAATCTGTCCAATTAACATTAAAGCTCTGGCAGCCGGGGAAAAGACCTTTAGGAAAAGGCAATTTGACACAATTGCTAATAAATGCTTGCATTTAAGAGAGTGGCTTCCCAACACAACAGTCTCCTAAGACACAGCAGGGGACCTGTCCAAAAGAGGAACTCAGTTGTTCAGCACCCCCATCGTTTGACCCCCACATCTTCACACAGCTTCATCTCTCTGGGAGCCTGGCACATGCCAGCTGTCTAAGCAGAACTAGTCTTCCAGAATATGCCATTTTGAGAGCATGCCACTGACATTTATGCCTCTGCATTGTGTCCATTTGAGTTCACAGCTCTCATCCTTTCCCAGTGTTCTGTGACTCACTATCACCTCCTGTAGATTGCTTTCTCAACATTACTTATTTCAACAAACAATGCTCAAGGAGTATAGACCCTTGGGTGTCCATCTCACTTCAACTAATTAGTAACTGGGCACATTTTATTTTCACAAAATGCATATGCACAGCCTGAAACATTCAAATGCTAGAAAGCAATGTATGGAAACTTCCAGGCTTCTTAGAGATATTCTCAGTAGCCAATATGCTGGCTTCCTTCCCCAATTCCTATACAAATGTACAAATTAATAAATGAATAAATAAGTCAGCAAAGACTCCTATCTACAATAGTAATATATTATGCACTCTATTTTATACTGGATAATGTGTGTTGGGGATTGTTTCCTAGCAGCAACATGGAGTGTAACATAGTCATTACTAACTTTGGCTGTTGAATTTACCTGTGTGGAGCTAAGTGTCATTCCATGTGAAGTGGCTTAATATGATGAATCGAGACTACCACCTGGTTGTTAGTTCTGGTTCCAGACTAAATCCCCGGATATATAGCACTGTGGCCACGTCATGATAAATTGTTTGTTAGTACTTTGTGCAATAATGATAGCTCATTGTTATTTTGCAGCAGTGGAGAGAATGTCTGTATACACAAGACATGCTATGTTTGTACCTTGGGAACACATCATTAAAACTAGTGTAAGGTAGAGAGGGGAAGATGGCTGTTCATTTTCTTCCATATGGTGCAGACTAAACTCCCCTTCAAAGTTTTAACTTCATGGTGTCTTATTTCTCTTCCTCCTTCTATTTTCTGCTCCTCTCTTTATCTTTCTCTTTTCAGCTCACTCCCATTCCTTTCTCTGTCTCTGTCTCTCTGAGTCTCTTTCTGCCTGTCTGTCTCTCTCTGCATGTGTGTGTGTGTTTGTGTGTGTGTGTGCGTGCATACATATGTGTCCTATCCCAGCCATGATTTAACAGACCACCCAAAGAAATTGTTTGGAAGGAGCCCAAAGAAAATGACCTTGTCAATCTAGTTGCTTTTTCTTAGCCTTTTCTAAAAGTACCAGAAGATGGTCTTAGTTGTGCCAATTACTCTGAGTAATCTATGACTTCCCTTAGTCTTTTGTCATGTACCTGCATAAAAGGGACAAGAAACTGTTCCTGAGTATGACTAGGGTAGAGCCTGCATATGAAAACACCTTAGAAGAAGGGGTGGAAGATCCCACATTTGATTTCAGTATAATATTAATTATCAACCCCCTACATTGATTCTCTTCTCAGGAAACTTTCTCTACTGTTGATACAGTCTAGGACTAGGGCCCAGGTAACAGAGGTTCTAGTCAGACAGCAAGATAAGTGAATCAGATAGATCTACAGACTGATTTTGTTTCATGATAATGCCCAGAATGCTGTTAGAGATTGGATGAGCAGAGAAACAATGGAGCAGAAGCAAACAAGAGTCACAGAGTCTTAGGATCCAGGCAAAATCACTAAGGTAATAGTGGAACCTCACTGCTTGACTAAATACTGTCTAATAGATGGAAAGAGAAGGGAGGCTGCTGTGCCCCAAATAGATTCATTGAGAGTAACTTAAACCCCCCAAATGGTGGGTCATTTATGAAAAATGAAATACTGAGAAATAGGGAAACTGGTTTTGAGAACACCTAGGTATTCCTGGCTCACCCAAAGGCATTTTACATACTGATTTTGAAGCTCATGATACATTTTCTGCCCTGAACAGTAAAGGTTCAGATAATGTAGAATTGTGGAGAATGTGTGCGAGGGAAGTCATTTGGGAGAATGCATATGAAGAAGTGAAGGGGATCAATAAAAGCACCCTGAATTCTGCTGCAAACACTCTCAGAGCCTGGCTTTCTCAGAGGGTTGGGCATTCAGTCACTTACTGGTAATTACCAGCTATGTGCACACTAGCTGCTAAATAAGCTGAGATGGCAGGTGATGGTGCCTCTGAGCCCCTCCCTCCACCTCCCCCTAGCTGCCTCTCCCTGTAGGATGCCCTTGTCATTGTTTTTTTTTTTTTTTAATTTGTTTTCTGAACATGTTTGCTGGTCCTGATACAGCAGCAGACACAACAGGAGTGTTCTGTTGATACTTTTCCCCCCATGGGCTCCCTGAAATACAACTAGAGAAGGAGAGAGAAAGGAAATGAAGAGGTCATTAGATGCCAGAAGACGAGATGACCTTTTAAACACACTTTCAGCGTGACATCTGAGCAATCCAACCCTGCAATTTCCTCTATGAGGGTTCAGCCTCTTCAAACAAGTCCCTTAATGGCAGTGTGGGCGATGGATGAAGACAGGGCAGTTGAAGCTTAAAATATATTCCAAGGAGATATTAAAAGCTATATAACCTAGTAGGAGACAGAGTTGAAATTCTACCAGTTTTCTGCTAGGATGCTGGAATAAACTTTTGTTCATTTTTCTATTGTTCTCCACACCATATCCTTGATTCTTCACAACACTCACTTTCAATGTCTCCATTTTCCAAATCCCCATTGTAGCCTAAAACCTAATTACCTTTTTCCTTGACAATTACAATTATAGATTTCCTGCTCTAGGCTCTTCCACTTCCAGTCTAGCCTGCAGATATCACCAGATTTACTTCCTAAAATATTACTTTGCATATGTCATTTTCTTGCTTAAAAACTTCAATGACTCCCAATTGTCTATAAAGTAAAGGCTAGAAACCTAATTCTTGATGTGAGTGCCTCATCATACTGAAGTGTGTCTGCTAGAGCCAGACTTTACTTATTTTTTTATCTACAAATTCACATAAGCTTCATAAGGGAAAGAAAAACATTCTTATCCGTGATCAATAGTAGATCTGCCGATATACACATTAAGGGCATATATCTAATACCAAATCTATCTTTCTTGAAGTAAGGGCTGAAGGTAATCAGGGGTAGATGACAGTACTATATTAAGATATGTACTGGATGTAGATTCTTTGACAGTTGTAGAGGCTGAGGGAGTAGGATTAGAACAGGGCAATAGGAAAGTGGCCAAGGAGCTACAGATGTGGATGAGAGATAGAATAGATAGTAGGCAATTGACAATCAAGGTGGGTTTGAGAGTAGAATATTAGAATAAGGTTGTGTAGGCATGAATTGAATTGGTAAGATAGTCAGCTAAGGAAACCCTGGCAAGAGAGCCAGGAATAGTGTTCTAGGCAGGTTAAGGTCAGGAACAGAAAGTTGGCTATCCATCACCTGGGATATGGTGGGCTAGCACAAAGGATTAATATGACAAATTTCATGTGAGTAGTACTTCATATTTGATATCAAGAAAGTCCTTGAGTCTTGGATAAAAGCCGAGTACCCATTTATCAGAAAAATAAGATCATATAATTTTACATATCACTTATATAATGAGGAGTTTTTCTAAAGTCAATTTCTGGGCTAGAAAGTGTTTTATGTAGTCTTTTAATATCTGAGATTACTCTGAATGTCTCAGATATGCACTAAAGTATTTTTAAATGTTCATCAATACATTGTTACTCTTCCAAAATTGATAATTTTATTTTTGTAGAAAACTGCATCTGAATGAGAAGACATGTTTTGACCAAGTATGGAGTGGCAATATACTTAGAGTAAAAGGCAGTTTTAAAATATAAAATTGTTTTTCTTCCTTTATTTATTTTCTTTAGAAAAATGCAATACAAACCTACAGAAGAGGGTGAGCTAACATTTGTAATGAGCCAGCAGGCCAACTGGACAACTTAGTGTCTGTTAGGTACCACATGCTTGTACTTAGGGTATATGGTGGTTTAAAATAAAATGGCTCCCAAAGTGAGTGTCACTATACAGGAGGTGTGACCTTATTGGAGTAAATATAACCTTATTGGAGGAAGTGGAAGTCATGAGGGTGAGCCAGACCACTTCCTGCTGCCTTCTGATCAAGATGAAGCCAGCACCATAACTACGTGCTGCTCTGACCTCCATGGTGATAATGGACTAAACCTTGGAGCTATAAGTCACTCCAATTAAATGTTTTTCCTTTATAAGAGTTGACTAGGTCATGGTGTCTCTTCACAATAGTAGAAACCCCAATTAAAGAGAGTATATTTGTGTGTGAATTCCAACCAACTTCCCAGGTACTGAGTGGATCCAGATATCCACAATGGCCAGTTCGAGAGTTATGAGGTCCTGCACCCTTGTACTAGCTCTACCGTTTATGGTGATCTTGTCTTTTCCTGGGTTTCGGCTTCCTATCCTGGGAAGTGAATCTCTGTTCCCCTACCTCTTCTCTGTTCTGACAGTTTAAATGGTTATTGGTGAGAATGCTAAGTGTCCGTGAAGGGAGGGAGCATAAATAATAATATGGTGGGAAATAGTGTGACCAAATATGTAGCTACATTTCTGGATTGAACACTGAATGATCCTTAAATTAGTGTGGTTATAAGAGACAGGAAGGAAAAGAGACAGGAAGAAGCTTTGGTTCTTCTTGTCAGAGAAGGCATCAGATAGTGAATGCAGAATGTTTGCCAATATTTATTTGAGAAAAGGTGAATTATCTCTAATTGAGGGCTCTAGTTATGTGGTCTTTTGGAAGATCAAAGCTTGGGAAGCAGATATCATTTCTATGTATTCCAGAGGAGAAAGATCCAATCACATTTGGTCCAAATCTGTTGTTTTGAAGGTAGGTATCACAAGAAGCTGGTAATCTCTGATCAAGGTCACGGAACTTAGTGCCAGTTGAGCAAGGTGTGAATAAATGCAGATGTTTGAATATTGAAAGCAATTCTTAGTTTTGCTTAAATAAAATGCAACTTTCCTGTTGTCTGATTATTGTCTCATTTAATGAAGTACTCTCCCTGCATCTTTCCTCCACTCTCCCATTCCCCCTCAACCTAACCCTTTTCCAGTTTTCCTAATTTTTAAAATGTTGAGAAATGGTTTGACTTTGTAGGGTAGACCCATCTTGTAGCACGTTCTTATGCTTATTCCAAATTCACAGTAATCCTCCAGACCCAATCTTCTCCATGCTGGGGTTACTGTAGTTGGCTACCAGCCCTGCTTAAATAATTTTTCTTTAATCTTCCACTTTAATAGTAGCTCAGAATAAATAAGATGTGGTCATCAGAACTCTCCCTCATAGGTGTCACAGGACCTTGCTCTTAAATATTGTGAAGGTGTGCCTCACTAAAGCTCTGTGCATGCTTTTAGAGTTATTTTCTAAATGACGACATGTCTATAAAGATGGATTTTTTGTTTGAATTTTCAATTTACATGCTCCCTCCTCAATTCCCTCACCACCTAGTCAGACCTTTTTCCCAGTGAAAATATGAAAAATCTTCCCTCCTTGCTTATACCAGACTGTCTTATCTGAGCCGTGTAAAAGCTGTTGGCCACCAGCCCATACAACGGCTTATATTCTTGCCTTGATTTATACCCTATATACCTCTCCCCTTGCCAATCCTACCTTGGTCACTTGAAATATGGTTATTGGTTATGGCAATTTAGGCAGGCCACTTGTCTCTGTCCTTGAGAACAGAATGGCTCTAAGCAAAATATTTAACTCTTCTGTTCCCACTTGGATGTTACAGAAAATGGAGATGAAGTTAATTGCTAACTTTTTGACTATTGTAAGGTTAAATAATAGCAATAGCCACTGCTTCCACCTTCTGTCTGCCAAAGTTAGCACTTCATACAATATATACTGTTCAGTTGCCATATTATTCTTAATATTGCTTCCATTTTTCAGGCTCATAGAAATCTCAAAATTATCAGTTAGTTGAACATTTCAACAATCATTTGCCTAACTCATGCAACCCTGTTCTGTAGTGGCACATCCCTGAATTTATTGTATGTCACTAGTTCTTAACCATGGCTCCCCACCTCCTGGTGGATATTTCACAATGCCTAGATACCACATCAGTAGTTACAACTTGGGAGGGACGCTACTGGCATCTAGTGGGTAAAGGCCATGAATTCTAAAAGGCAGTGCTCCTGAAACAAAATAATTTCATGCCAAGTGTCAATCATGACAATGTTGAGAAATGATACAATGTTGTATTGCATTGTATGTAGTTTACACTATTTGTTCTTGTATATGGGCATAATAAATTGCACTCCAAGATTCGAGGGTGTAGTAAACAGTCAACCAAAGCTCCCTGTGATTGTTATTAATGCTACTTCTGTATAGCATTTGCCTTTGCCACCTCTCATTTCCTTCTTTTCTGTCGGGGCTAGCACAGGGCCCTAATTAATGGGAATAATCCTTCCCCCTCTTTTCAAAACATTTTTTTATTTAATTAATGTTTGATACTTGTTATTTTAGGTTTACACATATACATGCATACAAACACACACACAGACACAATTTGTCTTTGTTAACAAGTTGGCAGTTTTCTGAGACAAGCAATTTGTTTATTTTCTTTTGTATCTCCCCACACACTAGTACAGCAACCACTCATTTTCATTACATCTGAGAAACTGAAAAATCTCATGAGGAAAGGTGGAAAGGGAGTATTACATTTGTTTTATAACTGAAGAAACAGAGTCCTCAAGTTATTTAAGACTGGGTGAGTTATAAATGATTGAGTTTGCTCTCACCCTGGAATTCAGTTGTAGCTTGTTTGTCTGTTATTCATGTAAAAACCTAAATCACAACTGTCATCAATTTCTGTATAGAAAAGCCTACAAGGGACCCTTTGATCTTAAGAACAGAAGCCGATAACGAAACAGGTTTCAGTGTGTATCAAGAAAAGAGATGCCTGGACTAGGTAGAGGGTTCTCAGGCACATGCACTTTCAGGAAAACGAGTGTCAAAGATCCCAGTCATTTCAAGGACCCGAGGAACCGGGAAGTTGAACTTGGATTAGGTGCTCGTATAGCTTTGGAAAAGCTATGGTATCTCTTTGTTCCTAACTTTTTACCTCTATTAAATGGAGGTACAATGACTAACCTGAGAACATATAACACTTGTGAGGAAATGTGTTTCAAATGCAATCAACTCCTATCATTCTTAATAGAATGTTCTATAATGTCTTATAAATGATGACTTATTTAATCAAATCAGTATTCCTAAACTGAGCAAAGAGTTAGGTACATGTAAGTATCTGGTCACAAAATTTTCACGAAAAAAGACATGTGATTTGAGATTTGATCTATACCATCCATTCATTAATTTTAAATTTATAGCCAGCCATACTATAAAAAATCAAGTGCTAGCAATGCTTATCTAGCATTGGTATTTTCTCTTTTGTAAAAGAAACTGCGGGCAGGCCTGCTTTTCATCCCGCCTGGATCCCACACGGCTAGCTTTACACCCAAAATAACAACATACAAATTGTATTCATTTAAACACTGCCTGACCCATTAGCACTAGCCTCTTACTGGCTAATTCTCACATCTTTCTTAACCCATTTCTAATAATCTGTGTAGCACCACAAGGTAGTGGCTTACCAGGAAAGATTCAGCATGTCTGACCTGGTGGCTGGCTTCATGGTGACTGTCTCAGAGAGGAGAGGCATGGCGTCTGACTAACTTCCCTTCTTCCCAGCATTCTGTTTGGTCTACTCCACCCACCTATGTTCTGAGCTCTTAGGCCAAGCAGTTTCTTTATTAATTAACCAATGAAACAACAGATATATAGAAACACTCCTAATCACTCTTTGGAGCACAGTGTAGATTGCACGTTGGCACAGCACTACACTTGAGGGACATTTTAAACAGTATGTCATTACCAAGAAGCAAACACTGCAAGGAGTGAGGTATGAAATTCACCACCAAAATGGCAGCTGTCTGCTGACTGAGGACAAAATAAGAAGGCACAGTGCAGACTTCTTGAATATTACCTTGAAATCCATGCACCAGCTTCCTCAAATTATTCATTGCTTTGAATGTTTGTCATTGACAAATGTAGTGATATCAATTTAGTAGCTACAAATAAATCTCAGTAAGTAGACAAATTTGCAAATTAGGATAATGAACACCATCTATGTAAGTTGTAAAATATTTGACAGACAATGAGAAAAGTATGATGGGTAATTCAAAAGAAATACTAAAATGGCCAATGAATATAAGTTGTTCAATATAAACAATCACCAAAAAAATGAAAATCAATATAAATCACTACTAGACATCCACAAGAATAGCCAAGCTGAAAAAATACCATGACATCACCATTTCACAAATGTGTGGAGCCCAAGGAATTTCTGAGTACTACTGGTAGGAATATACAAAGAATTTGGAAACCTATTTGATATGCTATATTGAATCTAAACATTTGCAATGTCTTTCCATATTGAAGTGAAAGGGGATTGTGATGGTTTAAATAAAAATGGCCCCAGAGGCTCATATATTTGAATTTTTAGTCATCAGGGAGATTCACTATTTGAGAAAGATTAGAGGTATGACTTTATTGGAGTTGGTGATATACTTGGAGGAAGTGTATCACTGAAGGCAGGCTTTTGGATTCAAAAGTCACACAAGGTGTGCTCTCTCTCTCTCTCTCTCTCTCTCTCTCTCTCTCTCTCTCTCTCTCTGCTTATTGATCAGGATGTAGTTCTTAGCTACAGCTCCAACACTTTCCCTGCCTGCATCCATGTTCCCTGCAGTGATGATAATGTCTTAAGTCATGGAAACTGTAAGTGAATTCCCCACCACCAATAAAATACTTTTCTTTAAAAGAATTGCCTTTGTTGTGATGTCTCTTCACAGCAATAAACAGTGACTAAAACAAGATATGTAGTAATGAGGTGGTTTGAATATAAAATTGGCTTCCGTAGGCTCATATATTTGAATGTTTGGTCCACAGATGGTAAAATTGTTTTAGAAGGATTAAGAGGTGTGGCTTTGTTGGAGTAAGTGTATAAGTGATGGCTGACCTTAAAGTCTCAAAACTCTCTCTCTCTCTCTCTCTCCTTATCCCTCCCCTCTTCCTGTCTCTCTACCTCCAACTTTCTAATCAAGGCAAGGATATAATTTCTTAGCTGTTCCTGCCAGTATGCTTTTACAGTGCCACCATGGCCTATGATCCCCTGAAACCATAAGTTCCAGAATAATTGCAAGTTTTAATAAATTGCTTTGGTCAAGGTTCTTTATCACAAAAATAAAAAAATGTAACTCATACCACTAGGGGAAAAAAGCTTTGGTGAAATTTGCAGTAGCTACTGGGCAATTAAGAAAATTTAATAATACGGATGACCTAGTAAACATGGTATTGAATTAGATATCAGGAATTCAAAAGAGTGTATGTATACTGTGAAACCCTACCACTAAAAATTCCCTAAACAGAAAACACTTATCTCGAATTTTAGATCCATTGTAGAACTCTATGTGTTTTTCTTTCTCACCACCCTTTCCTTCCCCTCTCCACAGACTAAACATGAACTGAACAATGTCAGCAACAGACATGATAAAGTGCACAGGGAATTCCAGTAGGCCTTTACCCTGCACAAAGAACTATTTGTGACTGGGGATTGTCAAGAATTGGAGAAAGAGACTTACCCATGGAAGAGCATACCAAATGTACACACACACACACACACACACACACACACACGCATAAACACATGCACATTAATCATTTACACAGAGAGACAAACGATAACAAGAAATAAGATCTGGCTCAGCAGCTAAGAGAACACACTGCTCTTGCAAAGCCTTTTAGTTGAGTTTCTAGCACCCATGGCGTGTAGCACACACCCACCTGTAACTCCAGTGCCAGAGGGATCTTACATCCCCCTGCTTCCATGGGCACCTGCATGCACATATATAGGCTTGCACCCTGACACGTAAGCCTGAATATAGTTTAAAATAAACTAAATCTTTGAGTATTTGCATATTAAAATTCAACTGTACATTTTATAATACCAAGTAAAATATCATATATAACTACATAAGGTTTGTGAATAGGAATAATTTCTTTCTTCATTTAAAATATTTGATCAGAAAAGATGAAATATATATATTTAATAAATAACTTTTAAAGTATTCATTATCTGAATGCAAACAAATATTGCATCTTTCCCCATTCAGAATAGCTATTATCAATGAAAACACTGGAAATAAATTCCAGGAATGTTGCAGTGAAATTAGCATTTATATTTAACGTTGATGAGATTGTAAACTGGTGTAGCCCCTGTGGAAATCAGTGTAGATGTTACTGACTAAGCTAAAAATAGATGGCCGTATGACCCAGCCCTACCATTTCTGGGCATATATCAAAGAATTGTTTTCTTTCCTTCCTTCCTTCCCTCCTTCCTTCCCTCCTTCCTGCCTGCCTGCCTGCCTGCCTGCTGTCTTCCTTCCTTCCTTTTTTCTCTCCTGCCCACTCTCCCTTTTTTCTTTCATTTCTCACCATCCCTTTCATTTGTTTTTGAGATAGGTTGTTCACTAGGTAGATCAGGCTGGCCAAAGAAGTAATCTTCCTTCATTTACTGAGTACTGGGAATGCTAACATACATTACTATAAGTTGTACACAAATCTAAAAGATGACTTTGTGACCAAGTTTCACTCACAGGCATAAGCATAAAGAAGCAAAAATTAGTATTTTGCCTTCCACATAGCATAAACTTAAACAAATCATGCTCTACTCTATCTCAATTTTTGATAACGTCACTTCTTTTCTACAGATAAAGACACAGGATTCAGAGGAAGAAATGTCTTAAGTAGAAGGTAGTTGTATTGTGTGGTTATCTCAGTTCATGCCAATAACCAGTTGAGAGGACATTCGGCTATTCTCAGCTTACCTGCTAACAAACTATGCCTTAGAGACTCAAGGCACTTTCTCAAAGACACTTAGCTAAGAAATGAGGGGTCTGCTCCATGAACCTTATGAAAGACTGGCAGAGTTGGATCTCAGAATACTGCAATAGAATAGGAAAAGTGCAAAGGTAAGTCTGGCCATAATGGAGAACAGACTTGGCTTTTAAAAAGTGTATTGTATGTCTAGCTGTTAATGCAGGCTCGCTTTTCCACTCAACCCATCTCACCTTCTAAGCAATTATGGGAATCTGAATGTATTCCTATTCTTACATTTTAATGAAATATGTGGAAGGGGACTGGTGTGCACAAAATTTACAGGCTGGATGACATTTTTGTATATGTAGTCATCTCTGTCCCTATATAATCTTTATTCTAGACATTAGTGAGCCTTGTTCAATCTTGACTTCCTTTACCATGCAAAGGCACAGTTGGTTGATATTCTACAGTACTGCTAACAGGGTATGGAGATCCTTAGGGGCATGGACCTTTTCATTATTCAGAGATGATTGACACCACTTGCCCTCCTCCCTCTACCTGGGAAATCATTCATCAAGCAGGCTTGATTTGTTTACTTATGCAATCTGGGATGAAACACAGATAAGACAAAAGGACAACATGAGTGTGTAATCTCCCTTCCCTGGGAGGTTCCAGAACAGGTAGAAAGGTCCTATGCATCCACCTGGGGATACAGAAAACAAACTGGAAAAAAATCAACTGCAGCCATTTTTTCTAACATCCTGGCTTTGATCAAATATCACAGCTTTGCTCTAAGCAATTTTGTTTCCTAATCATTTAACTCGCATGTGCTGGTGAAAGGTACATTATTCGATCATGTTTTTAAATTCATTGACATTCAGTCCAAACATTCTAGCCTTGTAAGAACAGTCCAATCTCACAGATGCCTGCAGGCGGTTGCTAAGTTGTTGCCCTGTGCTTTAGAGAGAGCTAAAGTATTGCTTTACACAAGAGGCAGAAGTTCTCAAATCAGAAGGACAGGGGGAAAGAGGAGGATGAGAAGGGTCGCAGGACAAAAGGGAAGAGATGAGGATCTGAGGTATCCTTGGATGTGTTTGCTCGTCTATTCTGTTCTAAAGTGGGGAGATCATCTTTTGGGGGGGGGTGAGAGCCCTCAGAAGCCCTGAGAAAGCTTCTAACTAAAGGCAGAAGGCAGAATTCAGAGCATTGGCTTTAAGTCCAGCGGGGCTGAGGTTTGAGCTGTGCTCTGTCTTTCCTGTGCATGCTCATCTTAACTTGCCAGCTCTTCAGTTTCCTGAGCTATAAAATGAGGGATAAAGTTTCTCCCTTTTGAAGACTTATATGAGTGATAAGAAAAACACGGCATGCATATTCCATCCAGCATATCTCTTCGTTTTCAATAAAAGACGACCTTTAGTACTCTTTAATTCCAGACATTGGATGTAAATAGGAACCACACCTAGTGCGTTGGGTGGCTTTGACGTCAGTAGGATGCTTGTTTATCTGGTTACTACAACAAAACAGGAAGATTGGGAATTCAAGGTCGATTGCAGCTTCTCAATTACTCCAGTCACAGAAGTGGAAAGCCTGCAGTCACTCCAAGTGTTCTTTTAGCTTCTCTGTCTCCCTGTACTTAACTTTTCACTTAGTCCTACTACTTTTACTGTCAAAATATTTCCTAAGTCAAAGCCTCTCCTATCTATATGTGTCCTCACTGCTCTTGCCCTGATCGTATCTATACCCTACTAGTGAGTATCTTCCTAATAATTTCTCTACTCTTCCACTTTGAATCATTTTTCAAACATGGCATCTTTTTAGAAAAATATATTTGCAACACTAGCCAAAATGTGATTTTTCTGTGTCATTTACTATAGAGAATCTAACTATTTACTTATTGTTGTTATTTGTCTATTTAGTTTCTTTTTTCTTTTTTTAAATTACATTTCCTGATGGTTTGTAGATTTCTCTCATGTATTCTAATCCCACTTATCTTCCCGTCCCCTTTCATCTGTCCTCTGTCTGTGCAACCTCTCTCCCAAATCAAAACCATATTTAACAGGAAAACTAAAATTCAAACCGAACAAAGCCAACCAAAGAATAAAAAAAAAAGAAGAAGAAGAATCTTGTTGTGGACACTCTAGTGTGGCCTGTTAAGCCACACAATATACTTTCAAGTGTTCATTGTCATGACTCATTGTTCTGGTTCAAGGCTCCTAGTAATGGAGATCCTGCTGTTTTGGATGTATGTTCATCTGCTTCACTTGCTCCAGCCCTTCAAAGATGAGGTGGATGTTAGAGAAAGCCAACTCCTCATCCTGGTTCCGGGCTGGGGTGACAGCTGGGTTGATCAGCACAGCAGCTTTCCCTCATCATGGCTATCCCGGCAAGCTCTCCAGAAGGCCTCTGCTAGCTCATCCAGTGCAGACTGCAGCAGGAAGTGGACCTCAGATCCAGTCAGCCACACTCACAACAGCAGGGCCAGCTCTACTGTTTTGCCAGTCAAGGTACAGGCCCTCTCTCCAGATTGCTGTAGGGACATGCAAGGGGTAAGGGGAAAGATCAGCTCTCGTGCTCTAATGCCCACAGGACTGGCTCACCTGCCAAGGCAGGACCTCAGACCCTGTCAAGGCCTGTCCTCCGGTGTACTGCAAGGAATGAGGGACAGGACTAGTTCTCTCACTCTGGTGACCCCTGGCAGAGAAACTTTCTTGTCTAGTGCAGGTAGCAAGGGGTGGAGGGGGGGGCATGTTTTCCTCACCTAAGCCACTGCATGGCAGACATGAGGGTTGGGGGCAGTGTCAGGTCTCCTGCACTCACTCCCTCAGGGTCAACTCACCTGAGTTCCCACTGCAGGTTCAGATCTAGCATGCTGTCCAGGTGAGGTGCTTGGTGTGGTGAAAGGTAGGCCAAGCTCTCACCTAAGGGGCTAGGCCAACTCCTCTGATGCAGTATCCAGTAAGGGGCAGGGCCAGCTATCCCAAAGTGAGTGAAAGGCAGGATGTGCTCAGCACAGCATGACACGGACACCATCACAGATCCCCGCTACAGCAGGACCATGAACTTGGTAGCCGCTCGGGACCAGTTGTCACCATGGTACCAGTAGCAACACAGGTCATCCAGACCAAGATGGCCCCAGTAGCTGCATGGCCATCAGGTGCCACTGTGGTCTCAGGTGACTAACCGTATCCTGGGCATCTGCAGAGCCCTTGGTGGTAAGAGGAGCCATGGACATCAATCTAAACCCTGCCCGCTTCAGGGTCACAGAGCCAGACAGGGCCCTACACAGTGGCCCTGGTCAAGACAAAACCATGGCCCTGAGTGACAGTGCAGGCCACTCAGATCAGCATGTCCCTGGTGGCATCATGGCCCTCGGACACCCTCATTTCCACAGGTGGCAGCCCAGACCTCAGTCCTCTATGTGGTCTGTGGTAACAACATGGTCCACTAGCATCAGTACAGACCCTGGCTAAGGGAGGACCATGGACCCCTACATTGTCCTTGGTGGCAGCCCTGGACCAGATGATACCAGGGCCCCAACTGACAGCACAGGCCATTCAAATCAGCCAGACTTGGGTGGCAGCACCACTCTTAGGTACTGTCAGGGTCACAGATTGTGACCCAGACCCCAGGTATCTATGTGGCCTCTATAATCAACCTGGTCCAGGGACATCAATACAGACCCAGGCCAAGGCAGGACCACAGACCAAGACATGGTCCTCAGCAGCATCCCAGGCCACGGTGTCACCATGGCCCCAAGAGGCCATGTAGATGCAGGCCACTTAGATTGGCATGCTGCTTCCCCACCCGGTCTCAATCGCCAGCAACCCATGGCCTTGTGGCCCTCGGATACCAACATGGCCCCAGGTGGCTGCTCAGACTCCAGGCTGCTGTAAGGCTTCCAGTGTCAACAGGAGCCATAAACAACAAGACAACCCCCCTTCACTGCTTCCCCAGACCAGGACCTGGTCCTCAGCCATAGCCCAGGCCCGGACATCATCCTGGCCTCAGGTAGCCAGTAGGCCATTCATGTCATTCTATGCCTCATCACCATCACCATCACTATCTGTCTCTTTACCCAGTCCATGTCTTCCACCTTCCCACCCTGTACTCTCTCTCCACAACGGTGCCTGACTACTTGGTACCAGGGCTCTTGGTTGAGTCTTGTCCACCCCAGCCACAAGGCCTAGAAGCCTCAGCAGCACTTGGTATGATGGTGCCTGACTACCCACACCAGAGGTCCAGGGTGGCTTCTGATTGATTATGCACCACCCTCTAAACTCACAGTTCTTGTGGGGAGCCATCTCCATCCTCGTTGGATTCCTTACTGCTTGTTTTTAGGGTCATGATTATCCACATTGTGGTTTCAGACTCTACTCACTGTGGTGACTTGGTTTCCAGGAGGACATTTTAGCTACTGCAACTTGGAAAGGGCATGTTACTCGCATTTAGTACATAGAAGCCAGTAGTACTGCTTAGCATGCCGCAATGCACAGAGAACGGCTCAGCTCCCAATGCTAATATTGACAAGGTTAAGAAAATGTACTTTATAGCTGAAATAACAGTCATGAAGAATAATCCCAGGGCCAAACCATGGCTGGAACTGGAAAAAACCTGAGAGTTAAGTTGCTAGGGCTAGGGCTGGGAAAAAGAAAGATGGACAGTAAGCCAGCATGACAAGTTTTACAACATTTGCTGCACATTTATGAGTGAGCATGAGTGATTATGGAATCAGAACACACTGGACATCTGGCTGTTAAATAACCTTCAAGAGAAATAGCCAATTAAGTTGAGGCAATCAGGTTTCAGCTCAAGCTGGCAAGATGGGAAAGAGGAGGAAGAATGCATCATTCTTAAGACACCTTCACTCCTGTTGAGTGATTACACAGGTTAATCATCTCTCCCAGAGGTAGGAACATAGGTTTATAATAACTAAATGCAAAAACAATTAAGATCATTTCTGGAACTGTGTATTTTATGACTTCAAAATATAAGGTCAAATTAATTCAAACAACAGAAATTCAACATGGCACTGATAATAACACTAGCAATTATGATAGCACTTTAAATTAATATACCACCTTTAACCTGAAGAATTCTATAAGATGAAGGAATTTAAATGAAGTTTCTATAGTAATAGAAGCCATTGTGAGATGGGAACTACAGTGGTGCTATTTCCAGATGCAATATGACTCTAAAGTTACAAACGCAGGTCTAAAGCTTTCATCATTTATCTTTTTTTCCTTTTGCCACAAGCCACTAAGTGTGAGATGTTATGAAAGGAGAAATTAATGATAAGATTTATGCAATGAAGACACCAATGCACACCTACCCAATACAAGAATAAGCACAGCTGAATCTCTTATGATGTTGTGGGTGATCTTACTCATATTCATCCTTCTGTGAGGTGACATATATAATTAATCATTAATATTATTATTAATATCTCTTAATAGAGAAGATGGATCATTGTGCATCTAAATGTGCCCTGCTCCAGCTGTTTACTAATTAAAAAAACTGAGATCCACAGTCACGCAGTAATATTAATGGATTTTCAATTTGTTTGAATATTAGTTCACAAAGAGATCTTAAAAATAGTTGGGTATTGCCATGAGAAATACCTGTTACATGAAACTATCTCGGTACCAAGTCTCTGACTGCCCAGTTCAAACAAAAGTGCTGCACATTAACATGTTTATTTAATCTCAGGTTGTCAAAAGGATCAAAACAGAAGTGTCAGCTCTCAGACAGCAGCAGCAAAGATAAAAGTGCAAAGTATGGGGTGGAATGAGGAACTTATTTTTAAAATCAGGGAAGATTGGACTTTAATGGACTTATTAATGTTAGGTCCAAAGATCCAAAAGAAAGGAAAAAGAGAAGTAAAAGTTTAATGTGTATAGTGACCTATTCCTGTTTCTATAGGATGCTTTCTCAGTGACCCTAGATTTCATTTGAATAATCCTTAGCTGCTCATGAACACACATATATGGAATAATTTACTGCAAACTAGACAGAAAGACTGACTAGGATTACCATTCTTCTTCATCAAGCATTAAACAGAATACCAAATTCCCAAGACTTTCTTTTTTGTTCTTTTTTTTTTCTTTCCACAGTTCTTCCCCCCTCCTCTCGCCCCTGCCCAAGTCCCTCTCCTAGTCCATCCCTTATTCACTCCTCTGATGGGGAAAGGGCTCCCATGGAAGTCAACAAAGCCTGGCATATTAAGTTGGGGCAGGACCAGTCCCCTCCCCTTGCATTAAGGTTGAGCATGGCATACCACAAGCAAGAATAGGTAGATGGCTTTCACTAATTTTTGGACTTCCAGTGTAAAGAATGCAGTAAATGAATGTCATTTTGGAATTTCAGATACTTTCAGAAGGATTTCCTCTTTGGAAAAAACATCTTTACAAAACACCTTAAGTGTTGATGTGTGGACAGCTATTGCGTGTGGTAGGGCTGTCCTGATGGGGACCAATCTGATTCCATGGTGAAATGAAAAGAAACACAGAAAGTAAACATTCAGAACAGAAAAAGTCCATTAAAACTGTTTTCTGGAATATTGTGATGGGGGAAGCAATATAAAAGTAATTTATCATTTTAAATGTGGCCGTGTTCCTTTAAACACAATATGAAATGACTTATGACTCCAGCGACCCTTCATGATTACTGTCTGTTGTGATTCAGCATCACCATGGTAACAGCGCTATTGCCAGCTGTGTGCTTCCCAGTGAGGTGCAGGCAGTGTTGTTGGCTGGGGACAAGCGGGTAGTACATGCAGGACTCTAGAATTCCAGGAGTCCTTTTCTTTCTTTTGCGGGAGGGAAAAAATGAGATGACATGGCTCCCTCTGTGGCTCAGCAAGCCACAAAGTGTGGTGGAACCCAGAAGGGAACACCAGAACAGATGGTCTCAGTGTCCTTGCTTCTCTGTGGAAACAAAATAAAATGAGATCAGAAGCACTCCCATCTGGAAGGTAATCCACTGGGCAGCAGAAGGCATGGGGACGGGGCAAACCACATGTAAATTTCATTAACACAGTTTCTCATGGAGACTCCTCAAACAAGTGCACTAATCTTCTTAGCTGCCTCCTTCTGAGTTCTGAGCTCATGAATGCTCAGAAGGCGATCTACAAATCCATCCACCCTTTCCCTGCCTGACTCTGTGTTAATTGCACCTCCATCTTCCTCTTAATTGATTTTCTACTTATCTATTCACCTTTCTTGGCTGAGCATGTCCCTTAGCCTCTTATGCCTGCTGTCTCTCTCTTATCCTTCTTTTATATTTAATTAGTGATTTAATAAATTAGATGGGAAGGGAAGGAGATGTAGTCCATTTTGACCAGCACTTATGGTAGACTGAATTCCAGAATGGTTTGGGGAACTCACCCGAAATACCTAGGGAGTTCTTGATAGGGTTAGTATTAAACCCTGGTCTCCAAATCCCCAGTCCAGTCCTTCTTATATTACAGAGCGCCACTACATCCAATTTCTTCCTTCATTTCTTGGGCTAATTCTCTGGCACACTGAAATACAGTCAAATCTCAAACCTCTAAACCAATTATTATTTAGCAGAGAGTAATCCTTGTTTTCATGGAGAGATTCTCTGCAGAACTTACTTTGCTCCAGAGACAGTGGGGGATTCATCCTCATGAGATACACTGAGGGAGGGGAGCAAAGAAAAGATGGCTTAGTCATCTTTCCACTTTATTTAGAGTGAGCATTAAGGTCCCAGGGCATTGAATGGCTTGAAATGAGTATATTCAAAAGCACAGGAGCATCCGAATATGATTAGTCTACAGTGCTAAACTCTGCATGGACTGTGGGCTGCTGGGGGAATAAGGGACATCATTTCCGAGTGTGCTGAGAAGTATTTCACACAAACATCATTTAGTTAGCAAAAGGACTTTTATACATGAGGTTACATTTGCCTTCTCAGATATCTAGCAAAAAAACCATATTTGGTTTTTGGTATTAAGATAAAGGTTTCATAGTCACTTGTCAGAATACAGGAATACTTCAAGTCTGCTGATGAGGAACCAGTTTTTATATCTGCAGCAGGCTGCCCATGCAATGGTGCTTGAACCCTTTTGCTCTCCTGGCATTCTGCATCTTTGTGACCTGGTTATAGGATATTTATATCTTAGAAGCTTACAAGATCCAGACAAACAGAATGTTAATTGCAGAGAAAGAGTTGAAACCCTTTATTGAACCCTACTATATATCCAGGGATTTTAGAGAACATTTATCCCATTAGTGCTTACAACCTGTCAAGTAGATAGGTATTGCTGTCACATATCAGGAATTCAAAGCCAAGAAAGAATTTGCCTAGAGTTGTTACATACTAATTAAACAGCAAAGCCAGGATTCATACTCAGCTATGACAATGATTTTAAATGTTGTTATGGTTTAGCTATTATCTTTGACATCTTGAAAATACCACAATTGCATTTCTTAGGTAGTTATTTACTGGATGCCTTATGTTTATAGCACATTAAGGACATGTGGATAAAGGAATGAAGAAAAGAGCTGCAACCTCTATCCTTGTGTATCTTGTCATCTGTGTTACAAATATGGGGAAATAGCAAAAGATAGAAAGAAAGAAAGAAAGAAAGAAAGAAAGAAAGAAAGAAAGAAAGAAAGAAAGAAAGAAAAAGAAGGAATCTTGGTAATACACATGCATATGTAGTCAGAGATCAATGTTCTAAACAAATAAAATTGGGTGGTAAAATTAAGCAACTTCAGATAATTCCCTAGATTCCTCTTAGCTTTATGATTACATATATTTATACATTAAATTCCTCTTAGCTGAAATCTGAAATGTAAGAATGGATTACATATCAAATAGTTAAGGGAAGAGTTTGGCAAGTAGGGAGCAAGTAAAATAGAATTTCATGAAGAAAAAAAGGTTGATTCATTTGAATAATAGTAAGCTTACTGCAAATAAAAAGGGAATGAACCCTAATAGGCAAGGACTATAGCAGCAACTGCTATGACCAGAGGGCACTACGTGGTTGTAGTTTAGGGTAGCAATGAAAAAGACCAAAACAGAGCTGGAGAGATGGCTCTGTGAGTAAAGTATCTGCTGCACAGTTGTGAGGATATGAGATTTCATCACTAGAACCCACAAGAAGCCAGACCCTGTAGGGTAACATGCAACTGCATTCCAAGCAATGCTACAGTGAGATTGTAGGTGAAGATGGGAGAATTCCTAGAAGCTTGTGGGCCAGTCAGGCTTTCATCCATAGTGGGAAAGAAGAAAGGATCCTGCCACATGAGAAAGAAAATTAGTAGTAATACTTTAGATTGTCCTCTGACTTCCCATGTGCACCATGCCATGCACTCTCTTATACACATACCCAAACATGCACACACATTCTATATTCAGAACATATGCATAAAGCTTTAAAATGATTTACATCTAAAGAACCTAGGAAAGATATATGTACTTAGACTCTCATCGTATCGCCAGCTCCCAAATAATGACATGGAGATTTCTTTTTTTAAGTATGATAGCTGGGCCTCAGCTTAGGTTTGTCCGCAACTTGCACTTATAACTTAAGTTAGTCCAGTTATATTAACACATAGCTCGGTACCTCACCTCAGTACTGTATTTCCCATTTTTGGCCTGTGTGGGTGACAAATCCCACCACAAGCTTCTCTTCCTCCCCAGATGGCCCACCTATCCACTCTTGCCTAGCTATTGGTCATTCAGCTCTTTATTAAACCAACCAGAAGGTTTAATTCTTTGAATAAATGCATGGGTAGGAGGAAGAAGAAGGAGGAGGAGAAGGAGAAGGAGAAGTCTCCTTATTAACATTATAATCTTCTTCTTTTAACTTCTGCACTTCTTTCACATATAAAGACATTCCGAATAATATATTTAATTTTTAGTCATATTAATATTAATTCTACTATCTCTTTGAGGTTTCCATATTTTCTTAGTTCTGATATTTTGTGCTCTAGATTCTTGCTCTAGAGTACACAAAGAAACAGTAAATACATATTTGTGTTTATTTTGGCCACATTGTTCAGTTCTGTGTTGTTGTGCAAAAGCAATTACAGCAACATATAAATGAATGCTTAATCTTCAAATAACATTATTTATATACCCTGAATTTTGATTTTTATGTGGTTTCAAAAAGTTTTATTTTTCCTTGGATTTTTCTTCTAAGATGAGTTGTAGGTCAATCAGAAACAACCATAAATTATCTGCACACCATCATTTTTATATTTTTCTAATGATGGAGTTAGAGTAATGTATGAGAGATCACACAGTGTTGGCACAGCTAATACTTGTGCTGTTTGCTTGTCTCTTATATGGTGAGGGAAAGCTATAGGATGTTCTTCACACCAGCCCACAGCCACTTTCATGTCACCTATCTTCATTCCTCAGAGTAACACCGAAAGGGTATAGCAGACACTGTTAATACCCAGTGCTTACCTTCCCAGTTCTTATTTGCCTCTTGGAAGTTTTCTGACTTCCACACATCACCATTTATTGTTCTTCCCTTGAAGTTTTCTTTTCTCATGGTATCTCCTACTTGTCTCATATAATGTCAAAATGGAAGTTGCATGAAATTAGCAATTATCATTGCCCTCAGGTCAAGGCTGATATAGCTGGTGGATTAAAAAAAAACCATATCAGCTGGGCAGCGGTGGCGCATGCCTTCAATCCCAGCATTCGGGAGGCAGAGGCAGGTGGATCTCTGTGAGTTAAAGGTCAGCCTGGTCTACAAGTGCTAGTTCCAGGACAGGTTCCAAAGCTACAGAGAAACCCTGTCAAAAAAAATCTAAATCCCTTTCTTGATGAACAGTTTTGATATATGTGCTCCACATTGTCTCCATAGCTACTCAGAAGGACATAGTGCCGCTTCAGTGGTAACTGGATCGCTACATCCTCTTCTATATACCCAAGTATCACTTCTTCATCTCTCTAACTAGATCACTTCCTTAGTGTTCTGTTCAACTTGAATCCTTACCTATGGTCTACTTTTTTGAGAACACAAACCAAGGAAGTGGATATGTAGATTCTCTGTGTTATCCAGTGTCTAGTGTCAGTCTCTTTCTGGATATGTGATAAGAACTTTGGAAGCCCCTATAAATGGTTCAAAGACAATTTTATCTTTTTTTTTTAATTCTCTGTGGTCATAGAGAGGAAGGATTTAATTTAGACCCATGTTTCTCAGACAGGCAGAAATAGGGCACTCAAATGAAAGTCGTGAAAGTCTCTGTTCAAACAGAAAGCATTCTGTGGTCATTCCTGTGATGAGTTAGAATGGTCTACTTCATGGGTCAGTTGGTTTATAATCCACAGAGATCACTTGGAATTTGTCTATGTGGAGATATTAAACAATGTCTTTTCATCCTAGGTTGTGCTTTCAGTACATCCTTCATGTCCACTCAGTTCTTTCAGACTTATACAGTCTCAGGGCTTGATATCAGATATGAGATAATATAACACTGGGAAAGATTAAAACAGAATCTTAGGATTTGATAAAGTACAGAAAAACAAAACAAATAAAAAAACAAAAATAGAATGTTTGCTAAGTTGTGGGGGCAAAGTTTAGGAAATTCTTCATTTCCCAAAACTTAGTAAACAGTTTCATTGAAGTCTGAAATTTCTGATATTCAGAACAGTACCTTATAACTCAGTACAACAGATCTTCATACTTGAAGAGAAACTGACCCAGAGATACCTGGAGTCTCCCTCAGGAAGAATTATGGCACAAGGGACTGGCTTTCCAGCGTCTTTTAAGCCTTCCCTCTACAGAAAAGTATAAGCAAAGTAAATTTTTCATTGCCTTTGAAATTGTGTCTACTATTTATTGGGAATAATTTTCTGTTTATCATCACTAGTTTCAAATTGTAATACCATGTATATCTGATTAGTGCTGTCCTCACCAAAGGGACACTGGCTTGGGCACTTGGTTAAGCAGACTTTCTTTTTCTTAAAGAATGGAGTTGTAGGGTTTCATTTGGAAACTGGAAAGGCTGATAGACAACAGGGATTACCAGAAATACCAAAAAGAAAGTCATTTAGAATGTTAATTAGGGGACTTGGGTGTTCAGTTTATTAGTGGGAAAAACTGCCATTTGCCTTTAAGCCATTGTCTTTGTTATCTGCCCAGAGATCCTGCCTTAGTTTTCTTCCTGCTTTCCTGAATAATAATAGGTCAGTCAGTTCTTGTACTGAATGTCAATCTTCTCACCCCCAAAATGAAGGGATTGACATTGTTGACTGCCAATTCACTTTTGCTTTAAAATTGTGTCATAGAATCATGTTCACTATTATCTCTTTCTTTCTCTAATATGTACATGACAACTATACAAATATTTGTTTGTACATATTGCATCTGCTATTTTCTATGTTGCTGTCATAATATGCATGGAGAAAAGAAGCTTTAGCAGAAAATGTTTATTAGAGCTCACAGTTCAAGAATAGAGTTCATCATGGCAGGGAAATCTTGAAATTGCGAGTTTAAGATAACCAGTCATGTTGTGTCTTCAGTCAGGATCAAAGAACAGTAAATTCTGATGTTCAGCTATGTTTCTTCTTTTTCTAAAGCACAGAACCCAGTCTCTAGAAATGGTGCAGCCCACAGCTAACCTAATTTATGCAGTCCTTTGTGGATATGATCATCATTTTGACCTCTAGATGATTCTAGAGCCTGCCAAGTTGATAATTAATATTAACTATCACTCAGTTATATTAATATGTGTATATTCATTCTTACTCATATATGTGTATTTGAGTTCATATAAACCTATACTAACATAAAAATATGATAATGTATGCACATATATTTACATCTCTGTATAGATGTCTACATGATTATATTGCATATGTAGTAAAATAGAAGGAAGGAAACTAAAGAATATGTAGTGGAGGGAATAAAATATTAGAATAATTTAGAAGCAGGGCAAAGGGCAGATTCACTTTTTTTCTGAATAAAACTGCCTAAAGTAAAATAATTTTAGTTATTCTGTTTAGAAATCTTTCAGTCTTTATTGATTCATAATGACAGAATCAGTTGTAATGCTACTAAATGAAAGAATAGGCAAAAACATGTTTAGATGTATGTGAACAAACTTTTACTGTGTCATTAAACTTATGATGATAATTAGTGTGGAGGAATTTTAGAGTTATATTGGGAGACAATTGTACTGGAGCTGCTTCAGAAATCTGATCTGCTAAGCAGCTATTTTCTCCAGAAATTTAGAAAATAAAGTGTAGATACCAGAAAATGGAAAGATCTCCCATGCTCTTGGATAGAAAGGATCAACATAGTAAACACGGCAATCTTACAAAAGGCAATGTATAGATTCAGTGCAATCCCCATCAAAAACCCAACACAATTCTTCACAGACCTTGAAAGAATGATACTCAACTTCATATGGAGAAACAAGAACCCCAGGGTAGCCAAAACAATCCTGTATATTAAAGGAACTGCCAGAGGCATTACCATCCCTGACTTCAAACTCTATTACAGAGCTACAGTAATGAAAACAGCTTGGTATTGACATAAAAACAGAGACATTGACCAATGGAATCTAATTGAAGACCCAGATATTAATTCACACACCTACGAACACCTGATTTTTGACAAAGAAGCAAAAATTATACAATGGAAAAAAAGAAAGCATCTTCAACAAATGGTGCTGGCATAACTGGATGTCAACCTGTAGAAGAATGAAAATGGATCCATATCTGTCACCATGCACAAAACTCAAGTCCAAATGGATTAAAGACCTCAGTCCTACCACACTGAACCTGATAGAGGAGGAAATGGGAAGTAACCTTCCTTGCATGGGCACAGGAGACCACTTCCTAAATATAAACCCAGTAGCACAGACAATAAGAGCATCAATAAATAAATGGGACCTCCTGAAACTGAGAAGCTTCTGTAAAGCAAAGGTCACAGTCAATAAGACAAAAAAGCAGCCTACTGAATGGGAAAAAATCTTTACCAACCCTCCATCAGACAAAGGACTGATCTCCAAAATATATAAAGACCTCAAGAAATTAAACATTAAAATTCTAAATAACTTAATTAAAAAGTAGTATACTGAATTAAACAGAGAATCATCAGAAGAAGAATTTCAAATGGCCAAAAGATACTTAAGGACATGTTCAACTTCCTTAGCTATAAGAGAAATGCAAATCAAAACAACCTTGAAATGCCATCTTACATCTGTCAGAATGGCTAAGATCAAAAACACTAATGATAGCTTATACTGGAGAGGTTGTGGAGCAAGGTGAACACTCATCCATTGCTGGTGGGAATGCAAACTGGTGCAACCACTTTGGAAATCAGTGTGGCGGTTTCTCAGGAAACTGGGAGTCAACCTACCTCAGGATCCATCAATTCCACTCTTGGGAATATATCTAAAAGATGCTCAATTATACTACAAGAGCATTTGTTCAACGATGTTCATAGCAGCATTATTTGTAATAGCTAGGATCTGGAAACAACCTAGATGCCCCTTAACTGAAGAATGGATAAAGAAAGTGTGGCACATCTACACATTAGAGAACTACTCAGCAGTAAAAAATAATGACACCTTGAATTTTGCATGCAAATGTATGGAATTAGAAAACATCATCCTGAGTGAGGTAACCCAGACCCAAAAATATGAATATGGTATGGTTATTAGTCATAAACAAAGGGCAATGAGCCTATAGCTCATTATCCTAAAGAAACTAAGTAGTAAGGTGAACCCAAAGAAAAACATATATATACCCATCTGGAAATTAGAATCAGGCAAAAATTTGGGAGCAGGGGGGCAGGAGGTAGAAGTGAAGAGAAGGGAAGTCTTGAGGGGATGGGATGGTTGTGATGGAGGAAGGACTGATATGAGAGTAAGGAAAGAGATATCTTGATTGAGGGAGCCATTATGGAGTTAACAAGAATCCTGTCTCTAGAAAAATGCCCAAGAACCCCCAGGGATGAACCCAGTTGAGACCCTAAGCAATAGAGGAGAGGGTGTCTGAACTGACCTTACCCTGTAGTCAGACTGATGATTATCTTAAATATCACAATAGAACCTTCCTCCAACAACAGATGGGGAACAGAGGCAATGACCCATATTAGAGCAGTGGACTGAACTCCCAAGATCCAGTTGAAGAGTGAGAGTATGAGCAAGGAATTCAAGACCATGAAGGGGTCATCCACTGAGACAGTTTGCTTGAGGTAATGGTAGCTCACCAACTTCAACTGGACTGGGAGTGAATGAGCATGAGAATAACCAAGCCACCCTGAAAGGGGTTGACAGCTGGAGCAGACTGAGGGGCCACTGATAGTAACACTGGGATGTGTCTCTACTTGCATATACTGGCTTCATTTGATCCTATTCTCTTAGAATGTAAACCTTACTCAACTTAGACATAGTAGGGAGGACCTTGAACTTTCCACAGGGTGGGGTGCATGGCACTCCTTTAGGGTTGGAGGGGTGGGGGAGGGTCTGTGGAGGGAGAGGGAGGGGACTGGGAGGAGGAGAGGGAGTGGGAATTAGGATTGGTATTTTTTAAGTAATGAAAAAAGAAAATAATGTGTATTATGAAAATAAGTTACAGAAAAAATAAGATGTGTTTTTGTTATTCCCAGATCAACTAGGAGACTGAGCACTGTATGCAAAAGCAAAGAAACTTTAATCTTACACAAGTTTGCAAACCTGATCTCTCCACATGTTCAATGTATTGGAGTGATCAGAGATCCCCAAGCTCAATTAATGTGGGGTTTTTATAGCGGGAAAGGTGGGGGTGAGGGATTTCTAATGTTCATGACCCCTGATTGACTGACATTTGTTTAAGGGTGTCCTGGTGAAAAGTGCTGGGTGTGTGCTAGCAGGTGATCCTATCTACAATGGTAGGAATGTTAAGAATTTCTTTGGATGGTCTGTTCCTGGTAGTCTCAGATTGTTGTCATTTGAGTGAGACTCAGGCCTCCACTGAGTTTGTCATGGCTGGATCCTACATTTTCTCATTTCATGAATCTCACAGCATGTGAGAGAACAGGTATTAAAGAAAAATTTTAATTACTGGGTTATATACTCAGTTCAGAATAACATGGAAGGGAAGAGGAAAGAAGGAAACAGAAGGGAAAGCAGTTAAGAAAACATTCTGGCAGGTATCAGAGGTAATTAGAACAGTGCAGGAATCATAAGGATCAAAGTAGATGAAATGTGATAAAATAATAAGGCTGAAGAAAGGATAGAAACACTGGACTGAAAGATGTAAACACTACACCAAAGGTACTGGAGCTAGTGATATTTTAGGCAGAGAAGCATTGTATCTCAATACGTATCTGACTAGTTTGGAAGGAGGCTAGACTAAATTAAGAAGGAGAAAAGCAATAACCATATCTCAGTTGAATAAAAGTCAGCAATAGATCACCGGTATGGAAAGAAGAAAGCTGTATTAGCTTCCTGCAGCTGTTATAACAAATCACCACAAGCATAGAATTTAAAGGCACAGAAATGTATTTCTTACACTGTTCTAAGGCAGCACAAAATCAAAGTGACAACAAGTCATGCTTCATACTGAGGCTCATAGGAAAGCCTATTTCCTATCTCTTCTATCTACCTTCTTCTTAACTGTGTGACTGTCTGTATTACTGGAAATTCTTGGATTACATCATATCACTCCAGTCTCTGCCTTTGCAGTCACATTATATTTTTCTGAACAGAGTAAGTCTCTATTGCCTTTCCATGTGATGATATTAATGATGGGTTCATCTCAGTATCTCTGGTCTTCTCATCCCATAATCCTTTTTTTCTCTTTGAAAGATTTTCACTATGTGAAAGACCTGGATAAATCCAGGTCTCCCCAAAGAAAGCCCTGGATAAATCCAAGTTTCCCCCTTCACTCCAAGCAGGAAGAAAATAGCCAAAAATCTAAGCAGGAAGAGAAGAATCAGAAATCTAGGATTAGCCAGTTCAGTGACTGTATTTCAGGAAGTAGCTGAAGATAAAGTTAGACTGTAATCTTGAGAATAATCTTGAGAAACAGGGAGTTTCCCCCTTGTGATTATCATTGGCATTTTGGAATACTGTTTCAGGAACTAGCTGATTATGACCCTGAGAGTGATCTTGAGAGGCAGGGAGTTGCCCCCCTTGTGATCATCACTGGTATTTTCAGAATTTTCTACACCCTTCCTGCCCCTTTCAGATCACTGGGCTGTGGTTTCTTCCCTTACAAACTCCTTTTACCCATCACTTGGGGTCGAACTCTTCCCCTGCATGGGTTATGAGTCTGGGCCCCATTGCACTGGTTCCCTTCTCATCTCATCATTAAACCTCATGTGATCGCAGTAAGGACAGTCTCTCTTGAGTTACTGGGGGGGAGTCGTGTTATCCCAACACTTGAGTGAGAGTCTCCCCACACTGGGGGTCTTTCATATGTAGTATAGAGACCCAATATTGTGAGCCTACAGTCAGAGTTGGTGGTTGTTCTAAATGACTGACAAGCATAGTTGCATGTCCCAACTCAGGGTGTAATTACTTGATTCTTTTGACATTATAATAGCTCATACAAGTAGGTCCATGGCATCCTGACAGGTGGTCAGAATATGCAAATATACTTCTGCTAGTTCTTTTCTAACTATGAGGTCACATGGGAAGTGGATGTCTTCAGGATACAAGGATCTAGGGCAGCTTTACTGCCTAAACAGCAGAATGCTAATGATTTAATGTCTCAAAGTAGTAAAGTGATTAACTGTTTGAGTTGTCCTTTGTATCATGTTAATAGAGTCTTTTATTACACCCCCCCCCCATTTGTATTTAGGTTAAAAAAAAAACATGGAAAATAAACACAGACAATTTCCAATATTTGCTGGAATGTCTTCCCTGTACTGTTTTTCCCTGTACTTTCTATGGTTTCTGTCCTATTACATTTCATGTGTCTTTATATTCTTAATTTTCAAAAAACCCACACCCTTTCACTGGCAAGAGATGTTTTTATTGGGACTGGTCCATAACTATGTATACCAGGCTGGTCTTAAACTAACAGAGATTCACAAGCCTTTGTCACACCATAGATATCTTTAATCACATTTACAAGATAACTTTTCCCAAAGAAGGTGATATTTACAAATATGAGAAATTAGAATGTATCAATATTTCAAATATAAATATGAATGTAGATAGAAAAAACTACAGTACAAAGATTAGGGGAAAATAAAATAGGAGTTATGCAGGTATACTTTACATAACTGGATACATGGCTCTTGTACCAATAATACAGAAAATATTAACAGAAAGACAGTTTAATATGTATTATAATGCTAAGTCATATTTTAGGCAGAATGAATTAAATTTTTTTCTGGTTATCCAAGCAAAGATACATAGCTATGAGACTGAAGACAGAGCTCTAAAAAGAGATTTATTTGGTAGCCACCATCTATCAGTAAGCCTTAGAGCCAACAAGATAATTCAGAGTGAATCTGTAACAACATGAGCAGAAGTTCAATACTACTCTGGGGAACACCAACTTATAAAAGGCAGAAAGTACAGAGAAATATAATATAGGCAGATAAAATGGTCAAACACAAACCAGAAAGACGTAAAGTATGCAGCACGGATGCCAAAAAACATAAACTATCAAGGACTCTCTGAATGTGGCTGACGGTGGAGGAGGACTGAGAAACCAAGGACAATGGCAATGAGCATGAACTCTACAGCATGGACAGGCTCACTGTGAGCCTT
This sequence comes from Arvicola amphibius, assembly GCF_903992535.2. Taxonomy (NCBI): domain Eukaryota; kingdom Metazoa; phylum Chordata; class Mammalia; order Rodentia; family Cricetidae; genus Arvicola; species Arvicola amphibius. The sequence continues at coordinate 79,436,925 of NC_052052.2, read as the reverse complement.
GTCAGTTTGGTTGCTCACCTTCCTGGACTTAGGGGGAGCTGGGAGGACCTTGGACTTAACGTAGTGAAGGGAACCCTGATGGCTCTTTGTCTTGGAGAGGGGTGGAGTGGGGGTATGGGTGGAAGGGAGGGGAGGGAAGGGGGAGGAGGAGGGGAGGAGATGGAAATTTTAAATAAAAAAAAGCCTTAAAAAAAGATCTGAATATTTTAGAATGTCAAATCTGACAGGTTGTTGATAATAATAGCTGACATTTTCCAATCCAGGTCATGTGGTGACTGCTTTAATTGTATCCTACCATTTTAACAACTCTCCTTGAATATAGATGTTATGACTCTACTGGTAGGTGCCCAAATACAGGCCATGGATGAATTTTTGATGCATGCAGCAATGCTAGTGAATGGAATAACCCAAATCAAATGCAGAATGTAGGACACTAGTCCATATTCTGCTTGATCTCTCTCCAAGCATACTTGGAGAAAATATTAAAAAGAAGAAAAGCATGACTATAGCATAGATTATCAGAAGTTCCCAAATATTGACCACTAAAAGAAAAACAGACTCATATCTAATAGAGAATTATTGTAGGTCAGATTGTTCTCTAAAGTACTGGTAAAACTGAGCCTACTTATGTTATCAGAGAAAGGATGCTAAAAGAAAATGACCAAATATAAAAAGAAACATTATTAATGCAGATTACTTCTAGATTATAAGAAAGAGGAAGAACTACAAGGTATATGTGGTTGGACTGATTCTTCAGTCTCTATTTCCACAACAAAACAGTATGTTCAATAAAATCAACACTTTTTAGAGAAAAAGTAAAGATTGAAAGCAAAAAAGCATGAGGCATATTTTATAAAGTTAATTACCATGAAATATTGTTTTATATCCTGATGGGGAACCTCTGTCAGCCAATGACCTTTAAGAGGTTGAACCAGGTTAGGGTGTGATCTTTTGGGTACCAAGAAAAAAACCACTGGCCCACATAGGGGATCTCTCTCTCTCCTCTCTCTCTCTCTCTCTCTCTCTCTCTCTCTCTCTCTCTCTCTCTCTCTCTCTGATTTCTGCATTATACTTCTTGAAGTTGGCCGTTTCACTCCTGTTCCCTGAGTTTACCCGTTATTATAAAGAAAATATAAGTGGAATCTCTTGCTGTTATCTTGAGATTTTTAAAAAATATTTATTTATTTATTTATTTAATTATTTAATTTATTATGTATACAATATTCTGTCTGTGTGTATGCCTGCAGGCCAGAAGAGGGCACCAGACCCCATTACAGATGATTGTGAGCCACCATGTGGTTGCTGGGAATTGAACTCAGGACCTTTGCAAGAGCAGGCAATGCTCTTAACCTCTGAGCCATCTCTCCAGCCCCCTATCTTGAGATTCTTTGACCCATGTCCTTACCCCCAACATCTGGTGCTCAGGTAATTTAGTGTGAACTTACTCACACTAATAGTAATAACAGTGAGTGACAGAGTGAATACTTGTGAGCTATTATTTATAGACAGTTACATTGGTATAGTTTCTTGTATATTGATACAAGTTCAAATTATATTTGTTATTTCTGTTTACAGTATTTGTACACCTATGAAAAGTTATTTTGTCAGATTATATACATGTATGTTTCTACCTCTGTTTAAGACATTTTGTATACTGATGCAATTTTAGGATATATTGCATTATATTGATAATAATATAATGCATTATAAAGATAAGTATCTAGATCAGATACTTATACATTATTTAGATTTTGAGGTCACTGTCCTCCTTTACTGCACAGTTGTTAAAAGATTATTTAATATTCTGATATGAAGTCTTAATCTTAAGTTATGTAGGTATTAAGTATAGTCAATAGTCATTCATGTTTGTTATAATGTAAGACTAATTAGGTTCTTTAGATACATAGAGATTGTATTCTGCATAGATAGATAATCTTCAACCATTTCAAGGATCTGTAGAACAAGGCATTGAAATAACTTAGGGTTCTGTTGATGTGAGACACAATTGCTAATGACAGCACTGATCCTTTCCCGAGGGAATGTTGAACACCAAAGATACTCTACTTGGAGTTTGTTTTCTTCTTGACACACTTGACCTTTGGGCAAGGAACTGCCAATGCCTCACAACTGACAAAGTGCATGGTGTATAAACAGAACACAAGAAAAGGACTGCCAAACCTTGCCAAGACAGGGTAAGACAGTTCTGAAAATTTTCCTGTCTCTAAAAATGGTCTGTCATTACACTAGGCCTTAACCAAAGTTAGTTGCTTAATCATTGCAAATGAGACTTTAGGTGATTGCTCAAGTAGCCAGTTTTATCTGTCATATACTAAACATTTTAGGAGCTGCACTTCCTGCCTACTCAAGTATTATTATCTCCCTTCTTAGGCCTTTGATGGGGCTGAAGATTAGATAGCTGTAGGTACCGTCCTCTTATGATTTAGCCAAGCAATTTCCAATGCAAGACTTAGACTTTTTAGGATATACTGTTTATTAAAACATTTAGCATATGTTCATTGCTTAATATTGTATATGCTAGTTGTAATCCTAATTTATACTTGATGTCTGTTCCTAGTGTATATAATTTTGCATTGGGTTTGAAACTCAAACCATTTGGGGGAGGTTATGGGGAACCTCTGTCAGCTAATGACCTTTAAAGGTTGGACCGGGTTAGGGCATGACCTTTTGGGTACCCAGAGAAAGCTACCAGCCCACCAGGGGCTCTCTTTCTCTGGTTCTTATGTTATACACCTGAGGTTGGACTTCTGGTTCCTGTTCTGTGAGTTTGCCCATTATAATAAAGAAAATATAAGTGGAAAATTTTGGTGTTAGCTTGGGATTCTTTGACCTGTGTCCTTACCCCCAACACAATTCTTTTATTAATATGGTAAGAAAGAGGCTATAAAAAGGCCAGGAGTTATTTATTCATGTGATCAGATAAATTTTCTAAATTGCATTTGCAAGACATAAGTGGGAGTGATGTGATCTTTTGCCATAGAGACTGTTTTTCTTTGAAAGCAGAGTGCTGGTTGACCAGGTTTTTCTCTTTGCCTTTGTCTATCACCTAGAGAGAGATAAATCTAATTCAGGAAATGTCTAGTAGATGTTAGCCGAGGCAGCATCAGTTGTTCTGATCATACTTGCTAGAGCTGGCCTTTCTAAATGCTTTACACTCGCAGTCCCATTTTTTCAAAAAAAAGTTTTACAATGATGAATAGAAGCATATTTTTAAAAATATATGGATAAAACATCTTCTAGTAATAAATCATTTGAATGTTTTTAAAATTCATTAATATATATAATTTTATCATTTACTAAGGACAGAGCAAATGTGCATACTAATGAGATGGATACACTTGCTTATTTTACAAAAAGAATTAATGGTTGGTTAAATATTTGAAGCTGTAGGATATAAAAAAATCTCAAAAATTTTTCAGATCTGATCAATATCCTCACCAATAATTAGAACCATGTTGCATAAGTATATGCAAAATGGCAGACATATTTAGGATAATCACATAAATAGTTGGAAATTCCCTCCAATTACCAAGCTGAAATTTATTGAATGATTTATTTTTTAATTAAACTGAAGTCCACAATTCAACCAGCAATTTTCAAAATCAAATGCAATCTAAAGATATATGAATGTGAAGTCCTGAGATATGGCTTAGCCCATAAAGGCGTTCACTACCAAGTTTAAGGATCTAAAGTATCGCTCTTGGATCCACATAGTGGAATGAGAGAATCCACCCTTGAGAAAAAGAGAGAGATGGAGAGAGAAACAGAGACAGAGACAGAGACACACAGAGAGAAACACTAAAATACCATAATAATGGTGGAAGGGAGGGGAGGGAAGGGGAAGGAGGAGGGGAGGAGATGGAAATCTTTAATAAAAAAATGAGAAAAAAACCATAATAAATATATTAATTTATTATTTGAGTTGGGGAATAATGGTAGGAAAATACAGAAAGTTTGGATTCATGTAACTAAAATTATGCATTTCTGTAAGAGCAGAAAACATTGTATGTACAATAAGAACATTGAGGTAGAAATGTATAACAGTCTGGAATCTGAGCTGGGAATTTTTTAGGTAATATTTATAGGCATTTTGTGTGACATAACAGCAAGAATAGTACAAAGGGTACATGCATGATCAGAATCAAGGATTCAGTGACGTTGCAGGATACAACCTATAGAAGTTTGGAAAGAAACATTTTGCATTCATTATACATTTGGCTTTGAATTAATTTTTGGTTCTTGCAAATTCAGAAATTGCTTAGTGTTACAAGTTTTTCCAACCCCAACACAATGACATTTTACAAACCATGTGTGTTAGAAATGCTGAAGAATGACTTATATGACCCGTACCTTTGGAGAGGGAAAATCTTTATGTGATATTTCCAAATATCTTTGGAAGATTTCTTTTAAGGTGGAATTAGGAAAAACAAACAAACAAATAAACCAACCAAAAAAAGCCAAACCTAAACAACAACAAAAACCAAACAACAAACAAAAACAAAAATCCACAAAACAGGTACATTTGTTTTCTAAAGAGTGAGAGAACAAAAGTGGGGAGTTGAAAGGTTGGGGAGGTAAGAAAAATGTAGGAGAAGAGTTGGGAGGAGAAATTGTAATTAGAGTACCTTTTATGAAAACATTATTTTCATTTAATAAAATGAAAAAAAATTAAAACCACTGAAACCTCAAGAAAAAAAGGAGGAAAAGGAGGAAGGAAAAAAAGAAGGAAAGGGAGGGTGGAAGAAAAGAAGATAAAAAGGAAGGGAGGGAAAAAAGGAAGGAAGAAAGGAAGACAATGAAGAAAGAAAAAGGGAAAGAAAGAAAGAACAGCCTTTGGGTTACTATGAGCCAACTCCAGCTCATCCTTGGGTATGTACAAAAGAAATATAACTTAAACAATGGATATTTTGATCCCCATTTTCAAATATGGAGATGGAGATTTAACAGAATAGGAAATCCTCCCTTAATAGTATGCAGTTACCCCATAGAAAGCAGCAGTTATAAATGCCAACACTGTTTAATATATCTTTTTTTTTTTTGGTTTTTCGAGACAGGGTTTCCCTGTAGTTTCTAGAGCCTGTCCTGGAACTAGCTCTTGTAGACCAGGCTGGCCTCGAACTCAGGATCCGCCTGCCTCTGCCTCCCGAGTGCTGGGATTAAAGGCGTGCGCCACCACCGCCCGGCTAATATATCTTATTTTTAATTATGACTCAAGTGTTGAGTTTTCAAATACCACATGGTTTCTGAAACTATCTACAGTAACATTTGTTTAGTTATCACTGATTATTTTTTTCTGTACTCCCTGATAAGTATTATCAAAGAACCTCTGTTTTCAATAGTGTCAAATTCATGTCATGATTTTAATGATGTAAAATCCTTCAGCACAGATTTTATGTAAACTGAAGAATCAAGGAATGAAGGCAAGAGACTGTAAAACAAACCTGTGTCTATAGGTAAAGCTGATGATGAAGAAAATGACCTATTTTGCAATAATACGTCTTCTTCATGCTTAATCACAGTAAAAAACAAACAAACATAGCAGCTTGATGGGGAAGCTCTGTTAACCAATCACACCCAGTTAAGGTGTGGCTACCTGGAACCGAGGAAGAAAAACTGAGAGGGACTAGGTGCCTACTCTCTCTGCATGATTCCTGCCAGACACAGAGGAAGTCGGATTCCCCATTCTTGTGACATGAGTTTCCCATTATAACCATTAAAAGTATAATCATTATCCTTAAGCTGGCCTAGTTATTTCCCATATCAAGTTAATTCCCAACAGAGGCCAATATCTCTAATGAATATGGATATAAAATTCCTTAGCAAAATAATATTCAAATGCATCTTATTTGGTGTGATTATAAGGATTATAAGGTGTGAGCAAGTTATCTGAGGAATCCAAGGTTGGTTCAACATGGGAAACACAATTGACGTCATATATGCAATGGAAGAAAATCTTTTTTAAAAAAAATCTTTTCAACAGTTGCAAAGACAAATTTTGACAATATCTGACAACTTCCCATGATAAATACCTTCACTATAATAAGAGAAGGTAATATCTATTCACAAAGACATGCAGAATGTCCTACATGAAAGAAAGTCTCAGAAAAAGAAAGGGTCTCTATACTAAAAACAAAGAAACAAATAAAAATAATGTAGATTTATTCAATAGGCTTAATTTTCTGACATCTATGTAGGCTACCAGTTGGAAGATGTGACAATAGTTACAGGAAAAGAAGTAGAAGGGAAGCATATGAAACTACTAGATTATGTGACAAAGTTATGTGGATCTTAGTTTGGTGTGGATTTCATCTCTACTTTTTATTTGCTCTATAATTTGTGACTTTTTATGTTTTAGGAACGCATATTCCTCATCAGTGAAGTGTTTTTAGTAATGCTTAGTTCATAGCTTGTAAGGGGTTGGTATGAACGGTGTAATGCCGGCCGGACTCAGAATGGGATCTTTATGTGAGAAGTTTTATTATTATTAGTTTTCAAAAGCATAATGATAAAATAAGAGGGATTATGGAGTTGAATGAAGGGCTGCTCACATAAGAAAAAAATCAAAGTCAAGGATGAGGCAATCAAAGGAGAACAGTGTCATTACTGTGTTTTCAGGACCACATATGTAGTTGTAAGTCATATACCCAATTTTGACCTCCCCCCCACTCCGCGTTCTGTAAAATAGAATATGTTAAGATGTTGGGTCGTCTTTCTGGCTGCTCAGAGGTTGCAGTCTATCATGGCCTGGCAACTTTTTCCAAAGCTCAAGAATGTGGAACTGCCTTCCATCCCCTACCTCACTAGTGAAACTTTCTGCTCTCTACCTGCCCTTATCTGGAGAATGTCTTTGGGCCTGGAGGACTGACCTAAGCTCTCTCTAAGCAAGACGCCTCATTTATCTTTATCATGACCCTTGGCACAGATCACTGCTAGAAGCTTCTCTTGCTGCACTTCTGGTAACTAAGACTTATAGTAGAAGACTTATGTTAGAAGTGTGCCACTTAATGCAAATTAGGGTTTGTTCCAGGCTTGTCAAGCCTATATATTTCCTGTACTCTGGAAACAAAGTTAAGCTGATGGATCAAAATCTGTCTCCTGGAGTACTTTCTCTGTTATGTTCACAGATCATACAAAGATCTCTGCCATTGCTTCTGCCCCTTTGTCCTTGTGAACTGACAGCCAACTGACTGTGAAGACAAAGGGGAACCCCCCATTAAGAGATCTTGGAATCTCTCTTAACTCTAAAGTTCAATAACCCAACAAAGTATGAGATGGCACAGAAATGAGATGGTAACAGAAAATGTAAACTTTTGTACAAAATTATAAATTTTATGTCAATATAAACCGTAATTTACTTCTAACAAAGCTAACAAGAAGAAAGAAAATTCATATGACATAACATGATTTCATGACTCTGAAAGACTTCCAGATTGAATTTAATTTTAAGCTGCTTTATGGAGGCCAAAGAGGTGCCTGTGGACAGATTGATGATAAATCTTTCAGCATACATAATTTTTCTCTATGTCATCTCAGTATGAGAATGTGAGCTCATCAAGCATCCTCCTCCAGAGTTGTCAATCTGGCAGCTGTCACCAACATCTGATCCATTACAAAAATATTTAATTCTCCTAAGATGAACCAGGAGAATGTCCCAAAAGAGAAGATGGGATTCAGAGATGGAGCAATATTTTTTATAGGATGACTTCTGCATGACTCAGAAAAGAATATACTTTCTTGGAAGAATGTTCCCTTGATTTTCTTCATTACTAGTAGAAGCAGAATAACTCTGGACAAATTTATAAGTCTCATTGCAAATGCATGACTGTCCAACTCTCACATTCCTCACACTTTTTCTCCTGTAGGGAGTTTGACCTCATTAATCTTTGGTTACTCTACCAAGTCAAGGAGATGGGGTTGATCATATTAACAAATTTCCCCACTTTGAATATGTCAAATGCAAGATTCCCTCTCTGATATCACAGTCTTAAAAGAATTTTGATTGCTTCCCACACCTATAGGATGATGCTCAAACCCTTCTTCCCAGAGATCAATTGTCAGCTGTCTTCCATCAATTTTTTTATATCAAGATAATTCCACCACTCTGAACTGATCATGACTCTTGGCTTTATGTTCACCTTGTTCTAGAATTTCTTTTCTCACTATATCCAGAACTATTTATATTTGGGACTGGTAACTCTTCGTTGTACTGACTGCTTGTGCATTACGCATGCATTGCAAAATTCCTGGCCATGTACTTCCAAGGCTTTAGTTGTACTCCTCAAGTCATGATGAAATAAATAGCTAAATGTGCTCCTAATTAAGAGCTATTATTCTGTCTTGAAAATGTTCTAATCTGTCTCCAATATCCAGTTCAAACGCTATTGTCATTAAGTCTTGTCCTATATCTCTAGAGAAGTGAACTCATATCTTCATATAGTGTTTCTATAAACATAGTTGGGAATGTCCTACTGTTATTTCAACAGGTGCTTGTCTCCTTAACTAGACTGAGGTTCTCAAGTTTACAGAGCCTACCCTATTTGTCAATGTAGTCTCACACCTGTCATACTACATGTAAATGAATCATTCATTGCTAAGCAAAATATGCTTATTTATCAGATATTTATATCATTTATCAAAATACAAACATCAAGTTTCAGAAATTACAAGAGCTAGGTAGACATATTTCCAAATGAAAGTCATGAAATATTTTTTTAGTTGGCCTTACTGAAAAAATGGTAGCACATGCATTTAAGTGAATCGACATTTGGATTTTAGGTATAGTTATACCAGGTGGAACAGATTTTGAGAAAGGAAAATAACATAGAGTTACAAGATTAGGAGTGCAGAAACATAAGCATTAAGGTGAAGAAATTTATAAACCACTCTAACCACAGTCAGAGTAGGGGTTGAAGTTGGGAGAAAATGATAACATGGATTTTCCTCCTGCTTGCTTTAAAATTCTTTTGCTTTTTCTGTTTTTTAAAATTGATTGTTATTGAGATCTACATTTTTCTCTGCTCCCCTCCCTAACTCTCCCCTCCCCTTCAACTTTCTTTCAAAGTCCCCATGCTCCCAATTTACTCAGGTGATCTTGTCTTTTTCTACTTCCTATGTAGATTACATCTATGTATGTCTATCTTAGGGTCCTCATTGTTGTCTAGGTTCTCTGGGATTGTGATTTGTGGACTGATTTTCTTTGCTTTATGTTTAAAAACCACTTATGAGTAAGTACATGTGATAATTGTTATTCTGTGTCTGGGTTACCTCACTCAAAATGATTTTTTTAGCACCATCCAATTGTATGCAAAATTCAAGATGTCGTTATTTTTTCTGCTGTGTAGTACTCCATTGTGTAAATGTACCACATTTTCCTTATCCATTCTTCAGTAGAGGGGCATTTAGGTTGTTTCCAGGTTCTGGCTATGACAAACAATGCTGCTATGAACACAGTTGTGCATATGTCCTTGTGGCATGATTGAACATCCTTTGGATATATACCCAAAAGTGGTATTACTGAGTATTGAGGAAGGTTGTTTCCTAATTATCTGAGAAATTGCCACACTGACATCCAAAGCAGCTGTACCAGCATGTGTTCTCAGCAGAAATGCAGGAGTGTTTCTTTTACCCCATAACCTCTCCAGCATAAGTTGTCATCAGTGTTTTTGATCTTGGCCATTCTGCTCTTGGGTAGGTAGAATTAACATAGTAAAAATGGCAATCTTACCAAAAGCTATCTACAGATTCAATGCAATGCCCATCAAAATCCTAGCAAAATTCTTCACAGACCTAGAAAGAACTGTATTCAACTTCATATGGAAAAGCAAAAAAAAAAAAAAAAAAAAAAAACCAGGATATCCAAAACAGTCCTGTACAATAAAAGAACTTCTGGAGGCATCACAATCCCTGGCTTCAAACTCTGCTATAGTGCTACAGTACTGAAAACAGCCTGGTAATGGCATAAAAACAGACAGGGACCAATGGAACTGAATAGAAGACCCAGATATTAATCCACATACCTTCAAACACCTTCTTTTGATAAAGCAGCAAAAAAATATCAAATGGAAAAAAATATTTTTTTTATTGTATCTGTCAGCCCAGGGAATGGTAGGACACTAATAGTGACTTGGATGATAGTTGTAGATCCCTATTGTCTCTCAAACTTCTCATAGAAATATGCTCATAATTCACGGATTTTAATATGCTGTGTAAAGCAGGGTAGTTTTTAGGTCAGTGATGGGATTCATAGTTCTACTTAAACCAGTAGTTGGGAATAACTAAATTTTGTCAATAAGTCTGTTAATCCTTCTCTTTTCATGCAAAATAAAGTTCAGTTTCTAGTACAAGTATTATTTTCTCTTGTCAGTGGTAAACTCCCGTTGTCTTGCCTGAATACAAACATTAAAACATCAAAATTGTATCTTCTTACAAAATCTTTTTCCTGAGATTTATAGCCATAATCCATAGAGTATAACAGATGGAATAAATTCCTGGCTTCTTTACAAACTGGTAATGTTTTCTTTATTAATGTCATGCTGACAAATGTAATGAAATAAGTAACACTGGTTGGGTAGATTGAGACAGCCTATGATATGAAGATATTCCCAGGATTTAGAAAGGGATTCTACATCCCACTAGGAAGCATTTAGTTTGAACAAGGTTTCCTCCAAAGCAAAATGCCCAAATCCTAAGTTGACATTGTAGAGAAAGTTTCCATACCAATCAGAGCTTTTTCAACCATAATATGACCCTCATCAAGTTTCAGAATCTTAAACTAGCAAAGCTAGAAGGGCTTTTTAGTTCTTATTTGCAAATCCTTCATTTAAATTCTCTCTCTCTCTCTCTCTCTCTCTCTCTCTCTCTCTCTCTCTCTCTCTCTCTCTCTCTTTCTTATTGGTTTCTGTTCTACTGTTCCACCATGGGGACTTCTAAGACAAAACTCAGACTCGGGTCTTGAAAACAATGCTGTTTATCTGTTATGTCATCTCACAAGTCCAAGCCTTTTGTTTTTAATGTATAGATATTACTGATCCATAAAGGCAAAGTGGTTGAAATACTTTGTAGCATGTTGTAATCAGGATTAGAACCAAGATATATTAGAGTGATATTTTCATTCAGGTACGTTCATAATGTCCATGGCATCTGGATATTTATCATTACTTTAATTTTGAGTAATTTCACATGTATCTAAATTAACTTAATGAAGATCCTTACACAAATATCAAAGTTAAAATAATCAGGAAATTAGTTTCTCAATTATAATCTCAAAGTTATAAAATATTATTTATCACAAAATGAGCTGATAACAAAAGGACTTTCCTACTCTCTGTTGATCAACTGTCTCTGCCTCCTGGAAGCTTTCTGGGCATGGGTTGACTTGAACACAATCATCTGGAGAGCCATGTTAGGTGTATCCTAGAGGACAGAGCCTTTGGGTGGATGGGGGTGGGAACAGACAAGGAACTACCAGGTAGGAAGGTTTTGCATAGATTTCTAACCATATCATCTTATTTAGTTATCAAAATAATCTTTCAATTAGATTTTGTTTCACTTGACAAATGAAATTATTGAGATTCAGAGAGATGTTATGGTCAACCTATGCTCATTTAGTTATTAAGCAGACATTGGAATCAAAAATAGCATGTTAACTTTGCCCTCTGCTTATGCCTCCTCTGCACATTTCAGAGCTGCATAGTAGGAAGACAGATAGCTGACTTATTTATCTATTAAAATGAAGATTAAATTGCATAATGCCCCAGTCACATGTTGATGTTTTGTGTGCTTTTAGCCTTACCTTCTTCAACATTCCATGCAATGCTAAAATAAAACTGCAGTCTCATCAAAACATTCTTGTTTTTTGTTCTCTGCACTTTAAGTATGCTTTTACCAAATGGACATGGGTCTTTATCTGTATCCTAGACCGAGGGGACAGGGCTTTAATTCTTTTGTGTCCCAGAAAAATCTGCAGATGGAAGACTCTAGATATTTTATAAGGGTCATAGAGAAATTGTGGAAACCTTTAAATCTAAACATAAAGTGAAATTTTGATGGTGGGTGAAAGCTTTTATAATGTCTTAGACTCAAATAGTCTAAGAATAAAATACACCTGTGTCCAAATATGACATCTGCTACTTAAGAATTACAGGAATGTGAATGAAATCTCCTACTTACATGAGCAGCTTTTCTGCTCTCATGTGAAAGAAGAATGCAATTGTAACTACGTCATCAGTGTATTGATGAGATGAACACACATCTAATGACACAGTTGTCTGGAAGACTAACTGATAAAAAACAGTCATGAATTTTGAATTGACCTGTAATCTGCATCCAAGTTTTGTATCAGTGACTATGATACTAACTAGGGAAACTTACCATTCTTTTATATATCAATAAAATAATTTGATATTCCTTTGTGGGGTTGTGGAATATCAACTGAGACATGTAGGAAAATACCTATTGTAGTGTTATTGGGTGTTTAAAGCATGCAAATTGGTAAATGTTAGAAATCAAAACAATTACATTTGAACATTTGGGCTTTATGTGCCTTTCTTGTTTCTTCCACATGCTCCCTCCCCTAAGTGGCCACATTTTCAGAATTATTTGCAGAAGAAAAGCAGAGATAACAGGCTCCCAAGCACAGGAAACTCAATCATAGAGCTAGAGAGATGAGTTTAAATGCCACAGTTCTCCAAGGAAATAATGAGAGATGTAGACTTGTCTAATCATCACAGTGTTATTTCACTATTAAAATGTCATTAAACCTTACAATCTATCAGCAGAGAACTGGAAATTAAATTACGGAATATCTATATAATTAAATCTCACATAGCCAATAAAGGGCATCTTATATAGAATGTTTGACAAACTTATCTCATCATAGAGGTCTCCTGGTGCGATTTGTAAAGCATTGGTCCCATGGAAGATTTCCTGGAATAAAACACACAAAGAAAGGCTGGAAGTATTTTTACCTAGTGCCCCAAGTGACTTTTCTTAACAGTGAAATTTGAGAGGTTCTCTTTTAGAAAAAAAAATATTTTTAATAATGTGTGAAACTATGCTATTAAATAATAAGTGCCACAAGTTTAATTTTTTTGCAAAAATAATTTAAAAGGAGCCGTAGATCTGTGTGGTAGAATAGCTGTGGTTTCAGGCACTATGATCATGGCTTTCAGTATCAGGAGACATGGTTTAAATAGTGAAACTACTTTCTCCTAACTACGTGATTCAAGTACTGCAAGTCACTGTGCTGGGATACCTTCATTTCTTTTGAAGGTGGGTGGGAAGACATAACTTATGCACCATTGTGAGTGTAATATAAATAAAATTATTGCCAGTATAATTAGGAGTATTTCTACTTCTTACCATGAAGATATAAGATGGTGTTGACTGGTACCAACAGGAAAACTTGGGAAATAATTTTTTGCAGAGATTAGGTAACAGACAGCTCATCCTGATGAGCTCCAAGACAATGGGCATAATGGAGGCACACTTTTGCCTAGAGATAATTTTTAAGAGGTGGGGGATGTATAACACTCAAAATAGCAATCTTGCTGAAATTGAGAAAGAAAAAGAAATTTGGGAAAGAAAAATTAGGAAGAACATATAAGACAGAGAACCCTGAAGAATGAAAAGGCCGAAAATAAGTGCAAGAGTCTCCATTCAGGTTTAGCTAATTTCACTGTGTACAAGGCCAGAAGATAATAACAGTCAAATGAAAAACAGCAAGATTTATCAAAGACTGGTGGTTGCTTATGCTCCTTCTAGCCAGAGTAAGGGAAGATAGACAGAGGAGACATTTTGAAGAGACCTCAGGAGATCCATGCTTGTAGAAGGAGCGGAGGGGCTGCATCCTGCCACCCTTTACACCTGAAATAATTACATGGAAACTGTATTCATTTAAATACTGCCTGGCCCCTGGCCCGTTATCTGTAGCTTCTTATTGGTTGATTCTCATATCTTGCTTTAACCCATATTTAGTAATTTATATAGCACCACGAGGTGTGGCTTACCAGGAGAGATCTTAACCTGCGTCCATCTCAGAGAGAAGCATGGCGACTGCCTGAAGCGTCTCCCCACTCCTGCTACCCAGCATTCTGTTCTGTCAACTCCGCCTACCTAATTTTCTGTTCTCTTAAAGGGCCAAGGCAGTATCTTTATTTTTTTTCCTCTTTTTTTAATTTTTTTGGTTTTTCGAGACAGGGTTTCTCTGTAGCTTTTTTAGAGCCTGTCCTGGAACTAGCTCTTGTAGACCAGGCTGGCCTCAAACTCACAGAGATCCGCCTGCCTCTGCCTCCAGAGTGCTGGGATTAAATGCGTGCGCCACCACCACCTGGCTGGCAGTATCTTTATTAATAATGAAAGTAACACATAGACACTCCTCCATCACATGCTTTAGTTAGTTGTGCTGATTTAAGCATGGGATCATGGCTGCTCTAATCTATAATGGCTTGACAACAGGGCTACATATCCATGATGAGCTAACTGTATTCCACAGTGTTGGTCCCATCTTTCTGAAACTGAGGGTTTATAAACACATGCCTTAGTTAGAGTTTCTATTTCTGTGAAGAGACACCATGAACATAGCGATTCTTTTACAGCAAAACATTTATTTGTGGCTGCTAGCTTACAGTTCAGAGGTTTAGTCCGTTATCATTATGGTAGAAAGTATGGTGGCATGCAAATGGCATGGTGTTGGGGAGGTAGCTTAGAAGTCTACATCTGGATCAGCAGGCAGCAGGAAGAGAGTGCCACACTGGGCCTGGCTGAGTGTCTGAGACCTTAAAACCTATCTCAGTCAAACACTACCTCCAACAAGGTCACACATACTCCTACAAGACCACACCTCCTAATAGTGCAACCCCCATGGGCCTATGGTAGGCATTTTTATTCAATCCACCACCACACATCCTGTGTAGTGAGAAGCTGCGGGCAGGCCAACACACAAAAACTGTATTCAAACACTGCCTGGCCATTAGTTCCAGCCTCTTACTCACATCTCGATTAACCCATATCTAATAATCTGTGTAGCACTGGGGAAGATTCTAGCAAACGTCCATCTTGGGCCGTGGCTTCATCGCTTCTGTCCTGGTGGCTGGCTTCATGGCATCTGACCCAGAGAGGAGAGGTGGGGGCAATTGTCTGAGCCATCTACCTCACTTCCTTCTTCCCAGCATTCTGTTCTGTCTACTTCGCCTACTTAATTTTCTGTCCTCTTAAAGGGCCAAGGCAGTTTCTTTATTAACCAATGAAAGTAACCCATAGACACTCCTCCATCAATCCTGTGTTTACAAGGTGTCTCTAGCCATGTTGGCTACAATTTCAGATTTGAGAATTTCAGACTAAATCATTTATACACCCTGAAATATATACTGTTTAATAGTAAATATTGCCATTGCCAAAGTTTACTGACCCTTCCTCCAAATAACTAACAAACTGTAATGTAACTTCAAACCTAAAAGAGAAAAAAATGAACACTACTCAAAGTCATTCAGAAAATTTAGCATACAATAATAAAAATCATAATTTCCTTTAATAAGTAAAAAATTTCTATATAGGTGCCCTGAGACATTGGAAGTTTCTGGACAGAGAAGGTCATGGGAAGATACAATTGCTCTCTAGAGTGCCCAGAAAACACAGAATGCCTGAGTCAAATGAATGTGGTTTGCTCTACATACATGCTGCTAAAAATAATCAAATCTTTAGAGATATAGAATCAAACTTTTATATTTTAGAAGTGTATTTATACAAGACTATCAAAATAATAAACTTGCTGTGTCTTCAGTATCAGGAACCTTGCATTGGTTTCTGCATATGTATCTATACAATGTAAGACCTTATAAGTGACTCAAAGAAAGATCTTGAATAGTACCATGCCCATCCATCCTGCATGCCATCGAGGAACATGACTGGGTCCATGGTTCTAGTGCAACCTGGTTCTGGGGTGATGTCCTCCTTGAACCACATTACCACCAAAGCCACAAGCACCTCTGGCTTCGGGGCTGCCTCCACTAATATCCATGATGGAGTCTGAGGGTCATTGGGTCATTATGCTGCGGGAACCATGCCAACCTCCGTGGCCTGTGATCATGGTGTTGTCTAAGACTAAACTGGCTGCCAAGGACCCTGTCTGGGTTAATGTCCCCACCACAGTGAGTGTCTGCATCAATGCATGAGGCTGAGGTTACCAGTGAAGGTAATGCAGACACCCAGGGTCTAGACCCATCACTGAAAAGCTGACCTTACACCTAATAGGAGAACTGCTCCCTTTTTATTTGAAAAAGTTTGCTCTAACCCTCACCTGGGAGAAATGGCTCTGCTCCTCACTGGATAGGAGTGGTCACAGTGGCCTGGATAGTCCCACTCAGCTGCCACCCAGGCACACATCCAAAGTTTAGGGTTGGCATACCCCAACATCTACCATATCTATGATCTATGGAATTTTTGAAAGAACTGATTTTATGGAACCATAACTGCAGAATCTCCATGACTGGGGCACCAGCAGGGTATCAGAGAGTCCAGTTATGATGGTATTCCAAAGCCAGAGGTTTTGAACCTGACCAACAAGTTATTACACAGTGATCATTTGCAAGTAATGCTGTTTGAACAAATGGTTATATATACTGTGTAATACAACATAACTCCTGATGCCACTAAGATGAATGAAGAGGTGATGGAGAGACAGGAAGGATGGAGGAGCAAAGTGTTTTTCCTTTTTTAAAAAACTGTTTATTCTTATCTTTTTTATTCTTTGTTTTTAGTTTTCTTTTGGGGGGACACTGTAAGAGTGAGGGGTAGATATAGAAGGACTGAAGATGAGCAGCATTGGGGTACATGATGTGAAATTCACAAAGAAGCAATAATAAAAAAATGATGTCACCTGAAGACAAATATTCCTGGCAAATGGAACCATCCTAATATTAATGCCATTCTTCCATACCGTGACAATCCAATAATAACCCAACTGTGTCTATACTGGGAAAAAATAGCTTTTAGCAATTTTTGCCCAGGTATATATTGAAAGTATTAGTACTAGAAAGTAACAACCATGTTAGCAACTCCTCAAATGCAGAAACTACTGATTTTTCATGATTCCTAAATTCCTTCAGCTGAGAAACTGAAGCTGACCAACACGATGAAGCATACAAACCAAATGAAATGTAGTCAATATTTCTAAAGAAATGAAAAGGAATTTCAGGGGAAATGGCAACCATTGAAGACTTCCTCAATCTGGTTAGAACTCCAAGCAATATTTTGTCCTCAAGAGATTCTGAGTTAAGATCTGTACTCCACTGTTAAATTAGATTATTTGGTATTTTGATGTTAAAAGAGTAAAGACTTGAATCTACAGAAGTGCTTAAACTCAAATATCTGCAACAGCTAATTACTAAATTTAAAACTGGAAAGTACCCAAATGTCCATTAATGAATAAGTTCATAAACAAACTGTGATTTATATCTACACAGTAGCAAACTGCTGAGCAGTAAAAACAAGGGACAGCTGATACGAAGTTCACCCATGATGAAACTCAAGGGCATTTTATTAACTGGGAAAAACAGGGCGCAAATGGTTGTCTCCTGCCATTTTGAAAGCATACAGTTTAGTAATTGCAAGCCATGTAGAAAAGAAAAGTCAGAGGAGTGTATATAGGTATCTCATTTAATTTTCTGTTGCTGGGACAAAATACCCTGACAAAAGTCACTTACATGCTTCCTTCCTTAACTGACAGTTTGCAGTTCAGCCAATCATGGCAGGGAAATGTGGGCAGCTGTGTTGTTGGGAAGAGAAGAGTGGATGCTTGGGCTCAGCTTGCTTTTTCTTTCTTTTATTTTCAGCTCAGAACCCTGTCCCAGGATGTTTTGTACCCACAGTCTGCAGTTCTTTCACCTAAATTAACCTAATTGAAGTAATTCCCCACCTGCATGCAAAAAGGCTAACGTAATTTCAATAATCCCTCCCAGGTGTTTCTGGAGATAGGCCTCCTAAGTATTTCTGAATATCATCAAGTTGACAATGAAGGTTAACCACCGTGATTTGCATAAGAGAAGTGTGTCAGATGAGCGAGATATGCTTTACCACCATTGTGGTGATTATATATCTCGGTTTAATCAGACACTTCAAACTGCACAATCACAATGGGTATATCATCTTCTACATAAAACTTGAACAATTTAAAACAAAAGAAGAAAATAATATGGAAATGACATTAGAAGATTTAAAATGCTTTTGTTATTAGTGAAACAATAGTCCCAGGCTCACAGCTGCATACCATTTCCCTTCACTCAGTTCTGTCCAGACTCATCTGTCTTCCTAAACTAATCTCTGGTTTTTGTTTGTTTTGCTTTGTTTTCTTGTTTTTTTTTTCTTATTTACAGAACACTTCTCTTACACTTTGCAATTTTTTTTCTGTGTTATATTGTTTATCTATATACTCCTCCGATTTTGATAGCTGGATTTTGATAGTTGTCACAGGTCCTCTCTTGACCCTTCTAATGTTTGCTTTTTTTGTATTCTCAGATCATTTTAACCTAACTAGTTGCTTCTGTTGCTATGTAACAAACCGTAGTCTACAGTTCTAGCTCGCTAATTCTAAGCATATATTATACATTGACTCTTGAATAACCTATGCATACTTCAAGATCAATGGATTTAACAGAGGGATGGTTATCTTTATAAATGACAAATTGCACTGCCATCCAATCTAGCATCTGAATCACAAACAAGGGAGCTATTCCTTACTTAAATTTCACTCAATATGACATTCCATTCTCCTTGACATTTCATACCTCTATTCTTTGCTACCTTCCATTTTCCATGGGTATTACAGGTGAATTCTTCATTATCTCTCAACTGATGATTATATGCTCCTAAATGGTGATATTCAGCCATTATTCTTCCATTTCATACACTAACGGAAAGGTTCTCAACCTGTGGGTCTTTATCTCTTTGAGTGTCACATGTCAGATATTCTGCATATTAGATATTTACATTTTAATTCATAAACAGTAGCAAAAATACAGTAATGAAGTAGTAGTGAAATAATTTTATGGTTTGGGGTCATAACAACATGAGAAATTGTATTAAAGGGTCACAACATTAGGAAGGTTGAGTGCATGCTGTGAATACATTTTATTACCACTGATAATATAGAAGTTGATTTGGCCAATAGTCAGGTAGAATAGAGCCTGGCAGGAAATCCAAGCAAAGAGACAGGGGAAAAGGTTGGACTCAAAGAGACAAGAGAAGCAAGATGTGAGGTAACAAGTCACAAGCCTTGTGGTAAAATATAAAATAATAGAAATGGGTTAATTTAAGTAGTAAAAGTTAGTTAGTAATAAGCGTGAGCCATCGGCCAAACAGTTTGTATTTAATTTTAAGCCTCAGAATGGTTATTTATTAACTGGCGGGTGGGAGAGAAACTTCCAGTCACCGTTGAGAACCACTGCTCTAAAGAACAGTTAACATGATTTGCGGGAAGGAAAGAACAGATTATATAATTTTTTTCTACACATTCTTGTAATTCATTTTCTATACACGAAAGTCCAAGCCCATTTCAGTTCATAACCTATTTCCTGATGTGATGCAGTCTTCCCTTTTGACATCCTCATAATCTACTAGCCATCTGTACTCTTACATTTCTCATGTTTTCCTTTCTGCTTGGATTTCCTTAGAATACTTAGCCTAAGGATCCTAGAAGATAGTTTTGTGCAGTAGAAGAAATTCTTGAGCCATCTACTCCAGCCATAACTGACTAACTAGAACAGAGTCCATTCCTGCACTGTGCTTACTGCACTATATTGTGACACTCTCTAGGTTCTTCTCTCTTTGAAAGACCACATGTCCATAAGTTCTTTAAATTCTGCAGATTTTTACCAATATTTCTTTCATGTCTACTTGAGGGAGGACATATACACTTCAGTTTACCATGTACAAATTATTTTGAACCATCACATACAGTCGCCATCCTTGCTACAACCTCCTCTCTTGATTCTACCTCCACCTTGATCTCTATGGTTCTTTGTCTACATCAAACCCAACACAAATTTCCTAGTGCCACATTGCTTGCTTTCTTGCCAACATTGCCAATGAATCACCATGTTGAGAGGCAAGTTCAGGTTTCTTTTTGTTTTTAAGATTTATTTATTTATTATGTATACAATGTTCTGCCTGCATGTGTCCCTGCATCTAGAATTGGCACCCGATCTCATTACAGATGGCTATGAGCTAACATGTGGTTGCTAGGAATTGAACTCAGAACCCCTGGAAGAACAACCAGTGCTCTTATCTACTGAGCCATCTCTCCAGCCACCAAGTTCAGGTTTCACTAGAGGTTTTGGTGGTTGTCATTTTGTTTTGTTTTGTTTTCACTCAGAGCATTAAGGAACTATGCTTGCCCTGAGTAATCAGACTTTGCTATTTTTTTAATAAGCTATTTTTTAATAAGCTTTTTAATGTGTCTTTCTTTAATAAGCTTTAAATAGTTACTGTGTGACTGAATGGATGCTTTGTGACTTCCCTGCCTTCCTCTGTATAATTTCCACTTTCCACCATGATCCTAGACTGGGCTTTCATACTTGATTCTGTGCTACTGAATCTCAATGCTAGACATGGCTAAGGTGTTACTAACTGCTATTTTCACTGAGTTTCCTGTCTTGTTTCCTCTGTGTGATGTATATCTTCCTGACACATGGCAAGGTAATTGCCTAATTTCCTCTTTTGCTAAGGTCATATAGAAAATGCATACTCCTGCTAACATTATCCTGCCTAGTAAGCTTAAAGGTGCTGGCCCAAGAGTTTAGCCACAATGTCTGTTTTTAGCTCATTGACCATGACTTTATGATTGACAGGCACTTATTGCAACTGGTGAGAATATTTGCTTAATAACAGGCTCCAAATATCACTAACTTGAGAAATGTATAAACCACTGCAGTTCCTAGACATTCAGCTTTAGCAGATAGAAATTGGTTCTGTCTAAATTACCAAGCCAAGAACTTTGAGAAGGAATGGAGACATATGAAAAAAGCAGCCCAGGTGCACCAACAGAAGCAGTCATAGTCTAAAACAGACGATCATGACACTTCAGAGGTAAATGCAGGTAACGAAGGACACCTAAAATTGTGACAGAACTGGGTTTCCAAGAGACACAAATAGGTTATGTCCTTTGTGTCAAGGGCCTTGCAAGGTCTTTAACAAGTGTCACTCTCCAAAGATTCTGAAAGGTGGTGAGTGATGAACAATCAAGACCAAAATTAATAAGTAGATTGTCACCAATCTCATTTGACAAAGCTCTAGAGTGACAAGTACAAGCGATAATGGAAAAAGCCAAGGTGAACTGACAGGAAGGTGAGTGAAAGGGGAATGAAGATAGGCCATAGATAAAGGCCGTGTTTAAATCTACTTCGGTATCTTCCTAGTTTGTAAAAGAAAAAGTGCAACCATTGCACTTTTGACCCCCAGAGTGTCATTTCATTGACAATTTTACCTTAATGTGTTCTACCAAACTGTAGAGCGAACAGAGGACTGTCCAAGCACAAGGAGTCAGAACATTCCGTCTTCCCCACTGAGTACTCACCACACTGTCTTTTGTCTTTCAACTCATTAATTCTTCCTGATCTGATGGGGCTCTTTGTAAATACTTTCCTTCTGAATCTTTCTCCATTGCTGTGTTCTGACTTCATGGTGCTGGGAAAGGTGATGGGGAAATATTTAAAGAAATGTTGTCAAGACTCAAGTGAAACAGAAAAGTTATTCTCTGCATGGAAGCAATATGTTGTGTATGGGGGTCAGAGTCTGTGTCAAGCACAGGAAGGATGAGTCTGAGAGGAGCAGTGTTGGAATAGCAAAAAATTAATAAGATAGATAAAATTGAGGCGGCAGTCAGAGGGAACATTAGGAAAGAAAGAAAAGTGGATAGAATCATGGGCAGGCAGTAAAAAATTATATTCTAAGAATGCACAATTGCCACTTGTAAAGAAAGAGAGAAGATCTGATCATACCTGAATGTTGCACTCCTGGGGTGCTTAAAGACAAGGCAGGTACAGAAGAAATATTCATATCGTTTAGGGTTCCACCAAAAGTCTAAATCACTTATCTTTTCCCTTAGCCTGGCTAAGCCTCACTTCTCATTCAGCCGTGAACTCTTGGTGTCTTTGGGACAATAAACATGCAACTCCATGCCTGCATACACTCCCTACAGCTTAAAATCCCAAAGAACACACATACCTAGAAATAATTCTGAAGAAATCTATTCAGCTTCCTTTTAGCTTAGTTTGAGATGTGTGTTTTTCTTTAAACCAATCACAGTGATCGGAATGACAGTGAGTCTATTTTAACTCATGGAGTCTATATTGTGGTAACTCCCCGTAGGCTTTGATGAGAAATTCAGTCCCCAAACCTAAGTAGCTTGTATAAAAGAACATAATGGTCTTTGTACATAATCTTTGAACCACCACTTTGCTGTGCCTTTGGATATGTCAGGGCTCAAGAAGGTCCAAGAGAGAATTTATAACTTTAAAATTAAGTCAGAAAGAGCCTAGAGCAGCTCCAAGAAAAAGCTACAGAGGTATAAACCAATAACAACTAAATGCTCTTCTTTTCTAAGCTATCTCGCCCCCTAATAAGCAGTCTACTTTGATCAGTTCATCCCTGCAGGGCCTTGGTAGGTGAGTTTGATTTTTATTAAATGTGCTTCTCTTCCATAATTCTCTTTGCATTCAAGGCCAAGAGACGCAGGCACATAGCCAAGTACCAGAGCAGTGTTAGAAAAATCTGCTGATTGACAGGATATATTTAAGTTCTCACAGCTGGATTTGGCTACCTGGAGGGTTGGGTGACCTTGGGGCAGACGCTTAACCTCTATGAGTTTTCATCTCTCTGCTTTTGATGGAGAATTAATCCATTATTTTCGCCTTCCACGCATGGAGTGTTGTAGTTAGAGACTTCATAGATGGTGGGAAGTCTGGTTGTATGCCAGATGGATGATTTATGTACTCTTAAATTACTGTTTTTGTCCAACTATGCTCACCTACTGCCCTGAATCTTCTCTCCTCTTGAGGAAATGATCTGTCATTTATAGCTCATGAGAAATTCTGCAAAATTCTCTCTGAGCCTGTGTGTGGGTGAGAGTAGAGGATGAGGAAAAGTGGATGAAAACAGAATGAAGAAAACTGAAATGAAGATCTTGGAAAATAAAGTTTTATTTCAAGCTTTGGTTCAACCCTGACTCTGATGAGAGCCAATTTATTTCTTTATTGTCCAGAAGTGCTAAGGAGATGTTTCTGTTGTTGGATTCAGTTCCCTGCCCTGTCTGTCCTCTGCTTACAGAGCTGACTTTGCAATAAGGCTGACATGAAGGAGCCTCAGGAACTTTTCTGGATATTCCACAACTTGAATAATTTATCCCCAGATAACAAAAACAATTTAACTTTAAAAGGAAAATAATTATCAGTTGCTACCAACAAAAATGTAATTATTAATTAATGCATTCAACTACATCCTAAGCTACCAAATGAAGCAACTTATTTATTTAACAAATACATGTATCCAGACTGTCTTCCATAGTTACTCGGTCATTGAGAAACAACAATCAAACAAATATACTGTCTTCCCTCATGGTACTTGAGTTCTAGCAATAGGAAGTAAATAAATGATAAATACTTTACACAGACACAAAATAGTTTCATACGGTGATAACAGCTATGAAGAGAACAAAACCAGTAGTAAATAACTGTATTTGAAACCTATTTAGACATCAAGGTCAAGCTTATCAAAGAATGAGGGGGGTCTGGGAATGACAATGAAAAGATTGGGAATATTGATCAGTTCAAAGGAACTGAGTGTGTGGGACCAAAATTTGATGAGAAGTCTCTCAAGTTCCCATCTATCACTTAAAAAGAACCCTCTTCTGGTTTGGCTCTCTCCACAAAACCTATATGAGTTCAGTTTTTATTGGTGCATTCACCTTTCCCATCAAGACTCTCTTTCCTAGTAGAACCAGCAGATTCTTGATTCTAGGAAGTTCTGCAGTACAGCTTTCTAAGCTGGTGAGTCAACTGATCACCAAATACAAAGGGCAGAAGATAGGAAGACATTTACATTGGGAGATAAAAGGAAATTTAGTGTTGTCTGATACAGGCTAAGGCTAGGGAAGGCTTGAGGCCAAGAAGAAGGCCCTTTCTAAAATAGAAAAACATTTTAGGGTTGGATTCTCTATTTCCAAATATCAGGTGTTTCCTTAGGTCACTGCCACATGGGATAGAGTCTTTATAGATTTCTTCCCTAAGTTGTGGTTGTAAAAATCCCTTCATGACCCCTAGAGCCTAGTGAAGGAACCAGAAATAAACCATGTTCAACTTATAATGAAACTCCAGTTCCAGAGGACCAGGGAGTTTTGAAGAATATTCAAATTTAGAGTTCTAGTGCAGAGCTGAGGCAATACGATGTATTGTGTAGGTTTTAAACTTTCCCAAAGGGAGAATATAAGACGTCTAATGGCAGAAAAGGCACACAAATTTCTACTTCTGCCTCTCCTATTTTAGATACACACCAATCCAACCAAAGTGTTCTTTTTTTGAATATTTATTTATTTATTTATTACATATACAGTATTCTTTCTGCGTGTATGCCTGCAGGCCAGAAGAAGGCACCAGACCTCATTACAGATGATTGTGAGCTACCATGTGGTTGCCGGGAATTGAACTCAAGACCATTGGAAGAGCAGGCAATGCTCTTAACCACTGAGCCATCTCTCCAGCCCCAGAGCATTCTTTACTATCAAATTTGGACCTTGTCTCAGTCCATTCAGCCACTAACAGTGAAGGAATAAATAAATCCTATCATCAATTTTAGATCATATGACCTTAAGGTCCATTCTAACTTTTAATTATTTAATTTTTTTTGTGATGATCCTATTTAATCCAACTAAAGCTTTATATATATATATATATATATATATACATATACATATATATATCAATGAGATCTTGAGGAAAATGTTTTCACTAATCACTATATAATGTATGTGTTCTGTAATCTGGTACAGCTGAAAGGTAGCAATGCAAGCAGCAGAGTATAAGCTGAGTCCTACACACAGCATAAGGTACTAGAAGAATGGAAGAGACAGAATTCAATGCTTATTGGAGATGAGGGGGTCTTACATCAGACAAAGATGGGATCCTGACAGAAAGCTTGTGTTTTGAGTAGAGCTTCGTGTAGATGACATGAAAGAAGCCTATTCAGTGTTGAAAACCAAATGAGAAAATGTGTCCAGGCTTACAGGAAATTGGATGCATCAGAGAATTAACTCTTGAAGGCAGAGTTTACATTTTACTTTGCATGCTCAAGTAAATGAACTTGGCTTGAGAAAAGGCTCATTAATAATAATAATGTACGCAATGAAATACCCAAAAGGAACAAAGAAATCATGCTTATCATTAGGAAGTTTGTATCTGAAATGGAGAATGAAGAGACATTTTGGTAGCAGAAAACTTGAGCTCTGGTTCCAATTCTTTCATTTTCTTGTATCTAAAGTGACAACCTTGATGAATCTGGAACAGTGAGTAGAGCAGATGCTTCAAGACAAATTGCTTGATGAATTAGCAAGATTTGCTGGGAGGGGAACAGGGAACATTTCAAAAGCATTGTCTAGTGTTTCCCACCCCGAGAAAGGCCTTTGTCAAGGTCTTCACTCCATGTTCCATAATCCCTGCAACAGTTCCTCACTTACAACAGCCTCACAAGACAGCAGGAGGAAGAAATGAAACGATGTATTCTATGTCAACAGGAAAATACATCCACAATATTGGCAAGAGCAGAAGAAAACTCTTGGCTACTACCTGATGTTTTAAGATACACTCTGAAAAAAAATGGTTCCGGCAATATCCTTTCTTGGCCATCAGCCATGGCAAAATTGGTCCCTTCTGGTCCTTTACAAATTAAATAATCATAACTCTATTTATCAGGAAAATATGCACAGAAGTAATGCATAAGCCATCAGTTAGTGTGAAGGCTCCCCGAATTTCACTGAATAACTCCAATGGCTTTGGAGTGACTATTTCCCTTGAGACTGTGAACATCCACTGTGGCAAGCAAAACCTTCCAGCTTTCACCTGACTCTACAACACTGTCTGCGTAATGGCCACATTGGGAGTAGACACTTGTTAGTGATTTCTAGGAGGTCTGCAATTCCTAGAGGTATAGAAGGTACAGCAGGTCACTGTACTGGATGACGTATTAAGCATATACAGCCTGTCTCACTCACTACTGTGCACAGGAAGTGGCCTTCCATAATATGGGCATTTTCATTCTGTACATCTGTGAGAATGCAGTAATAGACTAGACTGGAGGTTGTAATAAACAATACAGTAGAAAGTGAACAGCCTCAGGGACTTCTGCTTAGGTTTCTATCATAGTGGCAATCTGCCTTTTCAGCTGTTGATGTTATAGATTTCGAGAGACTTCAGAGCCAGGCTCAGAATCCATTGCTGACATTCCACTATGTGCTGCTCACTGTTCTCATATGCTTTGAAGTGATCTCACTATTCTTTCCTTTGTAGCCCCCAAATGCTACATTTTGTTTATCTAGAACCATATTCCCATGGCTGATAATGTAGCATGCTCTTTGAGAAATTGTCTTAAAAGTTAACAATAGCCTAGATAATGTCATCAGTCCCTGAGATACATGTTTAAAAAAATATAGCATGTTTGTCAGAAAGCAATAGAAAGGTGATTTATGCTTTGACTCCTGGGCACTGTTAATACACATATGTTCTCTGACCACTCTACTTCCCTAATAAAACATTCTCTGTTTACTTGCCATGTCTTTAGAGGTTTACATACTTACTGAGAGAGTGATCACGCTATACATTTTAGAATAACTAGGAAGGATTTTAATGGTGATACATTTTGTCACTCAGTATGTTCTGATTCACTAGCTAAGTCATATATATTAATTAGTGTTCTCTAGAGGATTAGTACTAATAGAATGAGTGTAAATTACAGTAGAGATTTATCCTAGTGCCTTATCCAGTTCAGACTGGATGGTCTTACAATGGCTGATTGTAGGACATAGAGGCTGAGAACCCAGTAGCTGCTCAGTCTATAAGCAGCCTTAAACTGCTGATGTTGACTTTGAGGGTTTTTTTTAGAAAGATGCTCGTTTTTTATCCCATGTAGAAAGGCTGAAGAAGCTGAGTTCCAATATTGGCAAAGAATGGCAGTGGTAGTGGTAGGGACAGGGAGAATACTCACCATCACATCGTAGAGCAGAGGTGAGCTGGCAAAAAGCATGTTCTTTCCAATCTTTTCACATCTGGGCAGGCACCGGAAGGTGCTGCCCACTAGAATTTTCTCACCGTTAAGTTAATCTTTCCTGGAAATATTCTCATAGACTCTCCCAGGGTCATTGTATTGATTGATTCCACATGCAATCTGTTGACAGCCTAGAATAACCATCACTCATAGGCTTGTCTAAAATTACATAACTTCCTTGAAAGGGACCTTTCATTTGATGCCATACATTGGTGCAAGACAATATTTTCTTTATCCAACTCGTAGAAACTAGGAAATGAATGTGTCTTAACCAGGGCACATGGTTCAGATGGGAAAAATATGATTCTCATTCTTAGAAATCAACCAGAGGATAGCTGGAAAGGTGTCAAACAGAAAAGGAAATCAGGCTTGCTAAGGAATTAATATATCATTATTTATGCTTTTGCTTTACTTCAAAATATATTTTAAAACTGACGATTACTTAAAAGTACCATAAATCAGTCCATGAGCAGTTAGTTTTCATACCATTTAAAAATTTGGTAGATGACTTTTCCCCTGCACCCGCCGAGTTGCGCGGAGGCGGAGCCACGGGTATGTTCAAGATTCTGCCTCACCCATAATCCACCGCCATGGCCAAGGAAGGCATTGCTGCTGGAGGTGTAACGGACGTCAACACTGCCCTTCAAGAGGTGCTGAAGACCGCCCTCATCCACAATAATCTCGCACGTGGCATCCGCGAAGCTGCCAAAGCCTTAGACAAGAGCCAAACCCATCTCTGTGTGCTTGCATCCAACTGTGATGAGCCTATGTATGTCAAGTTGGTGGAGGCCCTTTGTGCTGAGCACCAAATCAATCTAATTAAGGTTGATGACAACAAGAAACTCAGGGAATGGGTAGGCCTCTGTAAAATTGATCGAGAGGGAAAGCCATGGAAAGTAGTTGGTTGCAGTTGTGTAGTGGTTAAGGACTATGACAAAGAATCTCAGGCCAAGGATGTCATCGAAGAGTACTTCAAGTGCAAGAAATGAACAAATAAAAATTTTGGCTCATTTAAAAAAAATGGTAGATGCTACAAGCACAATAAATAAATCTAAATCTATTTGGAACTCAGAAATGTTAACTGTGTCTTGCCAAAAGGCAAGCTGCTTCTTCAGCATTTTACTTAAAGAAGAAAGTAGAAATCTGTTCTATGGAAGGGTACTAGAGGGCTTAAATATGTGATAAAAGCCTCTAAACATATTTGTACTCCATGCCAGCAACAGGAACAGGGACGCTGCCATTTCAGTCCTGCTCTTTCTCACCCATTTTAGCTCTAGTTTTCCCAAAGCTTAAGTGGGATGCAGTGCCAGTTCTTCCCACATGATGGAGATGCAGGGCCACAAAAGTGGTTGAGAACAGTGTATATTTATAAAGCATGCTTTAGAAATACCAGGAAATAAGGATACTCCAGACCACAGGCCACAGTTACTTGAGGGGGCCACAAGCAGATATCCTGAAACCAAACACCTGTACCATTACTGTGTATCTCTGCTTAATTCAAAAGTTCTTCTCAAAGAGTAGCTGATGAAGCAATGAGCCATTCTGAATTATACCCACTTAAAAAAATAAGAAAATGACTAAATTTCTATCCTACATCTTCCCTGTTTTCTTTGTCTGAGTTACGCCTGTGCTTAAGGGATACTTTTTTGGGGGTTTCTTATCTGTTACATTAGTGGAATTGTTAAGCAAGTGGTGTGAGGATCTGTTAGAAAAGGTGAATGGGAGAGGACAACAGCCTACTCCCAATGCAAGTCTGCCACTTCCTCACTGTTCTGCTCATCCGTGAAATATATGAGGGGCCTATGTGCCTGGACATATGAGTGATTGTATGTGGATGAATTTTCTGTGTGATTATGCTCATGTATTATGGTATGTACACTAGTGTGTGCAAGAGTATGTACATGTGGGCCTGTGTGTACACAGATGTATATTGATCAGGCTTTTGTGTGATTAAGTGGACATGAATATGTACATGATTAAGTTCATGCATAATTATTGTGTATATGTGAGTGTTTGTGTGTGTTTGTAATATGCTCATGCATGATTGTGTGTCATACTTATGTGTGACCCATATTTATGAGTATGATTATGTACATATATGATCATGTGTACATGAACATGCATATTGATTAAGCTCAGTGTGATGGTGTGTGCATGTGTGTCTCAATTCTCAGTCCTCATCCTCTTTCAAGCCAGATCTCCTCATTTCCATCATATTTCTATTGTTCTAAAATAGAAACTGAAGGGACAGTGAGGGGCTAGGGTCAGAAACTATAGGTATTCCAAGAAAAGGAATAAAGAGTTCAGGAGAATCCTTGCTTTCGAGTGTGCTTGTGATGTGTGCATGTGTTGTTAGGGGTGATATGAGAAACAGGGCTAGAGGAGCCCAATGCTAATTAGATGTCCTTCCTGCACCAGGAACTTTCTAAACAAGAATCTTTGTTTCACATCTGGAAAGGGAAAAAAGTAAGAACAGTGACCAGAAGATAAGAATAAATGGTGTTAAAGAGAAGGGTGTTTGTGTGTGTTTAGAAATTGTGTCTCTTCTCCATTTTTATTTTACAAAGCCAGAACTCAAATTTTAAGCCATAATTGATTTCCAGAAGTCATTATTTCTAAACATCCACAGCCAAATCCCCCTTCTTTTATATCTTTAAAGTTTGAGTGAAATTACTTTGTGTTTTTAATCTTCTGTAGGGATAAAAAGGACTGTTCAAATGTCCCTCTGGTAAGCATAGGTTTTTTATTTTCTCCCTCTCACCTTAGCTACCTCTTCCCTTATCTCCTCATTTATGCCACAGAGGACCCCCCCCCCCCCAGCTGGGGAGCCAAGGTAATAATCCCATTCGATTTTTCTCTTTTTTACTTATGATGCAAGTACGAAACATGTTCCCACACTGATTTTGTAAAGACCATTTTCGAAGAGATGCAAGTTGGAGAGGCTGCGTGGGTGGGATACAAGAGAGAATATGTTATGAACTTTTTTATCATTATTATTTACTTATTTTTTATTCAAGGACTGTGATGGAAGATCGACAAAACAACTCCCATCCTATAATCAATTATACCTGGGAGACAATAAACATCTATTCAGTGTTTCCTTTGTATTCTCAGATAAAACGATATATTGATTGCCTTTAAAGTTGGGGGCCTTCCCAAACACCAGGTGGATAGTCATACTGATTTTGCTAATCCAATAATCTCTGTGAGCCTAGTGTAGGTGAAGACAACAGCACTAAGGATAAAAACAATAATTTACTCTGGTGCTAGCTGTTAAAGTTTATAAAACAATGCTATCTATCTGCACTACAAATTTAATTCTTGTAAGTCCTTTATGGGGTAGTTATAAATTTAATGCATTTTAAGGCTGAGAATCCTGGTTTGGGGCTAATATTTGCTCTACCGTATGCTTTTAGATCAAAGGACAGTTAGACTCACATTTCTTTAGATATAAAACGCTGAGTTTAAGTGAGACAGAACACAGTCAACCAGGGTTGAGGTAGATCTAGAGCTTCGAGTCCCTTTGGAAAGAAATCTGTTTCCAGTTCCAGGTTCACTCTTGGCCATGCGTATCATCTAAACCTTAGTTTCCCTGGCCTTTAATTAGAGATACTAACATGTGCCTCTTTGCATATTAAATTATATGATTCATGTAAAATGTCCAGCATGCATTCAATGCATGTCCATTCTTATAAGCATCAAATCTAGCAACTTCAAACAATAGGAGTGGGTTGGGTGGGTCAGCTAAGCCAATAACATAGGTAAAACACAAGTATAAAGACTTCCATGAAATCCCCATAACTCTTGTTACAAACTGTGTGTGGTGTCACGTACTGTGGTTCTATAGGTGGGGAGAGAGAGACACATAAGTCCCAGACTCACTTGTCATACAGCTTGATCTTCTTGGGGAGCTGCTACTGAAAGATTTGTTCCAAAACAAATGTCACAGTCCTTAAGGAACTACACTTGCATTCTGGTTTTTGCACATACAAAGAGCACATATACATCATGCACACACCTCCATACCACCACACAGGTGCGTTCTCACACAGATACAGACATGAACACCCATAAATATCCACACATGACAATAGTAATGAATATTTCCCCCTTATACTTTCTGGCTATCAGAGTTTATGGAAAGTCTTTAGATGCTCTTAGCTCACAATCTTACAGCATATTGCTCCTAGTATGTAGGCTTGGACTACAGTCTTTTAGAGGGACTTGATGGCCAGGACTGGGGGATCTATCTTCGTGATGTTCAGCTGGTAGACTGATGGAGACTGTAGCAGGAGGCCTAATTTCCTAGTTGCTTGATCAACTGGGAGTTTGATCAAAGTTTCACTGTTTTCATAAGGTTA
Source organism: Arvicola amphibius (assembly GCF_903992535.2). Taxonomy (NCBI): domain Eukaryota; kingdom Metazoa; phylum Chordata; class Mammalia; order Rodentia; family Cricetidae; genus Arvicola; species Arvicola amphibius. The sequence continues at coordinate 79,405,246 of NC_052052.2, read as the reverse complement.
TATGGGTTATTTCCCGCCTATACAGGAAAGTTGATTAGAATCATTACAGAGCCCATTTCTATAGAGTGGCACTGGGGGTTTTCATATTAGGAATTTGTTCAGAACATAGGGTAATGCATGGATATATCAGAAAACATGTATGAGAGTCATGTGAGTCTCAGTGATCAACAGATCTCCAAAATTATAACCTGGCCATCTTTTCTCAGTTTGTTCGAGGGATTTGAACTTTCTAGTTTCTGTGCTCCAGCCCAGCTCAAAGAGGAATGCATGTGCCATTGTCCACCTAGAACATTGTTCCTCTAGCTCATCTGAGTTCAAAGATAGACCATTGTTGAGTAATAGGAATCCAGGTTGCATCTTGGAGAGATTTTAGTTTGGGGTTTGAGACAGGTACTGGGTTATATTTATCATAACCATCTCTGGAGATTCTTAATATCAAACAAGTTTGAGAAAAATTGTCACAATTTATACAAGAAATGACATAAGGAGAGGAGACCTTAACACCACTTCAAGGACACAGCCTGTGTTTACGCAGCCTTTGCTGGTGTTAGGTATTCTCCCACTAGGGACTCCTCTGCTACTTGTCTTGTGTGTTTTTATGGACTCCTATACTGTCCCTTCCACTGCCAGCACTGAATTAACAGCCCATGGAAACACAGAGAATATTTGTATGTTTGGTCTGTTCAGACAGGCAGGAGGTATCCTGTGTGTTTAGAGATAATTTCTTGGTTAAATTATATTTTTCTTCTCATGTTTGAAGCAACAAATTGGCTGGCTTTTTTGCAGTTACTTCTCTTTCTCCTTTCTCATTATCTACTATGGAGATGAATCTCCTGCTAAAAAACAAACTCTAACACTCATAATTAGTCTGCTTAAAAACTAACATTTTGAGACAAAATATTGCATAGAGAAGGAATAAGTAAAAAGAAATCCTCAACTTTGACTTCAGAATATTTTCCAATGTTTCTATGGATCCTCGGTGACCTCTTGACTGTTAAAGAGTCAGGTCTGTTCTGTGGAAAAATTATGAGGTTCATTTCTGGGTATTACTTCCCTATTCATGTTCTTTGAATCCAATATATATATATATATATATATATATATATATATATATATATATATATATATATATGTATGTATACTTTTTAGTCAAAAATTAACTAATGATGAGACTTCAGGTTGAATGAAATTTGTAATTAGACAATTTTTGGATTAAACTTTCAGTTGTTTAGGAACTGAATTGTAGAACAGGGTTTAGTTTAGACACTTTAGTTCAGTTTAGACATTTTACAGACAAAAATCACCAGTGAGAACATTTTAACTTATGAAGCTTACAAGTGATAGATCATTGTTGGTTTGGAGTGTACTATGGTATTGTCCTATTCTTTCAACTTCTCTCTCTGGGAGAAGTAGGCTAAAATAACATGGACCTAATCTCTTTTATTCTGCAAAATGTTCATCTCCACAGTTGTTTCCCATGAAAAGCTCTTAAGAGTGAGCACATATGTACTCACTCATAAGTGGTCTATAAACATAAAGTAAAGAAAACCGGCCTATAAATCACAAACCCAGAGAACTTAGACAACAATGAGGACACTAAGAGAGACATACATGGATCTAATCTACATGGAAGCTAGAAAAAGACAAGAACTCCCGAGTAAATTGGGAGAATGGGGATCATGGGAGAAAGTTGAAGGAGAGGAGAGAGTAAGGGAGTGGAGCAGAGAAAAATGTATAGCTTAATAAAATCAAGCAAAAAAGGAAAGAACAAGAGTGACCACAAAAAATAGTGCAAGACTGCAAGGCAGTGGTTGATCCTTCAATCACCAGAGACATTTTTCTTTTTTTCTTTTTTTTTTAAATTTATTTTTCCATTCAAAAATTTCCACTTCCTGTCCTCCTCCCATTCCCCTTCTGCTCCCCCACAACCCCTCCTCCCTCCCACTCCAGTCTTAAGAGAGGGCAGGGTACCCTGCCCTGTGGGAAGTCTAAGGCCCTTCTGCCTACATCCAGGCCTAGGAAGGTGTGCATCCAAACAGACTAGGCTCCCAAAAAGCCAGTACATGCAGTAAAAACAAGTCCCAGTGCCATTATCAATGGCTTCTCTGTCATCCCCGATTGTCAGCCACGTTCAGAGAGTCCGGTTTGATCACATGCTCATTCAATCCCAGTCCAGCTGGATTTGGTGAGCTCCCATTAGATCAGGCACACTGTCTCAGTGGGTGGACCAACCCCTCATGGTCCTGACTTCCTTGCTCATCTTCTCCCTCCTTCTGTTCTTCAACTGGACCTTGGGAACTCAGTCCAGTGCTCTAATGTGGGTCTCTGTCTCTATCTCCATCCAGTGCCAGATGAAGGTTCTATGGTGATATTCGAGATATTCATCAGTGTGACTATGGGACAAGGCCAGTTCAGGTACCCTTTCCTCTGCTGCCCAAGGACCTAGCTGGGGACATCCTCGTGGACACCTGGGATCCCCTCTAGAGCCAAGTCTCTTGCCAACCCTAAAATGGCTCCCTAAATTAAGATATCTTCTTCCCTGCTCCTATATCTGCCTTTTCTCCATCTCAACCATCCCACTCTCCCAAGCTCTCCCCAATCCTTTGCTTCTCCCTTCTCTCTCCCCCTCCCCTTCTGCCAACCCCACCCCCTACTCTAGCCCCTACCCCCATGCTCCCAACTTTTGCCTGTTGATCTTGTCTGCTTCCAATTTCCAGGAGGATATATATATATATATATATATATATATATATATATATATATATGTTTTTCGTTGTGTTCAACTTATTATTTGGCTTCACTAGGCTTGTGAACTATAGGCTCAATGTTCTTTGTTTATGGCTAGAGTCAACTAATGAGTGAGTACATACCATATTCATCTTTTTGGGTCTAGGTTATGTCACTCAGGATAGTGTTTTCTATTTCCATCCATTTGCATGCGAAATTCAAGATCTCATTGTTAAACTCATCCATTGCTAGTGCGAATGCAAACTTGTGCAACCATTTTGGAATACAGTGTGGCGGTTTCTCAGGAAATTGGGAGTCAACCTACCTCAGGATCCAGCAATAGCACTCTTTGCGATATACCCAAGAGATGCCCAATCATACTACAAAAGCATTTGTTCATCTATGCTCATAGCAGCATTATTTGTAACAGCCAGAACCTGAAAACAACCTAGATGCCCCTCAATGGAAGAATGGATAAAGAAAGTGTGGAACATATACACATTAGAGTACTACTTATCTGTAAAAAACACCAGAGACAATTTTTAAATGTTTGTGTGTGTGTGTGTGTGTGTGTGTGTGTGTGTGCGCATGTGTGAATGGATGCATGTATATACGTATGTATGTATGTATGTATGTATATTTTATTTTTCTGGACTCCTATGTGTGTGGTGTTGGTGGGTGTGTTTATCCCAGATGATGACTGGAGTCACATGTCTTCCTTAGTCAATCTTAACTTTACTTGTGGGTTCCTTACTGAACCTGGAGCTCAAGCATTTCATTGTTCTAGTTAGTCAGCTTACTCTAGAGATCACATGTCTGTTTCCTGAAAACTGAGATTAGTGCAGGATTTCACACTTTCCCAGTTACTTTTCTATGTGCTGGAGAGTTGAGCCCCGGTTCTCATGCTTTAGCTGCTGAACCACATCCTCAACCCTAGAGACAGCCTTTTAGAGGATTGCAAAAGATTTAAATCTGGCATCATATTTGCCCTGGTTAAAAATCACTGAATTTTTTCTTCTCTTTCTTTGCAGAGAAAACATGTTTTCAAAAGTGAATGATAAATAATCAAGTTCATTTTCCCTCTAAATCAACTGCATGACTGTAGTACAATTTTTCCAGATTCACCAACAAATGCAGACTTCTGCAAAGTATCTTTAGGCAAACCAAGTCCCACACATGTCAGTTGTTCTTTTTTTTCTGACATGCAATGCCTGGACACTGTGACAGGAAATGACTTGGTATAGACAGTGGACACTGAGATATGTTCTGCCTGGAAAAAGAGAGAGTAGTTGTTCCTGGTTTGGGAAGTGACAGCTATAAAGTTCCCCAGGAAAATAAACCTTTCTCTTAAAATTTTAAGGCGGATATTGTAGAAGAAGAAATATAAACAACAAACTCTTGCTTCTTCAGAAAAACTTACAATAAGTCTGAAAAAGAAATAAAAAATTTGTGATTGACTTTCTGAAGGAAAAGCCTCAGAGGCCTCAAGGGTTATTGTGTCAGAACAGTAAGTGCTCTAGTCCTGTTAATCCTCCTATGTTTTGGTACTGGTGATTTACCCAGTACCATACTTTGAGTATGAAGAGTAAATGCCTTACCGTTGAGCACCATCCTCAGCTCTGCTCTATCATTGGCTCCTCTAGCATCTTTCAAACACCTGACAACACTATGAATGTACAGTCAATTCTCCCCCTCCCCTTATAGATGGAAATTTTGAGAACTAGATGGTTAAAATGACTCACTTGTGATCCCAAAACAAGTAGCTTAAGGAGTCAGTGCTTATTAATCATTCCTGAATAGGATGAAACTAATATGTATGTCTAAGACTCCTCTGTAAGGTTTTCTGTTAATAAAGATGACTTGACTCATCTATAACCAATGGTCAGAAGAAAGCCTGGCTTGGAATAAGTTTTCACCACTTATTCACTGAGTGAAGATTTTAAGAGCTTCCCTGCTTCTGGAATACAACAAATAGATGTATTGGCTTTATATAAAATGTAACTGCTTATCTCAATCCAGCTAATCCAGGCTTCTGGAGTGAAGGTCAGTATTCATGCAACAGAGTGTACCTGACTCTTAGTAAGCCCATAAAAGTAAGAGACACCCCTATAAGCAATTAGAGGGAGTAATGAGCACATCACAAGGTGTAGAAGGAGTGGCGGGGCTGCGTGCTGGCCGACCACGCACGCTATACAAGGTCCAGTGTTTACTGGTAAACCTGTTCATGAGCCTAAGCTTATCCATGTCAGAGTGTTCCTGATCCTGTACTGAATTCTGTGGTCTAGAGAAGAACAAACCACAGCCTCACCCTCTAAGTTGCAGGCTGTCCTCACAAGCTGTGCACTAATTAGACTCTGATAATCTGTATAAATTAGCATTTGCTAGCGATAAATATCGCACATCAAGTCTTAAATAATACACTAGACTTAATTGAATAAATGCATATATTAGGGCCTTATAATGCATATTTTCCAAATGAGTTATTTTCTATGCACAAACAAACAGCAACTCTGATTAATCAGCTGGGGCAATAGTTCTATTAAGGCTGCAGGTACTGTGAAGAAGATTTCAAGAGGGTGTAAAAAGGAAAAAAATAAAAATTACTTTTCCTTGGTAATGTTGGACAGATTTGATACCTCTGGAATCTCTAACTCTTCGAAATCTTGGCCTTTTATGGTGCTATCACCGCTTCATTCTCAGAATTTGGATTTGAGCTTATAATCTGTTTTAACTAACAGAAATATTGGGTATGTGCCTTTAACTTCTTTTGCCCAGTTTTCCTACCTAAATTCATCTTATCATGTAGGGATGGTTAGAAGGTGTTCACGGGACTAGAATGTAGCCTAGTGGTGAGTGACGAAACACTTCCATGCTTGCTAGACCAGGGCAGGATCTTCTTATCCAGTGACTCATTTATAAAAGATACTTGTCAACTAGATGATATTATCATTGTTGTTATGAAAGATATTGACATTTGCCATCAACTTTCTCATACAGTCATGACAAGACATCTTCACAATTAGATACCAATGTGCCCTCATTTTAAAACTGAAGGAAACCACTTCACAGATTAAAAGGCTTACTTATTTATCAATTCAACTAATTGTTGCTGGTGATGCTTTGTCAAGGGTTACAAAGATAGTGGTGAAAATGTCATATTATAGCTTTGAAAAACTCACAGCATAGTGAGTTTAGGGAAAAATCTCAAGATACTGTCAGTAATTATAACAATTTTAATAATAAAAGTTTATGAAAAATCATAAATGCAAAAGTCAGTGCAGAACCCAAGAAACAGCATCCAAGTCATCCTCTGAAAGTCAAGAAAGTTCTCAGATAAGTCATCAGATCTTAAATGTGAAGAAGGAAGAGTGATGGCTTCTCAGAAATGAGGGCATATTTTAAGAAGAGGAAATATTCCTATCAGGGAAAGTGTGGGTCTTTGAGAGACACAGACAAGTCGGAGGGCCTAAAATCACTCAATCCTTCTAAAGTGATGTTCGCCACTTTTAGCACTGCTAGCCTTACCTGACTTGTGTACTCTCGGATGTTCAGTAGTGTTCCTTCCTCTACTCAACTAAACACCATGTTTTCTTTCTCCATATCACGACAAGAGAAACTATCTCCAAATGTCAAATGTTTCTAAGGAGATCCAAATCTTGGCTGCTCCACTTATTTCAGATGGAGAGTGCAGGGGCATCAAAAGATGAGACCGTAGGAAAGACTTGCAGTGAGGAACATCTTCTGTCATATTAAAATGACTCTAAATTTCCTTATGTTGTGATTGGGGGTACACAGGGAGATTTTCCCATTAGTAACCGAATAGTATCTATACTCTCCCACTTTACCAGCCTGTGAACTCATTAGCTGCAGTGGTCCACATTGTACCAGCACCCTTCCTCCACCTGCCAACTAGGGGCTAGCTATTAGTCTTTGTTTTTTTTTTTGTTTTGAGAACCTCATCTTATCCTAGGCTTCTGAGAATGCTTTTTTGTTGTTGTTGTTGCCATGTTCCTGGAAATTTGTCACATAGGCCATGAGCACATATTGTTTTGGTAGCAGAATTTCAAACAGACAACCAGCGCTCCATTGTTTGAGCAGCTCTCTGAAGCTACCCCGTGTGCGGGCAAGTCTCAGAGGTCACAATAATCAACAGGGTACAGTCAGTCATATGTATTTTAAACATAACTCGTCTTTTCTTGTATTTTTCAAATACTATTATAGTCATGCCACATATAATGGTAGCCAGACTTGCAGAAAGCCACTCCTTTCCCTTTAGAGTGATCCCTTACATCCACTGATTTTCTAACACAACTCATTAAAGTCAGTCAGAAAAAGTTGAAAAAACCTCAGTATTCCCCACCCCATCTATGTATGTATAACCCATCTTATGCACAGAGAAAACAACTGTTCATTCACAGTTCATACACTTTCTGTGCTTTTTTCCTCTGTCCTTCTGATTGTCGTTCTTTATTTCTATTTCCTGCAACATAAAAATCTGAAGCACCAGCAAAGCAATTTCTGGAGAGAAGAAGGTAGAGAGGTGAGGAGGGAAGCTTAGGTCTCCTTCCGAGGCAACACAAATGGTATCTCAGCAGTTTAACCCTATGCAGAAGATGTAGTAGTCATATGGGAGCTACCTCTCATGTATCAGAGTACACTGCGTATCTCCATTGCTTCCCCAACTGCAACTGTAGCCCCTCTGTTGCTTATAGTAGTCCTCTATTTCATAGTTCTCTGCATTTTAACTTCTTCAGTTGTTTTAAATTTTCTTATGAATTGTTGCTATCTGCCACCATGAGCCCTTTAGGCTATCATTGCCAGAATGTTGCCATCCTCCTGAGGAGTAGGAGAAGATGATACTTATCTCTACTGGCACTGCCATGGTCCCTCATGTCATGTCTGGTTGTAAAGGACTTAGGGCTTTCTAGATCCTTTCCTCATACTTTATAGTACTTAGTAAATGAGAGATTTCAGTTTTCTTTTGTGATATACAACCTTCCATCTGACAGATGCAGCAACAGATTTTAGAAAGAAACCGTAGTATGAACCTATTATTCCCTCCGAATACCAGACTTTGTCTCAGATCAGGTGACCTGTTTTTCCCTAGTTTTCCATAGACCATAGATAGAAATATAACTATAGATATCTATGACAAAAAAGTATATATATATATATATATATATATATATATATATATATATCTGTATCCATGTTTGCTGATTCCACCATTCACTCTCTCGATGTCTCTCCAAACCTTTCGTTATGACACTCCATGCATTTCTCAAAACTTGGCGTTCATTAGATCCATGAGTTCAGTGAATTTTCAAACCATGTGCTACCTCTACTTTCTAATTTTTTTTTTATTTTTGGTTTTTCGAGACAGGGTTTCCCTGTGGTTTCTAGAGCCTGTCCTGGAACTAGCTCTTGTAGACCAGGCTGGCCTCGAACTCAGAGATCCGCCTGCCTCTGCCTCCCGAGTGCTGGGATTAAAGGCGTGCGCCACCACCGCCCGGCTTCTCTGTATTTTTTATTTATCACTTTGCTTTCCAAAAGTAGGTATGTCATAAATAAAACATGAGTTAGTTCATATGTTCTACTGGTATGTGAAAGAGACCCGGAAGCAAATAGGAGCTATGGACAAAGATTACCCTATGGAGAAGTCCAGTGGACTTATCAGAAAGGGAATAAGTAACTTGAAATAAGATGCATGCTGCTTTTAATAAATACAAAATGCGTAAACATGATTGTGGTGATGGACGCCTGCAGAGCTGTCTGGGTTTACATGTGATTGCAGAAAGTTAAGTCCTTTGTTAACATTTCTTGAAGCAGAAACCTATTCTTTTAAATAAATATACAATGTTTTAAATTTTATGCTATAATAACCTTGTGAAAGGATCAACTTAGCTAAACCATATCCAAAATATCCTTCCCTTCTACAGCCTCTTGACCTTCCCACCATATCTGCCTGCCAACTTCATGATCTTTTCTTCCCTTTCTTCCTCCTCTTCTTCCTCCTTCTCCTCCACCTACACTTCTTTGAGTCCAGTTAGTGTTGACTAAATGTGTGTGAGTTTAGGATACCATCCACTGTGAAGCATGCACAACATACTATGGTTTACACTGCTGAAGAAAGCAACTTTCAAACTCCCCAAGTTACCACAGCCAATTAGTATGACTGAAGCTTTGTGAGATCCCTCCCCTCCCTGCTGGCGTGTTGACTGGCACGATGAAATACAAATATTGTTCCTGAAGTCACACTTGCGTGTGTTTTTGAGTGGAACAGTTCCATCATACTTAGAAGATACTATTTTTCAGTAACTTTACTTAATTTCTGGCATTTATAATCTTTCTCCTTCTCTTCCAATATACTTCCCGAGTCTTGAAAAATGGAGGATGTGATATAGTTTTTCTGTTTATGGTTGAACAATCCATATATTATCTTTTGAAAATAACTTCTTGGAAATGTTTCTAAATAGAAGATTTAAAAACAAAGTTTTCTGTGAACATAGTAGATGGTTATGTTTGATGATTTGAGGTTGACATAAGTATCTGGGCAGGTGTCACACCATACTCTACCATTGCCTTTGTGTCACGTATCTCAGCATCCTCTCATTTGCTTTCATGTATTGAGCATCTTTATGCAGGCACTATGCTAAATGGTCTCATCCATAATCTCACTGGGTCCTCAAAAGAGGCATCAGACTGAGGTGGTACTTTGTCCCTCTGCTAAATAGTTCCATTTATGTTACGTTCTTACATTTTCATATTTTATATATCCATGACACTGATAAAGGTATATGAGTCATCTTTTACTTACATTTCAACTTTTGGCTTTTAATCCTCAAAGAGTTGGAACTCCTAAAGGTTACATTTTATGGGATTATATGTTTAAAAAGTTGTGTTCTAATGAAAATACTGTTGTTTGTTTGTAATTACTGCAGAAAATGAATGGATCACTTTGAAGCCTACAGTACATTAGGATGTGCCACAATACTATTCATGAAGCACAGGCTCCTACCAGCTGTCTCATTTTACCATTTTTTGGACTGTGCTAGGTGTTTGTGCAATATCCCTTTATTGTACAAATTTCCATTTATCATGGAAAAAAGACACATGCTTTAATTTACAAATGTTGACACTGACAGGTAACATAGAGGTGAAAACTGATTAGAATTTAATGTGCCAAATCATTTAATTTATCTTCAGAAATTAATTTGAGATGCTTAACAACATGTGACTATAAGTGCCTGCCATTTGTTTAAACTTTATATGGTTCCTGAAATACATTTTCAAGTATTATTTGTATCTCCTGAGTATAATTTAAAGACTTTTGATAGACTTTGTTTAAACCTTCTGAAAATTACAGTTAAGCCTTATTTGATTGCTAATTAGAGACTGTATCTGAGGGTAAAACTTTTTTTAATTTCTAATGAAATAGATGAATGATGAAAAATGTCAATTTTTTTAGTATTTTTTGAATTTTCTAGAACATCTGGTATGTACAATAGGTAGTAAACCAGAATATTGAATTTTTATTTTCTGGGTCATTTTCATACCTCATTCTTTCTAGTTTGACAGATATCATTGTGACTAACAGAATGATCTGCAGAAAGGCATCTATGGGAGCTTTGAGTGTGTGAGAAAGAGAACATACACAGCCACAGAGAATGTTTATGGATGGGAATAAGACTATGTGACTTAGATAATGGTTCCGTCAACATATCTTTCTTTTTATTTCATCCTTACCCACAAGATGACCATGTTTAATAGCCTAGAACCCAGAGAAAAATAATATTATTATAGGAAAACAACATCATCCCCAGAATCGTGACCCATCTCAGTAGTCTGGGAACAGCCAAATCAAAACTTTATAAAAATAACATTAAATTAGAAAGGGGGTCTATGGAAGCAAGCTAATGATCTAGTCTATGCTTCTACAACATCATCTCCAAAGTTTTGGTTTCTTTCAATGACATATAATCTTATCATTAACCCAAAGAAAGAGGGACCATCTACCCTACAGGGATACTTGGAAAGTTACATGAAATATGACTCTTGGAACATAATTTTGGAAATCACATTTCATCATATGTCATTCTTTACTCATCAGCTGAGATTTCCTGTAGACTGAGTGGCGGGACTGTGTCCCACCATCCGGCTAGCTTTACCCAAACTAATTACACGGAAACTGTATTCTTTTAAACACTGCCTGGCCCATTAGTTTCAGCCTCTTATTGGTTAATTCTCACATCTTCCTTTACCCATATTTAGTAATCTATATAGCACCATGAGGTGGTTGCTTACCAGGAGAGATCTTAACCTGTATCTGTCTCAGAGAGGAGAAGCATGGCGACTCACTATGGTGACTGCCTCAAGCATCTGTCTCACTGCCTTCTACCCAGCATTCTGTTCTGTCTACTCCGCCTACCTAATTTTCTGTCCTCTTAAAGGGCCAAGACAGTTTCTTTATTAATCAATGAAAGTAACACATAGACACTCCTCCATCAATTTAAAATATTTCACTTCCTTTCCAATCAGTATGGAGATATAGATAAGAATGATAGATTGTGGTGTGGTGAGTAGGCCATCTTTCTACATAGTGTAGGTAACAGAGGCCCCTGTGCCCTTCAAAACAATATAGGCTATCATAAACGCTGTAGGATGCTCATCAGAACTGAATGGTAAGGACCTATTGTTGAAAATAACACATATTTTGGGTTGGGACCCAGACAAAGCAACTTGGATCTCCCGTGGCAGCTTCCTCTTATTGGCTAGCCCCCTAGGAATGTGCTTTGTGGACTGCTCAGTGAGAAATTCCATTCGTAGTCTTATTTAGTTGTGGATCCTGCATGTTATACTACAAATGGGCCAGAAAAGCATGTCAACTGGTGAAATACTAGAAAGCCTGATTGGGGTTAACAAACCACTTACTTATTGTATTAGAGGCCTTTTTCCCAGGAGGGAATTTATTCTGCTACTGTAATCTTGTCAAAATCCCTTAGCTGTGAAGAACAAATTTCCTATTGGATAAGCTGTTGTTGTTGTCTCAACAAATGGACTCAATGTGACTGTTGGGCCATATTTTAAATACTTTTGATTATTACCATATGGCAGAACTAAAGTCATCCTTCAAGAGAGAATTTTATTTTTTGCAGTAGGTAGCGTGTAGTCGGTAACCACACTTGCTTTACAGCCTCTCTCACCCAAATAATCATATAGAAACTATAATAATTACAAGACTGTTTGGCCAATAGCTTAAGCTTCTTAATTAACTCCTACATCTTAAATTAACCCATTTCTATTAATCTGTGTATTGGCATGAGGCCGTGGCTTACTGGTAAGGGTCCTGTGTCTGTCTCCTTCAGCAGCTACACATGGCATCTCTTTGACTCGGCTCTCTCTCTCTCTCTCTCTCTCTCTCTCTCTCTCTCTCTCTCTCTCTCTCTCTCTCTCTCTTCTAATTTCCTGCCTGGTTTTACTCTGTTAAGTCATTGGTCCAAACAGCTTTACTCATCAACCAATAAAAGCAACACATACACAAGGGCATCCCACATCAGTAGAGTTTACTGCAGGGATGTGTAACTAACTGGTCAAAGTGCTGAGAAGAATTGACTGTTGATTAAGAAGTCCTAAATCAGACATATATAAAACATCTGTGAGATTTGGAGAATACTGTGGAAAGATTGACGTGCCAGAGAAACTGGAGTGTAATGCATTTTTCTAGACTTAACAGTCTGTTTTGCTCTTGAATTCTTGGGAGCTCTAAATATGAGTATAAGACCTGCACAAAATTGGACCCATCAACATTCTGTCACAGTAAGGAGAGAGGATTATAAAGTTTCCTACTTCTCTGAGAACCTAAATGTGGCTAAGGGGTGTCAAAGAAGAAAAGATACTTTCTTTGGCGGCAAGTAGTCCATACCCCTATTCATAGAATCCCCCACTCACATTCATGTGGGACCTTAATTAAAATCAGTGAGCCACCAAAAATAAAACCAGAAGGAAAAAAAAGACATAACTGGTTTGGAGTAGAAGAGGGACAAGAAAGAGCTATGAGGAAAAATGTGATCAAAATAAGACACACAGATGGGCAGTGGTGGCGCATGCCTTTAATCCCAGCACTTGGGAGGCAGAGTCAGGTGGATCTCTGTGAGTTCGCGGCCAGCCTGGTCTACAAGAGCTAGTTCCAGGACAGGCTTCAAAGCTATAGAGAAACCTTGTCTCCAAAAACAAAACAAAACAAAACAAAACAACAACAAGAAAGACACACACACTGTCTATCTGTCTGTCTCTCTGTTATCTATATTATGAAGAGAATTTTTATATAAAATATATATTTTTAATAATGAAACTCATGACTAAATATAATTAACATACACCATTAAAATTTAACACACACACACACACACACACACACACACACACACGGATTTCTCCTCTGAACTCCGCCCACTTTGATAGGAATTAGTAGTTATACCACAATATCTCAGGATTTCATCATAGAACTCAAAAGTCAGAGTGAGCATATTCCTCAGGAGGAAGGTGAAGAATATTGTCTATATATGGTGGGATGTGTAACATGTCGGAATCATTTCACATTCCATTATAATTATTTTAAAACTGACCCTGAGAAACAGAATTTCAGCCTTAATTTTTGAATACAAGTTATTTTACCACATTAAATTCTGAATTCTCATTATGGCAAGGGATGAGAACAGACCTATGATTTTTCGCTCTGATGACTAAGTAAATGCAGACTTCAGTGGGAACTGATGTCACAGCCTCTCAAAACATGAGGAAGCATATTGAATATATGTCACACTTGGGAAGAGCTATAAGTTACTTACCAAATCAATTATAAGATATATCTTAAATGTATTTTCAGCCATATTATAATTTTAAGAAAAATCATGGTTCCTCTTTGATCCCTCATTTAGCACATCCTGACAGATCTTAGCTTATGTAGGAACAAATGCAAGAAGACAACAAAAATGCATGGGAAACTCTCAATGCCATGTAGATGTGAGATATCATTACTATCTAAAGAAATCTTACCAATTTTCACCATATTTGAGGGAATATAAGTGAGAATGTCACTCAGCAAATATTTTTGGTAAACAACATTACTTCCTTCACACCCGTTTTTGAGTGGACTGGAATAGGTGAACTGAATACTTTAATTCTTGGCAATAATTGTATCAGTCCAATTTTGATAAAAGTGACATCTCAGTGTTGTTATGAGGTTATGAAAGAATTCTTTTAATAGCAGTTTATCCACTGCTTTTGATAACTAGTCCCAGAAAAAAAAAAGTGCTCCCTGGGCCCTAACTCTGAGGTTATCAATTTTGTAATCTGAGTGGAAAGCTTGTTATATCTCTTTTCTTGGTCCAAGCTGCTGCCAAGAATTGTGTCTGCATCGATGGTTCAGCTACAGCTGGGGTCTGTGTGGATGGCTGTGGCCTGTGTCACCTCAGCAGACATTAACAAACATGTGAGATGACATCAGAGGGCCATGCTGAGCCATTCCCATCCTTTGTTGACCCTAGGAAAGCTGACCTTAGCTCCCTCTGGACTCTACATCAAGAGAGCTGGCTCCTGAAGGCTCGAGAGATGGCTCCCAACACTCTCCAGAGGCAAGGGTGACCGACCCTGAGGGCTTCCATGTAGGGGAGTTGATTCTACCCCGTCACCTGAGGTGGTGGCCCCAGCAGCCCGGACTGACTGGCTCGGCTACCACCCAGGACCACAGCCAGGTCTTGGGTTGGCCTACCCTAGCACCTACCCCATATAGGACCTGCTGGATGCAGATGCCTTTCAGTCATCTATGTTCCTGGAAGTAATTCCAATAAACTCATTGGTTCACTAAGCTAGCCTTGAATGGAATACTTTCTTTGGTCGTCTTCAGTTTCCTACCTAGGGTGAATAGATCTTTAGTAACATCTGCCTCGAAACTGTCAAATAACACATTGATTGAATGTGTTGTCCATTCTTTATGTGTTGGCAACTTAACTGCAATTCAAAATATTGAGAAATGGAACTTCTTAAGGGAGTAGCAAGGTTTTTTGTTTGTTTTTATTTTTGTAATGATCTACGGAAATTAGTTTGACATTCTGCTTAAAATTTATCATATCCTCTCTTGTCCTTCTGTGTTGCATGTGGAAATACACAGCAAGAAGAGACTTCTGCCCAATATAGAAAACTCAGCCATGAACTTTTTAGTTTCAAAATTGAAGGAAGTAAATTTCTATACTTCTTGTAATTTGCCCACTTTCAAGAATTCTGCAATAGTGACACAAAACAGGCTGAATACAATTTGCAAACTTTATGTTCCTTTTTCACAAATGAGACCACACAATACCTACCTTTTAGGAAGTTGGAAGGAGGATGAAAGGCAGTAAGGTGTATAAACACATTAGTGAAGTATTTGGCAGAAAATAAGTGCTTAAAATCTTACTCCTCCTAATGACTATTATCTGATTCTGCTTGGGAAGAATCCTTGCCTTATGTTGACTCTGCCATGTGGTATCTATTTGATCCAAGTATCTGCTTATGCTCCATATAATGAAAGCAATGATAGCTACCGTAGAGCCCTGAGGAGGTTGACAATTATTTACATTTAGTTCATGCATCTGTGTCATCTCCTTTTATGCACCACAAAATGTTCTCACTGTAGGAGAGTCATCAGTAAATGAGAGTGACACATTAAATTCAAAGGTTTCTGGCAGAAAGGAGAAACTTAAATGCAAACTAACCTCATGGTGCCAATGACTATAGCAGATCAGCTCCTGCTTATCAACCAAAACTGGTTATAAAATAAATAATATTAGTATTATCTATTAAAATTATCACTTTCTGCATCAGGCATATTTATCCTGTTGTACACATATGCATTTATTACGCTGGAATGCACAGCTGCTTACTGCAGGTTACAGAGACCACTTGAGTCAAGCATTCAAATTTCCAAACATTTGCATGTATTTCATCTTCCAGGGAACTTTGGTGTGAACTGCAGCACCAGTCTCTGAATTTCCATTTAATAAGAAACTGAATGGAAAATCAGACCTTTGTCCTTGCAGCCCCCTTTGCTTTCACCTGTGTTTACGAAACTCTTGATGCCTTG
Organism: Arvicola amphibius; assembly: GCF_903992535.2. Taxonomy (NCBI): domain Eukaryota; kingdom Metazoa; phylum Chordata; class Mammalia; order Rodentia; family Cricetidae; genus Arvicola; species Arvicola amphibius. The sequence continues at coordinate 79,389,399 of NC_052052.2, read as the reverse complement.
CAACGTTTTTCCCATTGACTTTTTCCAGTGTGCTTTTCGGGGGAAAGCACAACAGTCAGCACTGTAAACACTACTGCTTTAATATAAATAGCTGCACCAGCAACTATGGCATCCACATCTTTCCTAGACTCTGCAGCCTTCCAGTATGGTGTAGAGGATGTGTACAATAGTATTTAAGAAGTGTCTTATTAGGAACCTACTCAATAGACAGCTTTATGTAGAGGAACTATATCTCAGTTGGGTATGAATGCTTTAATTCTTTAGTTGAACTTGTGAGTCTCCTACAGATGTCTAGAGCCTGGTTAGGTAGAAGCTAACACTGTAAACATTGATTTTCTCACTCCTCATTTAGATGCCCTCAAACAGGGCACTCTGCATATGACTCATATACCCACTTGACCCAGCTGAGTATAAGAGTGTTACTTTCCCTGACCCTCACACATTATGCTTCACTGATCCACAAAAACAAAGCTTCTAGAACAGTGGTTTTTCAAACAGACCATGAAGGTAGTTAATAATGCTTGGGAAGAGGTGTAAGGGGCAGAGCTTGGTCTTGCTCTATGTTAGGCACAGCTGTCCTAAAACAAATACTAATATTAGTTTTACCTTTTACTTTTCAGTACCATTTCATTGTGAAAGAGTATCCTTGGAATCTTTTATGTATTTATGTGTGAAAACTAATCTTTAGGGAAAGTCTTCAGGGTCGTCTTCCACCTAAATTCTTCCCTGGTGCCCAAGAACACTAGTATCATTACTCCTAATTTAGAGATGGAATTAATGAGTGACTAGCTGGTCAATGGATAAGGTTTCCTGCTTCATTTTCATTAGCAGCACTCTCTTAAGCAACTTTGTTATATCAAGATGGTAATGAGGCTCTTTAAAAGTCTAATATTTATAGAACCCTACTGCTTATTTTATTAAAATGCAGATTCTGTTCAGTAAATGGGAATTTCTAACATTTTCCTGGTGTTTTGGATATCAATGGGTTGTGAACCATTCTCTGAGAAGAGAAATTATAAACTATCATGGTGGTTTATGTACAATGACCATAGATTCTTATTCCATTGGTAATTTAATTATAGTTCCTGTGGATAAATTCTCAGATTGCTAGAGGTTTATCATACAAAGATGATAGTAAGGGCAATTCCATGGTTTCAAGACATGACTTCCCGTGCTGTGAATGGTGGTTAGGCATGTATTTTGTAGGTCACCTGCTCTATGACAGACAATACACTAAACACATCTGACAGTCAACACTTTTGTGAGGCCAATGCTCAAAGGTCATGTAACAGTTGAGGAAATGAAAGCAAATGTGTTTATGTTGCAAAAGCAAAGACAGCATCCCCTAAACGTTGCCAGTGATGATGACTTCCTCATTAACTTTTTAAGTCAACATTTTCTTTCAGCCACACCGATTAGTTTATAATAGCTAGAATACAGGGTTAGTGCATAGAAAATTGAGAATCAGGCCTCAAATCTCTGATCTTGCAGTGTCTTCCTTCTACTGTGTGCTCATTTTCATCTGTGGAAAGATTAGATTGTATCTACAAACAGTAGTAGATTTTTTCTTTTCTTTTAATTTTTGAGATTATAATTTAATTTCATCTTTTCTCCCTTCACTTTTTCTTTTCAGCACTCCCATATACCATATACCCTTCCCTGTTTTCCTTCAAATTCATGCCTTCTTTTTAAACTAATTGTTATGTGTGTGTGTGTGTGTGTGTGTGTGTGTGTATGTATGTATATATGTATGTATAGAGAGGCAAAGGCAAGTAGTTCTCTGTGTCTCTGTGAGTCTGAGTCCTACCACCTCTATACTGAGAGTTCCACGTCAACCAGGGCTATGCAGTGAGACCCTAGCTCAAACTAAAGAAAAAAATAAGCAATAACTCCCTAATGATTCAGATGTAAATGGTTGTGACACCTTAGGAATCACAGTTGTTGTAAAGTAAAAATCCTCTGCTAAGAATCCAATAGGTAGCAGAAGAGATTTGACGTGGTACACTTTACCTCTGCATCCCCAGCTTCTCTTTTCTCTTCAGTTTCCCCATTTGTTAAAGGAGAAAGAGTTGGAACAGAGTACTAGATCTACTTCCATTTGGTGCATTAGAATCCCCTTGGTAGTAACTGAAACTATGAATATCTGGATCTCATCTTCACAGTTTCATACTAGATCTGAGGGCATTTGGGCATTTTGGGGGGCTTCAAATTTTCCCAGGTGATTCTAAAACAGCTGTAGTTTTTTTATTTTAGATCATCAGTGCTCCATGAGAAACCTCAAATGCTCCTGATATATACGGAGCCTGATGAGATTCTCCATGAGCCCACATACTTCTGTCAGAGTTTTAAAGAAAGATCCCATTGTCAGTAGCCATCATTCAAACCAGACAGGGTTACTCTGCATTAACAAGTATAGAGATTTGGGTATTCTGACTGGAATATTCTGTGAGACTGGATAACCTCAGTCAGCAGTCTTGAAGTTATTCTGGTTGTAGAACTCAGAGTAAACTTCAGCAGAGGTGCCCTGAAATGTTGGATCATCTGGATCATCCGTTCCTATCAGATTTTTCAGGAGCTCTTCTTTGGTTAAACCTTATTTTTCTTAACCCAAAATGAATCCACAGACTCTCATTTCCTGTGCAAACAAAAGCAAAAACAGTTCTCTCAAGTAACATATCTTTTGACTTAAATTTTGAAGTCAAGATATTTTCAAAACATATAGGTTGGATTAATCCAGCAGTATTTATAATCAAATGTCTTTTAACAGCTGTTGTTCCTTCCTCAGCAGTCAAACAATTCAAAAACATCACAATACATAGTATCCAGCTTCTCCATGTATTTTTCATCTTTATGTGTTTGTTTTTAAACTCTATTTATTTTGTTTTAATTTTTACTTTTTTGAGACAGGGATTCTTTGTGTTTCTTTGGCTGTCCTGGAACTTACTCTATATACCAGGCTGGCCTAGAACAAAAAGAGATCCGCTTGCCTCTGCCTCTCAAATGTTGGGATTAAAAGCATATGCTACCATGCCTGGTTACTCTTATTTCTTTGTTTTAGAGATGTTCTCTATTCTTTTTCTTTTCTCTCTCAAGTCTACATATATTTTTAAACACATTGTTGTTGCTGACTATAATAAAATAGTCCCACACTACTCCAGAATGGAGTAGCATAAAGGTTGTGGTATTTAGGGGTAGCCTCACAGATCAGCAGTCTTCTGCATGAGCAATAAACTGGAACCAAACCCATCAGCAAAGGAGCCATGTGCACTTTTACATCTGTATATATAGTACATGTTACCAGGTCCAAGTGGGCCAGTATCTTAAAAGCTATTGGCTGAAGGAGTTCCCATAGTGCCTCCCCATTTTGTCCACCTAAGAGAGTTCCAAATTCAATTCAAAACTCTATACAATAAAAAAATTATCAAGTACAAAAGGAATTATAACTAGCATGAACAATATCAAACAAGAAATATATGCTAAATGTTTCAATAGTTATTTTATTCTAAAGAGTCTAAATCTCATATTAGAAATGGTTTGGCTAAGTCATAAAAGGAAAGTAACTACAATTATCTAGTTTTTAACTCCACCAAAGACCTGAGAAGGGAAATAATATTACTTGAGTAAACAGGAAGCAAAATCAAGCAACTTCCAAACGGTGAAATAAATGACAGAGACAACCAGCTACCTGGGCAATCACCCAAAGCCTTATTTGCAACATTGGGGCAATATAGAGATGAATACTTTGCATTTGGTATGGATCTTGGTCTATCGATACAAATTTAAGGTCAATTTTGTTATAAACGTTTCTTCTCTTGTTTAAGGTATTGTGTTTGTGCAGCTCACTAAAAATAATTCTTGCTTGATGCCTGTTTTGTTATATGCAATTATACTTTGTTAAAGTTTAAACATTCCTTTTCATTTTGACAGGAAAGGGAGGTGGTGTGGGATTCCCCTCTGTATGCTGTGAATATGTTTTATTACAGTTTGTTAATAAAGTAGCTGCTTTGTACCTGTGTCAGGGCAGAAAATCCAAACATAGATAGAGAGAATAGGAAAAGTCAAAGAGATGTCATGTTGCTACCGAAGGAGACAGATGCCAGAACTTTACCCAGTAAGCCACAGTCTTGTGATGATACACAAAATAATAAAAATGGGTTAATTTAAGATTTAAGAGTTAGTTACTAAGCCTAAGCTAGGAGGTCAAGCAGTGTTGTTGTTAATATAGGTTTTGTGTGATTATTTTGTATTTTGACAGACAGAAAATGAATGAGCAGTTTTTGACTACATACTGCAAACCATTTAGAGCTTTTTTAGTCTGAATCTGTCTTTACTATATATCTATATCTTTTTCTTTTTCAAAAGTCTTTAATTTGCTAAGCAATATGGCTAGGATTAAAGCTGCAGTTTTAGTGGCTAGGTCTGACTCTTTTCTTAGCTTCCCAAGAGTCTAGCATCAGAGCAGAGGTAGTGGCAGGATCCATGTTTATTGTCACAATCCTATGGAACATTTAGTTCCATGTTCCCACCAAGAAGCATGCCAACTTAAGTGTGTGGTGGCATGACCTCTTTAAATAGCCTCCATGTAGTTTTTACTGCTAATGCTAAGGCAGGAAGCCTCTCTTAAAGGAGACAGTGCCTCTGCTTGCCACCAACAAACAGAGTCTACTGGAGTAAATACATGTAGGAGAAGGAGGGACCCCTTGTTCATACTGGCTGCCCAGAACCAAAATAATCACACAGAAACTGTATTATTTAAATCACTGCTTGGCCTATTAACTCTATCTTGTTATTGGGTAACTCTTACAACTTAATTTAACCAATTTCTATTACTCTGTATATCACCACATGACAGTGGCTTCCCGGCAAAGATTCAGCATGTCTGCCTCTGGCCACAGATACATGGCATCTCTCCAACTCTGCTTTCTTCCTCCCAGAATTCAGTTCCATCTTCCCCACCTATCTAAGTTCTGCCCTATCAACAGACCAAGGCAGTTTATTTATTCATTAATGGTAATTACAGCACACAGAGGGGACTCCTACATCACCTTTCCTTTTCTGTTTAAATAAAAAGAAAGGTTTTAACTTTAACATAGTAAAATTACATATAACAAAAGCAGTTATCACAAGAATTAAAGTTACAGTATTTATATCTACTTTATCTTTTATCATAAATAAGGAAAATTATAACTATAAATTCTTCAATTCCATCAAGACTCCAGAAGGATATAATATTACCTAAGTAAACAGGAAGTACATTGTAAACAACTTCCAAAACTCTAGAATTGACAGAGACATCTTCCTACCTAGACAGTCACCCAAAGTTCTGTGCCATTGGTGCATCCATATTCAGCCTACAAGCCCATAGTATCCAGAAGACTTTTTCATGAAGCAGAAAATTTCAAAGAATGGTCTGCCTATATTGGCAGTTTGCCAGTCGCTTTCTTCTGTATCCTGCATAATGTCTCACAGACTCTTTCATGAAGCAGGAACCTCAAAGGATCATCTCACCTTTAGGCAAGTTCAGCAGTCATTTTTCTGTGGTACTTCACATCTAGTTCCACAGTTCAGGCAAGAGCAGTTTCTTTACCAAATAGCCAACCAACTCCATAAGGAACCTCTTCGATGCCCATCTTCTTCTTGAAGTAGCTTGTGCTCTCAGGAGCAGAAGCATCTCATTGTCATGAAAAGTCTTAAGTTCTTAAATATTTTAAATGCCATATTCTAAAGGTCTCTCAAAGATTTGAAGAATATGTATCTAACTGAAAATTATCTCTATACATCTAGAAAATCTAACCAACATTACTACAAGCTTAACTATTATAAATGATTACCTATTAACCTATATTTTTTTTGGTTTTTCGAGACAGGGTTTCCCTGTAGTTTCTAGAGCCTGTCCTGGATCTAGCTCTTGTAGACCAGGCTGGCCTCGAACTCAGAGATCCGCCTGCCTCTGCCTCCCGAGTGCTGGGATTAAAGGCGTGCGCCACCACCGCCCGGCTTAACCTATATTTTTAAATTATGTATTACATTTTAAAATGAACTACACAAACACAATACCTTAATCAAGAGCAGAAATAAACTAACAAAATTAACCTTAAATGCGTACCAATAAACCAAGATCCATACCAATGCAAATCTCTATAGTACATCCATATCATATCCCCCTTTAAATGTAAAAAAAAATTACAAACAATATTTGGGAATATGGGCATAGTTCTGTCCATATTACTTCCTGCTGTTTGGGGGTGTTGTTAATCAGGTCTTTTATGGTATATTCTGTGTGCTAGTTTCATCTCAGTCAGCAGTTGGGTGAAGTAATTTTTGAGGGTTTTCATGACAACTTTTCAGGGGGCGTGGTCTATCAAACCATATTGGTCTAGAAGCAATTCACAGGTTTTCATCTTCTGTGAAAACAAAAAAAGAACCTCTTTTCCAAAGCACCATATCCTTAGACCCAAATTCTGAAGTCAAGATACCTTTATAATATACATGCTGGTTTAGCTTAGCAGCACATACAATGAAATGTCTCTCTGTACTTAGCTCCTTCAGAGTCAAAAAATTCAAAGAAAACACAATAATATACATAATCCAGGCTCTCTGTATTTTTTCTATCTTTGCATGTCTTATTTTTCTTAACTCCTTTTAATCTATGATTGTCTTTTTCAGCTCTTTATCTTCTTTTTCTTCCCTATCCCAAGCCTACATACATTTATCCAACACTGTGACCCATTTATTTAAATCTGGATTTGTCTTTATTGCATATCTGTAATTATTTTCTGATTCAAAGCATTTCTTAAATTTTTAAGCAGTTTATGGGCCCAGGGTGCTGGCCCCGCCTCTCTCAGGCTTTATATATGTTGGAGGTAGTTCACCTCAGTTCTAGGACTGCCAGTGGGAGCCATGTTCACTAATCTAAACTCTGGGTAGCACCGTGCAGCATATAAACCCCTTTTTTTCTAAGTAAAAGCTAGATCTGCCATGCAGTCCACTGCATGGTCTGGAAATATCTCTGTATATGGTGGCGTGAACTCGCCATGCTCTCCTGCCTGTGCATGCCTAGTAGACCTGATCCCACTGCTCCTGCTCAATGGCAGAAAAGCTACTGGTCCTCTGACCACCTGGTCTTCCCCTAACATTTGTGCGGGAGCACTGAGCCATGGGTATGGTCTCAGCTATTTCTCTCCTGACCCCAAGTGGGCACACAAACACCCAGGCCCACAAAAGCAATTGAAATTCATCATAGCATTTTGAAACTGCAGCTGTTACCACTGAATCAGTAAGACCTCTCTTAAAGAAGCTGCGGAATGCTGCTAGCAAAGAGCAAGAAGTGGTGTTAAACACTGTATTTTTCTTTCTAGAATTTCTTTTTAAGCTTTCTCAGGTTTTATGTGGATTTAGATAGCCATGTTGGCATCAAACTGTAGGAAGAGGAGGGTCAGCTTATTCGTTCTAGCTGCCCAGAACTGAAATAATCACACAGAAACTGTATTATTTAAATCACCCTTTGGCCCATTAGCTCTAGTTTATTGGCTAACTCTTAGATCTTAATTTAACCCATTTCTATTAATCTGTATATAGCTACCTGGCAGTGGCTTACCAGCCCCAAAATTCAAATTCCTCTGGCCCTGGATCTATGGTTTCTCTCCAGCTCTGCTTTCTTCCTCCCAGAATTCTGTTCTGTCTTCCCCGCCCACCTAAGTTCTGCCCTATGTACAAGCTAAAGCAGTTTCTTTATTCATTCATGGTAATTACAGAACACAGAGGTAACTCCCACATCAAATATGGTTACCAAGAAGCTGTGCTTGACTATGTTCTAAAAATCCCTTTTAAAAAAGTTTTCTCGGGCTTTGTGTGAAAAATTTCCCAAATTTTTGGTCATCATTTGTAACTGAACAAAGTATAGTCAAGTTCTTATTTATTTATCCCCATTTATCATTATACCTGTGTTTAATACCAGTGTTAAGAGACCTCTTCCAGGAAAATATCATTTGTGTTTTATAAATGAAAAAAAACAAATTTAAGAAATCATGAGAAGATCTTATTAACAAGCTTAGGTTTGATGCCAGGTCAATGGAGTCTCAAAAAGCATATTTAGTATAGTAAGTCTCCAGAACAAGCTGTTCTCCCTTCTTCTTACTAGTTCTCTCTGAAGAAAAGACTTTTGATGTTGTTGTATCATGATTAGTGGGTCAACAATCCTACCACGACACTGCACATGAATGAAGAAATACTTAGTGGGGACCACTTTCTTACAAATCAATTTATATGTGGCTTGAGCAACACACTTGGAAGTAAGGTGTTAGACACTGTGTATCCTTGTTGCATTCAGCATTTGTGTCTGGAGAAGCTGTGTTCCCTGAATCTTGGTAGTTCAATGCAGAAAGTGTTCCCTGTGAATTAATATACATTGTTTTCCAGGGAAATACTTCATTGCTTTCATTAGATTTTCAAAGATTTATAACTTTCCAAACCTTAAGCATCAATGAGGTCATTTTCTAACTCTTAAGGTCTTAGGGATATTCTGTTCTCTTGAAACCACTAAAAAAAGGCTTCCTGAAGATGTCATCATTCTACTCTCCATAAATCGTTGGGGACTAGAACCAGTGTGTTTCTGGACAGTCAGGGCAGAACTGTCACAGGAAATAAGACCTGGGTCAAGAAGGCTGTCAGTTGTATTTACTGTTCACTAAGAGGGTAATAGACTTCTTACATCCAAGATTAGGACAGAAAGTTCTACTCCAGAGAGAGTAAGGAAAGAGCAGAGTCTTCTTAGGAGTTTATTTAAGATTTGGTGAATACATGGAAAGGGTGTGTCTATTTAAATCCTTTGTTAGAATAGTCTTCTAGAATGACTTAGAAACAAAATATGCCTTGGGAACCTGCATCTTACACTTATCTATTTTCAGCTTCTGCTCATGTCCCATGGAGTTTTCAAATCACCTACTTGGGTGCAGTTTTTAATGTTCAGCTAATGGGGCATCTACTTCTTTTCTTGTCCCCCTCAAATCCCAATTAAATCCAATTTATTAAATCCAATTTATTAAAGATCTCTTTCACTCTTTTATTAAGATTTTTTTTTCAGCAAGTAACATTCTATTTCTCCATTGTCCACGTGTGGTAGTATGAATGCAAGGACTTCTCAAAGGCTCATATATTTGAGTGCTTGACCTCCATTTGGTGGAATTGTTTGGGAAAGATTAGTAGGATTAATATGTGTGTCCTTGTTGGAGGAGGTATGTCACTTAGGTTGTTTTTGAGGTTTTGGAGTGCCACACCATTTCCAGTTAGCTCGCTCTGTCTCCTACCTATGGATAAGGATGTCAGCCCTCAGATATTCCTCTAGTGACATGACTACCTGCTGCCAGGATCATGGATTCTAACTTTCTGTAATTGTTTGTCCTCAATTCAATGTGGAAGATGGGGAAGACAGACTGAAAGAACCAGAGGACCAGGAAGTCCTGTAAGATTGTGTGTCATAGAAGTAACAGGGACATTTTACCGATAATGCATCAACTATGTGACTGTCTATATAACAACTGAAAAGGTCTACCCACAATGGACATTCTAACTTAGAAGAGGAAATCTCTCAGGGCCCACCATTACACAAAGAGCTAAAGGTGACTAAGGAGTGCTGAGAATTTCTTCTCCAGGGATACAGTAGCCACTAGTTTGTTATCTAATACCAAGTGGTCTTCCCTGAGATTTTATACGTGAAAGTAACAGTGTACACACTGAACAGAATACATATCTCAAAGAAAAAGAGATCACAGTTTTGAGAAAGAGAAATAAAGAAGGAATTAGTACATGGGAGTGACACTAAAGGGGAATATAAGATGCATGGAGACAGAGAATCAGGTCTTAGTCTGCAGTCATCTAACCTTGGTAGAAGTTAGACTTCTCTAGTGACTTGACTGCTCTGTTTCTTAGATTTCCAGCTTGAACCCCAATATCTGTCTCTGGGGTTTTATCATTCATGCTACATATAATCCTATGTCCTTTTAATCAAATAATAATTGTAGGTTCTCTTCATCCTTGGGGTCAAATCATAGCATATGTTTAGCACTCACTCCTTCCCTGTGTGATCACAATTTGGTAACTTAAAACAAGTGAAGTGGAATTGTCCTCTGCATGCTGTGAATATCATTGCTTAATAAAGAAACTGGCTTGGCCTGATAGGGTGGGGAAAACTAAACTGAATGCTGGGAGAAAGGGGGTGGAGTCAGAGAGAAGCCCCCACTAGAGACAGATGCTGGATGGAATTTTACCTGGTGAGCCACAGCCACGTGGCCATACACAGATTAATGGAGATGGGTTAAATTTAGTATGTAAGAGTTAGCCAATAAGAAGCTAGAACTATTGGGCCAAGCAGTGATTTAATTAATACAGTTTCTGTGTGGCTATTTCTGGGCTAAGCAGCAAGGAACAAAACAAGTCCTCTTACAACAAGCAGGCAATGCCATACTCAAGAATACATACTCTTTTTCAGATATATATTCATTTTGTGATTTTTATTTAATTGTCTTTTCATTTGATTTTACAGATTTGTTTGCTGTGTTGAAATTTCAGTGTTTTGAGATAAAATCTTCCCCTGCAACCCAAGCTTCTCAAAAATTCACTCTGTAACTTCACCTGTCCTTAAACTGGGTACAATCTTTCTGCCTTATCCTTCTGAGTACAGGGATTACAGGCCCAGTCCAGCTTGCAGAGTTTCATTTTCTAAAGGACTTTGTGATGAATATCCTTGTTCACTTATCTATGGAACCTGCCCATGAGTCACCACATGATTAATTTTGTAGAGAAAAGTTGTTTTGTTTCTGTTTCCCATCTTTTAAAATGTTTATCTTTTTTTTCCTTAAGAGACTCATACACTTGTACAATATGTTTTCATTCTAGTAATCTTTCATTGCTTTTGTCAATTCTCCCAGACTCTCTCTCAGATTTCCCTCCCAACTTCATGCCGTCTTTATTGTTGTTACTGTTTTAAATATACCAAGTCTAACTAGTACTACCAGTATGTTCATTGCTGTGGGGCCATCTATTGTATAATGAACAACTTGTTACTAAGGGGCTCTATTTTTGATAAAAACAGACTCTTATTTCCCATGTAGTCATCAATTGCCAATAGGTCTTAGCTAGTTAGCTTCATGGGGCCCTGTTCCATCCATAGTGGAATTGCTACTCTCTTGATTTTTTGCTGGTGTTCCACAGGAACCACAGCTACTATGAGATAATGTGTCTAACAGTCCTGCCATGTCCTGAAACCATGTTTGCCCAGCCCTAGATGACATACTTCAAAACACTGTATCCTTACAAGTTCAGGGATTATCATAGAAGATGGGCTACAAATACTGTGAGAGACAAGTTCTGGGGAGGAATGCTGAAAAGCAATTTCTAGACATGCCTCTCTACTTAAAGTGATGCTATTTTTATTTTATAAGGCTTTTCCTCCAACATACACATCTCTCATACTCTGTTTCCCAAAATAGCATACAACTTGATTTCTTTTAGGCATATTCAGCTTCTTGAGCTGTTACTGAAGGATTTTAAGGAATTAAAACTGGTATTTGCATTTTTATATTAAAACTTAAAAATCATTTGTTGTGTTGTGAAATAATATAACCTAATATTAAGTTTTCCCAAAGTTGGTTTCATAGATGTTTTTTTAAAATAGGCTCAAATTTTGGTAGGTCTCAAATTGCTTCATTTCTCAAAGCAAGTTAGCAAATATTACTTGAAACTGGAAAGAGATATGCCTAGTTTACACAGGATAATTTGATAAAATGCTGATAACAAGGATGTAAATTTATGCCACTTAAGGATCCTATCTTTTCCTGTTCTTTCATTATACAGAATTACATCAAATGTCAGCAAAAGATTTTTAATTATCTAATCTTCCAATTGTTTATGTTAAAATATCAGGTAAAAATTGATTGAAAGTTTGTCAAATGGATTGATTCAAACCATTAAGATCAAATAAGAATGTATCAAGTTCTTATGTTCAGACTTGCCCTTTTTTCTTCCTTCTACATTTCTTTTTTTTCTCATTTTTTTATTAAAAATTTCCATCTCCTCCCCTCCTCCTCCCCCTTCCCTCCCCTCCCTTCCACCCATACCCCCACTCCCTCCCTCTCTAAGCCAAAGAGCCATCTGGGTTCCCTTCACCCTTCACCTGGCATCGGATGGAGAAAATGACAGAGCCCCACATAGGAGCACCGGACTAAGCTCCCAAGGTCCCGATGAGGAGCAAAAGGAGGGAGATCATGAGCAAGGAAGTCAGGACCATGAGGAGTGTGTTTACCCATTGAGACGGTGGGACAGATCTAACGGGAGACCACCAAGTCCAGTTGGAATGGGACTGATGGAACATGGGACCAAACCGGACTCTCTGAATGTGGCTGACGGTGGAGGAGGACTGAGAAACCAAGGACAACGGCGATGAGCATGAACTCTACTGCATGGATGGGCTCACTGTGAGCCTTGTCAGTTTGGTTGCTCACCTTCCTGGACTTAGGGGGAGCTGGGAGGACCTTGGACTTAACATAGGGAAGGGAACCCTGATGGCTCTTTGTCTTGGAGAGGGGTGGAGTGGGGGTATGGGTGGAAGGGAGGGGAGGGAAGGGGGAGGAGGAGGGAAGGTGATGGAAATCTTTAATAAAAAAATGAGGAAAAAAAATAAATAAAACATGAAGCATGGATTTAAAAAAAAAAGTCCAAGGTCTTCCCAACTCCCCCTAAGTCCAGGAAGGTGAGCAACCAAACTGACAAGGCTCACAGTGAGCCCGTCCATGTTGTAGAGTTCAAGCTCATCGCCGTTGTCCTTGGTTTCTTACTTTGGTGCCAGGGGGAAAAGATATTCTCGAAGAGTTCTGGGGTGACCTTAAACTGAACAACTCTAGGTAAGTAAAATCACAATTGAAATAAGAATTTAAAAAGGTAGAATCACTACAAAATCATTGGGGAAAAATAACAACAGATTTACTAGTAAAGAGGGGTAAAGCACATGCAGAATATTTTAAGTTACTTGCAAAATCACCATTTCTATTTAAAAATGGCATGAGAGCATCCACCAAAGATGAATGGATAATGAATAGTGATATATATCTACAGTGGGATTTTTATGTAACTGTAAGGAAAAGTGAAACAATAAAATTTGCAGGGATGTTGATAGATCTGGAAATTATATTCAGTTTACTGAGACTCAGAAGGACAAATACCACATGCTCTTTCTCATATAAACATTGCATCTTTGAAGTTTTAATATGTGGGTGTGGATAAAACTTGGAAGGGGAATATGAGAGAAAGAAAAGGTTTAAGGAAGGAGGAAGAGGTAACAGAACATTGAACAATAAAATGAAAAGGGTGGGAATTACTGATAACAAATGGGTACATTCAGGGCACAGGGTGGAAGAAGAGAGTTGGACAAAAGTATCAACAAAACAAAATATGGATAAAAATTCCATAATGAAACCTACTACTTTTATGCTAATTAAAAACAAATTAAAAAACCACACTGAATACTCTATAAATACAAGTTACTGTTACATTTTACTTTCTTCATTTCAGTCATGTTTTGGCATAAGAATATTGAAATATGCCAAGGCTTGTCAAAGATTAACTTTATTCAGAGTGCTTAATGCTATAATTTTTTCAAAATTTATAATCACATATAGAGCCATATGTATACATGTGAAAATGCTCTTGATTATAATTACCACTTTCCCAGGCCTCTTTTTTTTAGAATTTAGTGTGTAGCTAACAAATGGAAAGTGTAGGTCAGTTTATGTTAAGGTAAATTACAGAAAACCTTTCAGAAGTGTTGCAATTCACCAGGCATCCAGCTTAAGGACATAACATCTGGTTGAAAGAAGAGCTGGAGGAAATTCTCCTAAGAAAAACACTAGAGAAGATGTCAGGGGGATAGAAATCTACTTTTGAGCTGTGGGAAGCTCGGCAAATATGCTGACATGGAGCAGAGAAAAATCTATCTACTGTCCTCACAGACTCATAATGAGACTACAACCTGATTATTTTTCTATTCATGTTTTGAAACCACTTTTCTTAGACAAATATCAAATGTCATTTTTAGACATAAAGCAAAGAAAACCAGCCAAGAAATCACAATCCCAGAGAACCTAGATAACAATGAGGACCCTAAGAGAGACTTACTTGGATCTAATCTACATGGGAAGTAGAAAAAAACAAAATCTCCTAAGTAAATTGGGAGCATGGGAACCTTGGGAATGGGTTGGAGGAGAATGTAGAGAAAGGGAGGGGAACAGAGAAAAATGCATAGCTCAATAAGATGAATTTAAAATAAAAAGGAAAGAGTAGAACCACTTTTCTGCTTATTTCCCTTCAATACCTAAATCTTGGAAGACTAGAATCAACTCACCAGTAACCCTCCCCACAAAAGTTATATGTACTGACAAGCCATTTCTTTCTATTGTTATTTGACACAATGGCTCATAACACTATTAGCTAAATCTTTTAATCTCTTTCAGTCTTAATTTTTTGTTTACTATTAAAATTTGAGGATTACTTCTTGGCATTTTCCTCCTTCCCAGAGATTTTTTTCTGAAGACTTTGTTATATAATGACCACTAAAGCATATCTAACCTAAATGGTTTTATATACATGCAGAACATTTCTCTTTTCATTGGTACAAAGTAGAGGTTTCTTCATTTCTAGAGGCTAATTAAACCATAATCCAGGTCCATCTCAATCCACTGGCACTGAATTCACATTCAGTGATGAGATGGTGATGACAGTAAGAATGCTTAAGTTGGTAGCTCGGCTTTTGTGTCTTACCAGGTTTTCAAATCATTCTAACCATTTAAATTCAAGAATTGAGTTTATCTGTCCAATAAATGGCTTATGTTACAGAGTAGTGGGTATAAGAAGCAATAATAAATGAGTGCTTGTCTAGCACGTGTGAAGTTCTGGCTTTGATTTCCCAAGAGCTCATGATAACAAGTGTAGTAGTTTACAATGAAAATATAAAAACAGTGTCCAAAGGATTAGATGCTCCAGTTCATCCCTAGCTTCACAGTGAGTTGAAGGCTATAATGGGACACGTGAGAATGTTTTTAAAATTTAAAATTTTAATGGCTACATATATTACAACCGGTTGGTACTCATATTCCTAGACATAACCATGGAAAATAAATCTGGAAAAGAACCATCAACTGAGGATATTGACCAAGGGAATGTGCAGTAGCGTTTTGCAATTTACTCTGTGCATGAAGTTTTGTTTTTATTTCATTATATAAATATGTGCAAAGTTATGAAACAATACCCTAAACTAGCTTATGCTATAAATAGTCACTTAAATGTTAGATTTTAAAATTGTGAGACATGCTTTATTTTGTGCTCTTCAATTCTTTTTATTTAACTCAGCAACAGGTCCTCCAAAATGCTCAAGAATCCTTACATCCTATTGAATACCCAAGAGTGGTTATAGGCTTTGTGTGTCATAACCAAGAAATAAAAATTAATCTCTTCTTACTGTGCTGGATGTTTCTTGCAATGTGGAATTTTCTAATGGATTAAAAATAAGTTACAAAGAGGTTTTAGAGATTTAGTGGTAAATGTGCAATAAAAACTTGTTTTTCTACCACACATCCAGTTTTAACTGTCTAACCTATATTTTGGATGAGAATACCTAGCTAATTAAAGGGACAAAGCTTGGGAAAATAGTTTATTTTTATAGTATTGGTCAAAGATATGAATGAGAAGGATAAAGCCTGGGAAGACTTCTGTAAGTGCAATTACATGTTATTTTTTAGTTCATTGTTTTCAGGCAGAGAATTATTCAAAGAGTATGTGAGAATCTTATCAATAATCATATTCTTTATTCAGTGTCCCAAAATAATAAGCAAAATGCTTCTCTTCATAAGAACCCCCAAGTTAGAAGTGAGTGACCTCAATAGACTTCCACAAACTGTCCTCTCACTTGCATATTAGAACTACCACACACAAACAAACACACGCATACATCACACACAGATAAATATGTTTAGTTTGATGTGAACACTAGATAACAAACAAATACATTAAAACATCAAATCAGGTGTCTTAATTATACAGAGATTCTACCCATCAATTAAGAAAATAGAACAGTGAGGAAATTATAAAGGAAATAAACAAATCAATACAGGAGAATTTAAAAAGAAAAATCCTTCCAGCTCCCTAGCCTCCTAGGCTCAGGATTTAAGCTTTGAACACTATGATCACATGATGTGCTCTTCAGTAATATGCCACACTAGACTGAAATCCCAGAGTCCTGGAGTGTCTGCGTGGCACACCTCAGATTTAGGGTCTTGAATGCTTTTCTAAACTAATTGATTTAATTTATTTTGGGATTAACACAACGTGTACAATAGGACTTTGTTTTACGGTGTTTCATTTTATTTTGATTGATGAATTTCATTCATTAAGGTTGAGGGGCAATAGCCTGAGACAAAAAAAAAGTGAGATGCCAGTGTCCAGTTGATTTTCTGAAGCTCTCAGTTAGTGTTAAAGCAGGGAAAATGACTCTGACTGCTAGTCAAGAGCCTAGTAAAGATCAGATTCTATACAGTTCCTGGCCCCACACCTTGAATTCTTGTCTTAGAAATGCCACTTTCCCTCACCAGCAAAGGGAAATGATTGGACTATTTCCTTAAATTGTTTCTCATGGAAATTAACTGTTGCATTTTCGTTGTTTTTTGACTTTACTTAATTACTCATATTGATTATTAATTTTAAACCTTTTATTCTTTTTTTTCTTTTTATTCTCATTTTTTTATTGAAAATTTCCATCTCCTCCACTCCTCCTCCCCCTTCCCTCCCCTCCCTTCTAACCATACCCCCACTCCACCCCTCTCTAAGCCAAAGAGCCATCAGGGTTCCCTTCACTATGTTAAGTCCAAGGTCATCCCAGCTCCCCCTAAGTCCAGGAAGGTGAGCAACCAAACTGACAAGGCTCACAGTAAGCTCATCCATGCTGTAGAGTTCATGCTCATCGCCGTTGTCCTTGGTTTCTCAGTCCTCCTCCACTGTCAGCCACATTCAGAGAGTCCGGTTTGGTCCCCAGTTCCATCAGTCCCATTCCAACTGGACTTGGTGGTCTCCCATTAGATCTGTCCCACTGTCTCAATGGGTAAACGCACTCCTCATGGTCCTGACTTCCTTGCTCATGATCTCCCTCCTTTTGCTCCTCATCAGGACCTTGGGAGCTCAGTCCGGTGCTCCTATGTGGGGCTCTGTCATTTTCTCCATCCAATGCCAGGTGAAGGTTCTATGGTGATATGCAAGATATTCATGAGTATGGCAATAGGATCTGGACATTTCTGGCACCCTCTCCTCAGCTGCCTAAGGAACTAGCTGGGGGCGTCTTCCAGGACACCTGGGAACCCCTCTAGAGTCAAGTCTCTGCCAAGCCTAGAATGGCTCCCTTAATTAAGATATATAATTCCTTGTTCCCATATCCACTCTTCCTATATCCCAACCATCCTATTCCCCCAAGGTCTTCCCATCTTCCACTTCACAATTTTCACTCCACATCCCCCAAACCCCCATCCCACCCGACCGCCATGTTCCCATTTTTTGTCTGGCAATCTTGTCTACTTCCAATATCCAGGAGGATAACTATATGTTTTTCTTTGGGTTCACCTTCTTATATAGCTTCTCTAGGATTTTTTATGAATTATAGGCTCGATGTCCTTTATTTATGGCTAGAAACCAATTATGAGTGAGTACATCCCATGTTCATCTTTTTGGGCCTGGGTTACCTCACTCAGGGTAGTGTTTTCTATTTCCATCCATTTGCATGCAAAATTCAAGATGTCATTGTTTTTTACCCCTGAGTAGTATTCTAGCATGTATATATTCCACACTTTCTTCATCCATTCTTCCACTGAAGGGCATCTAGGTTGTTTCCAGGTTCTGGCTATTACAAATAATGCTGCTATTAAACATAGTTGAACAAATGCTTTTGTAATATGATTGGGCATCTCTTGGGTAAATTCCCAAGAGTGGGATTGCTGGGTCCTGGGGTAGGTTGATCCTGAATTTCCTGAGACCTCCACAATGCTTTCCAAAGCGGTTGCACAAGTTTGCATTCCCACCAGCAATGGATGAGTGTACCCCTTACTCCACATCCTCTCCAGCAAAGGCTATCATTGGTGTTTTTGATTTTAGACAATCTGACAGGTGTAAGATGGTATCTCAACGTTGTTTGGATTTGCATTTCCCTGATTGCAAAGGAGGTTGAGCATGCCCTTAAGTGTCTTTTGGCCATTCAAACTTCTTCTTTTGAGAAGTCTCTGTTCAGTTCAGTGCCCCATTTTTAATTGGGTTAATTAGCATTTTAAAGTCTAGTCTCTTGAGTTCCTTATATATTTTGGAGATCAGACCTTTGTCAGTTGCAGGGTTGGTGAAGATCTTTTCCCAGTCAGTAGGCTGCCTTTTTGTCTTAGTGACAGTGTCCTTTGCTTTACAGAAGCTGCTCAGCTTCAGGAGGTCCCATTTATTCAATGTTGCCCTTAATGTCTGTGCTGCTGGGGCTATACGTAGGAAGCGGTCTCCTGTGCCCAAATGTTGTAGAGTACTTCCCACTTTCTCCTCTAACAGGTTCAGTGTGTTCAGATTGATATTGAGGTCTTTAATCCATTTGGATTTGAGTTTTGTGCATGGTGATTGATAGATATGGATCTACTTTCATTCTTCTACAGGTTGACATCCAGTTATGCCAGCACCATTTGTTGAAGATGCTTTCTTTCTTCCATTGTGTGCTTTTAGCTCCTTTATCAAAAATCAGGTGTTCATAGGTTTGTGGGTTAAGATCCGGGTCTTCTATTTGATTCCATTGGTCGACTTCTCTATTTTTATACCAATACCAACCTGTTTTCAATACTGTAGCTCTGTAATAGTTTGAAGTCAGGGATGGTAATGCCTCCAGAAGTTCCTTTATTGTATAAGATTGTTTTGGCTATCCTGGGTTACTTGTTCTTCCATATAAAGTTGATTATTGTCCTCTCAAGATCTGTGAAGAATTTTGATGGGATCTTTAAGGGGATTGCATTAAATCTATAGATTGCCTTTGGTAGTATTGCCATTTTTACAATGTAGATCCTCCCAATCCAAGAGCAAGGGAGATCCTTCCATTTTCTGGTATCCTCTTCAATTTCTTTCTTCAAAGACATGGAACCTTTTCGAAAATTGACCACATACTTGGTAACAAAGTAAACTTCCACAGTTACAAAAACATATTAGTAACCACCTGCTTCCTATCGGATCACCATGGATTAAAATTAGAATTCAACAACAATGCTACCCCCAGAAAGCCCACAAACTCATGGAAACTGAACAGTCAACTACTGAACCACACCTGGGTCAAGGAAGGAATAAAGAAAGAAATTAAAGTCTTTCTTGAATTTAATGAAAATAAAGACAGAACATACTCAAACTTATGTGACACTATAAAAGCAGTGCTAAGAGGAAAGTTCATAGCACTAAGTGCCCACTTAAAGAAAACGGAGAAAGCACACATTGGAGACCTAACAGCACACCTGAAAGCTCTAGAAAAGAAAGAAGCAGACTCACCTAGGAGGAGTAGAAGACTGGAAATTATCAAACTGAGGGCAGAAATCAACAAAATAGAAACACAGAAAACAATCCAAAGAATCAATGAAACAAAAAGCTGGTTCTTGGAGAAAATCAACAAGATTGACAAACCCTTAGCCAAACTAATCAAACGGCAGAGAGAGAACACACAAATTAATAAGATCAGAAATGAAAAAGGGGACATAACCACAGACACAGAGGAAATTCAGAGAATCATTAGATCTTACTACAAAAGCCTGTATGCCACAAAATTGGAAAATGTAAAAGAAATAGACACTTTTTAGATAAGTACCATATACCAAAGTTAAACCAGGACCAGGTAAATGCTCTAAATCTTCCTGTTAGTCACGAAGAATTAGAAACTGTTATCAGAAACCTCCCTACCAAAAGAAGCCCAGGACCAGATGATTTCAATGCAGAATTCTCCCAGAACTTCCAAGAAGACCTAATACCTATACTCCTTAAGGTATTTCATAATATAGAAACAGAAGAGTCATTGCCAAATTCCTTTTATGAAGCTACAATTACCCTGATACCTAAACCACACAAAGACTCAACCAAGAAAGAGAATTACAGGCCAATCTCACTCATGAACATTGATGCAAAAATTCTCAATAAAACACTGGCAAACAGAATCCAAGAACACATTAGAAAAATTATCCACTATGATCAAGTAGGCTTCATCTCAGAGATGCAGGGCTGGTTCAACATACGAAAATCTATCAATGTAATCCATCATATAAATAAACTGAAGAATAAAAACCATATGATCATCTCATTAGATGCAGAAAAAGCATTTGACAAATTCAGCACCCCTTTATGATAAAGGTCTTGTAAAGATTAGGGATACAGGGGTCATTTTTAAATATAATAAAGGCTATTTACAGCCAGCCGACAGCTAACATCAAATTAAATGGAGAGAAACTCAAGGCCATCCCACTAAATTCAGTAACGTGACAAGGCTGTCCACTCTCTCCTTATCTCTTCAATATAGTGCTTGAAGTTCTAGCAATAGCAATAAGACAACATAGGGGGATCAAGGGGATTCGAATTGGAAAGGAAGAAGTTAAAGTTTCGTTATTTGCAGATGATATGATAGTGTACATAAGCGACCCGAAAAACTCCACCAAAGAACTCCTACAGCTGATAAACTCCTTTAGTATCGTGGCAGGATACAAGATCAATTCCAAAAAATCAGTTGCCCTCCTATATACAAAGGATAAGGAAGCAGAGAAAGAAATCAGAGAAGCATCACCTTTCATGATAGCCACAAATAGCATAAAATATCTTGGGGTAACTCTAACGAAGGAAGTGAAAGACCTATTTGATAAACCTTTTATTCTTGTCTCATACATTACACCCTTGATTCTACTCCTCCCAGCTCCTTCCATTCCCTCCTTGCTCCTTTAGATCCACTCCTTCTTCAATCTCCTTCAAAAAAAAAAAAAAAAAAAAGAGGTGACCTCCAAGGGATATTTACTAAATACGGCTTAATAAGACACAATAAGATTGGGCACAATCCCTCATATAAAGGCTGGAGAAGCAACCACAGAAATCGAGGAAAGTATTGGGTAGGACTACTTTTAAGAAATTTTGCATACATATTGAGAAACAGCAAGATTCTTCCAAAGGTACTGAGTTCAATTCCCAGCAATGACATGGTGTCTCACAACCATCTGTAATGAGATCTGGTGCCCACCTGAGGCAAAGAAACGGTCAGTAGTCCTCATCAACATAGACCCTGAAACCTAATATGGACAAGTTCAATAGAACTTCAGCATTGCAGGGCTTAAATTTCATTTAAATTTCAAGTTGTTATTTTTCATTCATTTATTTTATTTTTTATGTGTGTGTTTTCCTGCTTATAGATATGTATAAATAGCGTGTGTGTGTGTGTGTGTGTGTGTGTGTGTGTGTGTGTGTGATCAAATCCCCTAGAAGTGAAGTTCCAGATGGCTGTAGGTTTTCATGTGGACTCTGTGAACTGAACCTGAGTCCTCTTCAAGAGAAACATGTGCTCCTCATACTGAGCCATCTCTCCATCTCTGTACTTTGCAAGTTACTATTTCCAAACTATGTGTTTCAGGATACCAAACAAACCTTTAACAACATCTATGGAAATAGACAAACTCCTTAGTCCTCTCTACTCCTTTCTTCAAGGCCCAAGGAGAATTTCATTATTAATCATTTATGTATTATCTCTATAGTGCCTCCTTATTAATCACCTCTTTGGAATCTATGGCACTTAATCATCAGTCTTAAGCCTGAGTATTACTGGTAATTATTTCTGAATGTTCATTACCATGTTGGTTTAATTACTTGTTTTTCCCAGGAGTAAAGACTTTTTCAGGACCCTGACTCTGAGGTGTGCATGTGTGTGTTTGTATTTGTCGGTGCATGTTTGTGTGTGTGTGTGACAATTTTTAAGTTTTTCTCATAGGCCCTAATTATGATAGCATGTAGTGAAACCATTTAAGACAAAGTATCCCAATGGTTTGACACTTCTGAAAGCCTAACGTTTTATTGCTTTTGAAGACAAAAAGCCAGGTGTAATCTGTGATCCTTCTTTAATTTATTGCTATGTCTTCCTCAATAATTCTTTGAAGGTTTTTATAAACTAGTTGATTTGATTTCTTCAGGAAAAAGCACAGTGGGTTCCTTCAGGGTTTTATTTTGTTTTGTTTTGCTTTACTTAAATTCATTAGATGCTTGGGGAAATCAGAGAAAAATGAGACCAAAATACAGAATCAGTATGATGAGTTCTTATTTTTCTAAGTGTAAATACACAGCAGAGGCCTCAGTAATCCCAGATAAAGGCAAACTTAAGTATAAAGAAAACTTCTTTGCCTTAATTGTATTTTATCTGCAAATGATAACCACAATATAGGTAGTATAAAATAGAAAATAGAATAAATGTTCTGTCTCCTTTGAAGAGGGTAGCTTACTAGAGTGTGAATGTCTCCCATCACACTTTCAGACATGTCATTTTGAACAGAACAGGCTTCTCAAGAAGGTTAGTTTGCTGAAAATCACATGCCCCTTAATCCATTTTACCACACAGTGGCTCTTATGTATTTGTTCAGAAATTTTCATCAAGGATACACATATGATTCACAGGGTTACAATTTTAGTAAGTGTTCCTGGCTTCAAAGCCTGTATTTTCTGCATTATCAGGTTAAAGCAAGTATGTAAGCAGTACTACAGTTTTTATTTTTTTTTATTGATTTTATTGAGCTCTACATTTTTCTCTGCTCCCCTTCCTACCTTTCCCCTCTCTTTCAATCCTCTCTCATGATCCCCATGCTCCCAATTTACTCAGAAGATCTTATCTTTTTCTACTTCCCATGTCTCTCTTAGGGACCTCATTGTTGTCTAGGTTCTCTGGGATTCTGATTTGTAGGCTGGTTTTCTTTGCTTTATGCTTACAAACCACTTATGAGTTAATATATATGATAATTGTCTTTCTAGATCTGGGTTACCCCATTTAATATGATGTTTTCTAGCTCCATCCATTTGCCTGCAAATTTCAAGATGTCGTTATTTTTTTCTGCTGTGTTGTAGAAGGAGCTCCATGTCGCTTCCCGCTGCCCTGCTCCCAACCACCAGCTAGCTTTACACCTGAAGTAACAACGCACAAATTGTATTATTTTAAACACTCCTTGGCCCATTAGCTCTAGTCTCTTATTGGCTAACTCTCACATCTTGATTAACCCATTTCTATTAATGTGTGTAGCACCATGAGGTGGTGGCTTACTGGGAAAGATCTTAACCTGTGTCCATCTCAGAGAAGAGAGCTATGACGTCTGCCTCACTGCTTTCTTCCCCCCAGCATTCTGTTCTGTCTACTCCACCTACCTAATTTTCTGTCCTATTAAAGGGCCAAGGCAGTTTCTTTATTAACCAATGAAAGTAACACATAGACAGATGACCCTCCTCCATCACTGTGTAGTACTCCATCCATTGTATAAATGTACCACATTTTCCTTATCCATTCTTTGGTTGAGAGGCATTTAGGTTGTTTCCAGGCTCTGGCTATGATAAACAATGCTGTTATGAACATTGTTGAGCACATGTCCTTGTGGCACAATTGAACATCCTTTGGATATATACCAAAAAGTGGTATTTCTGGGTCTTGAGAAAGGTTGTTGTCTAATTTTCTTAGAAATCACCATAGTGATATCCAAAGGGGCTGTACCAGCAAAGGACATGGTCAACAAGACAAAACAACAGCCTGCAGAATGGGAAAAGGTCTTCACCAACCCAATTCAGACAGAGGTCTGATCTCCAAAATATGCAAAGAACTCAAGAAATTGATTGTCAAAAGAACAAATGATCCAATAAGAAGTGAAGTTCAGACCTAAACAGAGAATTCTCAGCAGAGGAATCGAAAATGGCTGAAAGACATTTAAGGAAATGCTCAACACCCTTAGTCATCAAAGAAATGCAAAATCAAAACAGCTTTGAGATTCCATCTTATACCTATAAGAATGGCCAAGATCAAAAATACTGATGACAACTTAGGCTGAAGAGGATGTGGGGTAAAAAGAACACTCCTGCATTGCTGGTGGGAGTGCAAACAGTACTACTTAATGTATGCATGTAAGCAGTAAAAGATGGACCATAAAGCCATTGCTCTAGAAATAAGAATGCTTCAGATACTTACAGATGAGTTATGCAGAACTATGGATGAACAATACATAGATTAATATATTTAGATTCGGCAAGTATCTGTTATTTGTTTAATCCATTCAAAACACTGTCAAATACAACATAAGGAAAAGGACTCCATTTTAAACAGGTCAAAGCAACATGAATTGTCCTCTCTGCCTTACTTTTGTGCTAACATCAAAACTCTGTGCTCTCACTAAAGATGTTTTTTTTAATATTATCTGAATTTGCTGTCTTGTAGCTCCATTTCATTCTTCGTCAATGTATTTATATAGGGTGGGGGGAGGAAGGATGTTAGTTAATTTAACAAATAAGCAAGTATGGCAGGAATAGACAGGGATACCCCTCTAAAGCCATTGTTATGGTGGAGTAGGTATTTTTCACATCACAGTTCAGAATGTTGAGTAGACCATCCTCTGTGTTCCTGAATCTGAAGCACTTTCTCAACTGTAAAGTGATATGTAGATTTAAGAGAAGTGTTGGGAATTTTATGTGTGGTATAGATAGCTAATTTGATCAGGAGAGGTAAGTGAACAAAATATTTTTTTAAAAAAAGTCAACATGAATATGAGCAATTCCGATGGTTCAGCAAGTAAAGGTACTTGATGACAAGTCGGAAGACCCAAGTTTGAACCGTGAGCTCGCATGGTAGAAGAAGATAATGGACTCCAGAACATTGTTTTCTGATTTGTACATGGATGCATACTATGGCATGTTTATATATAACCCACATATTAAGTAAACAGATGATAGATACCTTAACAAATACCACTAGCCAAATGAACACATAACTTGAATCATGTGCTATGGACAGATAAGATAATCTCCTGAAAGGTTAAGGACTGTGGGGAGTTAGTGTAACAGACAAGGAACCAGCCATGGCTCTTGACACCGAGGCCAATATCATTCTTCTAATGCCTCTGGTGTCTTCTAGATATCAATGATTAGTAATGCATCCAACATAGGAAATGCCAAACAATATCTAGTAGGTCAATTCACATGATCTTAGTTATGGATCAACACCACTGTTTCTTCTAGATCCAATATTGGATTTTGTCTAGAGATGAAGGTTACATTTACAGTAAACTCAATTTTAACCTGAAGAAAATAAAAAGAAAATGATAAAATAAAAACAGTAACATTTTACATGTCTAACAAACTTACTATATGCTAGTCTTTGGCCTAGATTATTTACATATTCTCTTTCACACTATCTATTGGAGAGTCTGATAAGAAGAAAGTACTTTTACGCCAGTCTAATAGATGAAACTATACCAGGAGACTAATATCTTAGCACAGTAGAATTTCAAAACTCAAACATGCTTACCTGTAAAGCATCTTTTCTTTCTGCCTTGGCACTTCCGCTCTGTCACTCTTCCATCTGTTCTTCATTTTCCAAGTATAATCAATTTTTCTAGTCCTTACCAGAATTTTTACTTCCATATTTGATCAAAACCTGTTTGTTCAAAGATCTGTTTTATTTGGATTAGGGAAGAAAACAACTTCACAAAAAAACTTATGTCTTCTTTTTCTTAGAAATTTATTCTTCCAAGGCTTGCCTCAAACTCATGATCCTCCTGCCTCTGCCTCCTTCAGCAAATCCTACCGGCATATGTCATCACAAGTGGAGTCAACATTTTTCTTCCTCTCATGAAGATAATTTCAGTTATTGTTGTAGGAATGGTTTGTCAGTTTTCACAAAATGTAATATCAAAGTTTTATAAATATTTTGATTTATTATTATTATTAATTATATTATTATCTCAATTTACCTTAAAAATAGAAATATATTCTTACTTCCTCACAGAGAAAAAGCCTCCAGATGAATTTCTATTTTAGAAGCTCAAGTTTTGTATGTAATAAGTGCACATTCCAAGTACCTTCCTAAGAGGTACCGTCTCCTCTTGGTGTTAATAGCATTAATATATCTTACTGACATTTGGCAAAGAAGCCTCCTGGCAAATTGTTTGGAAGTCTGGCCTAATTTGGAAATTCTTTATGGTAAATTCAGGGGTGATAAATTCTGTGATCTGAGAGAGGTACAAATGCTTCAATTGTTTCCATTGTATGATTAGATCTTGAATTTTCATACACCACATGTAAAAACTGGATGATTTTTATCGTTGAAATATTTGTTATTGTAACTTTATATGTTTGTATTTGGAGCTGATAACTTCTCAGAACTTTTTCTTAAATGAAGGTTTTGTTTTATGCAAACAAGGAACTGAATTCTCTCCTTCCTAAAATTCTTCAGTCTACTTTTCTATTGCCTTGTCTGTTTGTTCTTACATTATATATTTAATTGAGATGTTAAGTTCCCTTACAAATTTAAACCAGATTTCTCAATGGACCTAGGAACTAGGAGCATCTTTTTGAGATGAGGCTAATCTAATTAGGTTAAAACCTTGGAGGTAGGAGAATTTCTAAACTGAAATGTTATCTCCAGAATCTCTACTTGTTAAAAGTAAAAAAAATAAGTTACAGGTTCTTTGTTCAAGTTGATAGTGTAATTGAATGAAGAAAAGAGAATTTTTTAGAAGCTAAAGTGATTTGTAATAACTTATAGAAGTAGTCATTTTCCTTTTGCATGTTATTTTTTATTTAATTAAAAATAACTTCTCAAATTTAAAATTTCTGACTCTAAAATTATCACTGTACCACTTGACTAGAAGGTTAAAAACTCTGAATACCCTATATATGATAGATAGATAGTTAGATAGATAGATAGATAGATAGAGATAGAGATATATAGATAGATAGATAGATAGATAGCTAGCTAGCTAGATAGATAGATAGAGATAGATAGATAGATAGATAGATAGATATAGAGAGATAGAGATAGATAGATAGATAGATAGATAGATAGACAGACAGACAGATTTTTAAATGAGGGACTTTCACATCTTAAACTGACCTTACTCTCACTCACTAGTACTTGAAAATGACCTCGAATTTCTCATTCTCTTGCCCACACTTTCTGAATACAGGATTACACTGGTTCACTACTACACCTGTTTATTTTTTTCCAGCATATTAAGCCAGTTTTATACAATCAGAGTGGTACTCTTAGGCAGGAGCTGAAATAATCCAAGGGATAATATTGCTATTATGCTTGAGGTCTACACAAGTCCAGAAACTAGAGTCTTTGCTTTTTGATTCTCACTAATTCCTTTTTCCCCCTTAAGTTTAAGGGGCTGCTTTTCTTTTTTCCATGCTTATCTCATTGTTGCAATAGATTTATTCATTGTCACACACACAAAAAAAGAAAAAACAAAAACAAAAAAGAGAGCTGAGCCCAGTACCGTGCCAAAAACCCTCGGAAAAACATCTAAATTATGTTATGGGTTGTCAGTTTATCATGATGAAGAGAAGAGAAACAGCTTAGGCTGGTCTAGAATGTCAATGAAGATGTTATCTGGGAAGAGCAGAAAGCCAAGAACCTCTGCATGGAAGAAATGAATGATAGACTCACTAAAAAGATAAAGATAAATTACTGGGGGTAATGAAGAAAAGGTATACAAGACAAATTGAGATAAGTTTTCATAAGTATGGATATCTTTTGCACAAAATTGTACACAAGATAATCCTTCAAGGATAAATAGAAGCTATTAACTGTCTTTCTGTTGATTTGACAGTCTGTCTAATCCTTAGTACTATGTTTTGAATACATAACATAAGATAATCACCAATTAAGTGATTTCTTTTTTATTTTTATTGAGCTCTACATTTTTCTCTGCTCCCCTCCCTACCTCTCCCTTCCCTTTCAACCTTCTCCCAAGGTCCCCATGCTCCCAATTTACTCAGGAGATCTTGTCCTTTTCTATTTCCCATGTAGATTACATCTATGTATGTCTATCTTAGGGTCCTAATTGTTGTCTAGGTTCTTTGAGATTGTGATTTGTGGGCTGGTTTTCTTTGCTTTATGTTTAAAAAGCACTTATGAGTGAGTACGTGTAATAATTGTCTTTCTGTATCTGGATTGCCTCACTTGCCTCACTCAAAATGATGTTTTTTTTTTTTTTTTTTTTTTTTTTTTGCTCCATCCATTTTTTTTTCTGCTGTGAAGTACTCCATTGTGTAAATGTACCACATTTTCCTTATCCATTTTTTGGTTGAAGGGCATTCAGGCTGTTTTCAGTTTCTGGCTATGACAAACAGTGCTGCCGTGAACATAGCTGAGCACATGTCTTTGTGGCAGGATGGAGCATCCTTTGGATACATACCCAAAAGTGGTATTACGGGGTATTCAGGAAGGTTGTTTGCTAATTTTTTGAGAAATCACCAACCTGACATCCAAAGGGGTACTCCCACCAACAATGCAGGAGTGTTCCCTCTACCCCAAAACCTCTCCAGTATAAGTTGTCATCAGTTTTTGGATCTTTGCTTTTGGTAAGATCTGTCATTCTGTAGTGTGGAGCTTGGCGGGCAGGCCTGCTTTTCATCCCGCCATGCTCCCGGCTGCCGGCTAGCTTATGCCCCAAAATAACAACACACAAATTGTATTCTTTTAAAGACTGCCTGGACCATTATTTTCAGCCTCTTACTCACATCTTGACTAACCCATATCTAATAATCTGTATAACACCACGAATGGTGTCTTACCAGGAAAGATTCAGCACGACGGACCTGGTGGCTGGCTTCATCGCATCTCTCTCATGGAGAAGAGGCACCGCAGTCTGACTAACTTAGGAGAGGCGTGGCATCTGACTGAGCCATCTACCTCACTTCCTTCTTCCTGTTCTGTCTACTCCGCCCACCTAAGAGCTGGCCAATCAAATGGGCCAGGCAGTTTCTTTATTAGCCAATGGGAATCCTCCATCAGTAAGATTGTCCAATTAAGTGCTTTTTGAAAGCAAGTGACTATTTAATAAAGGACCACCATGAGAAAGACAATATTTCACACTCAAGGCCTTTTTCATCCAGTTTGAGTCAGTTAAGATTATTTTAAAATTTTTGTTCCCCATGGTATTCTTTTGTAGTTGTTATTTTATTCCTTCTGAATACATGTTCAAATTGTTTCTCATATATACATATATATATATATATATATATATATAAATATATATATATATATATATATATATAACTTTATTCACATTGTCTTTTTATTTGCTGTATGAACACTAGTCTTATATTTGAGATATTAGCCTCTGGTTAAAATTGCTTGTATCTGTTCTCAACTCCTACAATGACAATGTTCGGTGATCCATAGTGAATTTTCTCATAGAAAATGACAAGTAGTATCCTGCATCCACAAATAGATTTCTATATTCTCTTTAGAGTGCAAAGGGTACACAGGTAAAGAGCAACATGCATTCAGGACAATCCACTGAATCTCTGTGAGGACAATGAGTGAATAAAGCGTCTGAAGCAAGACAAAGTCATACAGATCCCCATAGTCCCAGGTCAGTGAGACACACTGAACAAAGGCTTCTGCCCACCTCCAACCCTAACTCCTAGACTAGGAGCTACCTACCTGCTCAAAGTGTTATTGTTCTTCCATCTACTTGTTATCAATAAAAATTGTGGGTGTGTGCTGCCAAGATTTGGGTGTTTACTTTTTCTCCACTAATGGGATAGAAAGTCTATCCTAGGCTCCAGGTTATTGGCAGATCAATCATTCATATCCTAACTGCTAAGGTAGAGAGTTGTTCTATATTGAGAGAGACAAACTAAAACAAACTACACTGATCAACTGATATTGTTAAGGGATGCCACTTGGAGTGAAATATAATATTTGTTATCTTGATCTGAGATCCATAGCCTTGGCTCAAGAACATGTTTTCCTGATATTTGACTCTCTCTGAGATTAATGTTAGTTAGTTCATGGCCAAATCACTCTCAAGTGTCCCATCAAGCTTTCTTAATTTTAACTCACATATAACATTATTCTTTATTTCCAATAAAGATAATATTGAGAGTAAGTAATTTTCAGAGATGCCTCCTGGAATACACCAAATATAATCTGATAACTATTACTTGATTTCTTACTATGTACTTCTTCTTTTTTAGATACTTCAGTCTGTTAATAAAACAAGAGTCCTCATGATATTTTTCTCTACTTGTCATTTCTTTGCATTATGGTATATTAGTATGCCCCCTGCTTGCACAGGATGGATTTGTTTCTACTGCAGTTTTTATGGGTATCACCTAAGTCTGAAGGCAAAGTCTTCTCAGACTGACCATAGTGGCAAATCATGATTAATTGCTTTCAAGCAGTTTTCTTCCCATTGATCACAAATACATAGAAGTATAGATTTTCCTTTCATTCTAAATCTTATTATTGCTCAAAAATGTAGGCAAGTTTGTACTGAATGCTAAAATATGAGTCTCATGTTTTACCATGAAGGACAGAATGGTCCTGTGTGCAGAATTCCAACAGTACCACTGTCTCCCACGTAAAGAGTGATGGAAGGATGAGCTTAAAGATGCTGTAGATCAGCACTGAGCAATCTGTGCCATATGCTGCCCCTCAGCTTTGCCATATGGCTCTGAGTGTAATTTCAAACTCCCCACTCAGCACATTCAAAGGTGAGGAATTTAGAGAGGATTGAAATACCACCACAGAAACTGGTTTGCAAGAGTAGAGAGATTTTTAAGTGGTCATTCCTCTAGCAGGTGTTCTCCAGCTGGCTTGGGACAGTAGCGGAAAAAAAAAGGGTTGTGATTGGTACAAGTGAAGCAACTGTCTGGGAAGAGGCTCTGCAGCACCTGGACCAATGGTGTCCTGCCCTAGTTTCAGAGCCCCAAAGTATCCAGAGCAAGAAAACAGTAAGTGTATTCTTTTGGCTGAAAAATGAATATTATTTTTATTTTTTTAGCCATATCACTTTTGAACTTGACATTGTAGCATCAAATATTTTCTTCTTTTAAATTTCAGGCAGATATTATAAATAATTTTCTAATACTTAAAGAAATCTATTGTGCTTCCCTTGCTCCTTAACTCCTCTTTCTTTTCCTCTCCTTCCTTCCTTCCTTCCTTCCTTCCTTCCTTCCTTCCTTTCTTCTTCTCGCCCTCCCTCCCATCCTCTCTCCTCTTCCTTTATCTCAGCATTTATTTCTATGAATTAATGTGTATTGCAGGGTGACAGGCTATTTAGACCATGTATATGAGCAATGCAAATTACTTTTCTTGGTGAAACTCCTGATGTGTGTGGGGGGGTACTATAGATCAGTATGCATAGTATACATAGTATGCTAGTGTAATTTATCCATTGTAGAGCAAGATAACTCTGATCTATGAGTTCAGTATTTGGGGTTAACATAAGAGGGTATTAAAGAAGAAACTAGAAAAAAAACTGATTTGAACTGATATCTCTAGGACAATTTTTCCTTCTAAAACACATTAACTAATCAATTATTTTTCCCATTCAGTCACAGTAAGCCTGCTTATTCAGATTGCATGCCCTTTGAATGATTGAAACAAATTCCAGGCATTAAACTTTAACAAACTAAGACACAAGATTTCGATATCTGTTAATTGTGTGTGTGTGCCTACTTCCCGTGGATGTCAGAAGAGGCATCAGATTCCCTGGTACAGGAGTTATTGGAGGCTGTGGGCCACTGTATGTGTGCTGGGTATTGAACCTGGGTCCTCTGAAAAAGCAGTCAATGCACTTAACTGATGAGCCACTTCTCTAGTCCATAATATCTTTTAAAATCACAGATAGCTCTACTTAATTAAATAATTTAAAATTTATAAAAAACAAACATTGGATAAGAAAGGTATATGGCATAATGATGTCACACATACAATCAGAAGTCTTCCTCAAACATTAACATAAAGCAAAAAACAAATCTTAAATTAGCCTACATTACTGATTTTTCCCTCAATACGTATAAAACAGGGGAGGAGAGCAACAGTTACAGAGCTAAGTCACTTGTGCTACATCCCAAGGGTAGGAAGTGATAGAGTGGATATCTGAGGCAAGGGTTTTTCATTCACTGTATAATCTACATTTTAGTTATTGCTCCATGTCACGTCACTGAGATGGTTGTTTTGTTGAAGTACTGGGGATTTACTGTAACTGGTTTCCTGTGTATTATCCCATCAATCTACCTGTAGTAGTTGTTTCAAGGTGACTTCTGTATCATTCAACTCTCAGGATTTTTTTTAATTGAGTTATTTATAATTTTAATGTCTAATTTCTTGAGGTCTTCAATATTTTGGAGATCAGTCCTTTGTCTGATGTGGGGTTGGTGAAGATCTCTTCTCATTCAGTAGGCTGCCTTTTTGTCTTATTGACTGTGTCCTTTGCTTTACAGAAGCTTCTCAGTTTCAGGAGGTCCCATTTATTTATTGTTGCTCTTATTGTCTGTGCTACTGGGGTTATATTTAGGAAGTGATCTCTTGTGCCCATGCATTGAAGACTACGTACTACTTTCTCATCTGTGAGGTTCAGTATGGTCGGAGTTATACTGGGGTCTTTAATCCATTTGGACTTGAGTTTTGTGCATGGCGACAGATATGGATCTATTTTCATTCTTCTACAGGTTGACATCCAGTTATGCCAGTACCATTTGTTGAAGATGTTTTCTTTTTTCCATTGTATCATTTTTGTTTCTTTGTCAAAAATCAGGTGTTCCTAGGTGTATGGATTAATATCCGGATCTTCAGCTTGATTCATTGGTCAACATCTGTTTTTATGCTGATACCAAGCTGTTTTCACTACTGTAGCTCTGTAATAGTACTTGATGTCAGGGGTCGTGATGTCTCCAGCAGTTCTTTTATTGTAAGGATTGTTTTGGATATCCTGTT
Organism: Arvicola amphibius; assembly: GCF_903992535.2. Taxonomy (NCBI): domain Eukaryota; kingdom Metazoa; phylum Chordata; class Mammalia; order Rodentia; family Cricetidae; genus Arvicola; species Arvicola amphibius. The sequence continues at coordinate 79,356,368 of NC_052052.2, read as the reverse complement.
TTTTTTCCATATGAAGTTGATTATTGTTCTTTCAAGGTCTGTGAAGAATTGAGCTGGGATTTTGATGAGGATTGCATTGAATCTATAGATTGCTGTTATAGTATTTCCATTTTTACTATATTGATCCTCTCTATCCAAGAGCATGGGAAATCTTTCCTTTTTCTGGTTTCTTCTCCAATTTCTTTCTTCAAAGCCTTAAATTTCTTGTCAAATAGGTCTTTCATTTCCTTGGTTAGTGTTACCCCAAGATATTTTATGTTATTTGTGACTATTGTGGAAGGTGATGTTTCTCTAATTTCCCTCTCAGTTTCTTTATCATTTGTGTATAGGAGGGCTACTGAATTTTTTGAGTTGATTTTGTATCCTGCCACATCACTGATAGTATTTGTCAACTGTAGGAGTTCTCTGGTAGGGTTTTGGGAGTCACTTATGTACACTACCATATTATCTCATATAATGAAAGTTTGACTTCTTCCTTCCCAATTTGAATCCTTTTGATCTCCTTTTGTTGTCTTATTGGTATTGGTAAAACTTCAAGGACTATGTTGAAGAGATATGGAAAGAGTGGACAGTCTTGTCTTATTCCTGATTTTAGTGGAATCACTTTTAGTTTCTCTCCATTTAATTTGGTGTTAGCTGTCAGCTTGCCTCATGAAAATAGTTTGTCAATGATTCTCCTGTTTTTATTATGTGGAACACTTTGAGAAGTATAGGTATTAGTTCTCCTTGGAAGTTCTGGTAAAATTCTGCACTAAAACCTTCCAGGCCTGGACTTTCTTTGGTTGGGAGGTTTTTGATGACAGCTTATAGGTCTATTTAAATAGCTCACCTGGTCTTGATTTAATTTTGGTATATGTTATCTAAAAAAAAGTCCATTTCTTTTGCATTTTCCAATTTTGTGGCGTACAGGTTTTTGCAGTAAGACCTAATGATTCTCTGAATTTCTTCAGTGTCTGTTGTTATGTCCCCCTTTTCATTTCTGATTTTGTTAATTTGTATGTTCTTTCTCTGCCTTTTGATTATTTTGGATAAGGGTTTGTCAATCTTGTTGATTTTCTCAAAGAACCAGCTCTTTTTTTATTTATTCTTTATATTGTTTTCTTTGTTTCTATTTTGTTGACTTCAGCCCTCAATTTGATTATTTTCTGTCTTCTACTCTTCCTAGGTGAGTTTGCTTCTTTTTGTTCTAGAGCTTCCAGGTGTGCTGTTAAGTCTCTAGTGTGTGTTTTCTCCATTTTCTTTATGTGGGCACTTATTGCTATAAAGTTTCTGCTTTCATAGTGTTTTATAGGTTTGGATATGTTGTGCCTTCATTTTTGTTGAATTCAAGGAAGACTTTAATTTCTTTATTTCTTCCTTGACCCAGAGGTGGTTCAGTAGTTGACTGTTCAGTTTCCATGAGTTTGTAGGCTTTCTGAGAGCAGTATTTTTGTTAAATTATAACTTTATTCTCTTGTGATCTGATAAGACACAGGGTGTTACTCCATTTTTTTTGTATTTGTGGAGGTTTGCTTTGTTACCGAGTATGTGATCAATTTTAGAGACGATTCCATGAGGTGCTGAGAAGAAGGTATATTCTTTTGTGTTTAGGTGGAATGTCCTATAGATGTCTATTAAGTCCATTTGATTCATTACATCTGTTAGTTCTCTTATTTATCTGTTACGTTTCTGTGTGGTGCCTCCATTGGCGAGCGTGGAGTGTTGAAATCTCCTACTATTAGTGTCTGCACAGCTTTATATCTCAGTGGACAAAGGATATAAAATTAGACATAAATTATTTACTACTATTTTTCAAAGTTATTATCATAAGCCTTGATGCACCTGATGTGTACTGAATTCCTCCAACGCATAGAACACTATGATGGGCATGGATCATACAGAAATAGAACAGATTCAGGGTTTGTCTTAGAGGATCTGAAAGTCTAGTGAGCAAAGAAAATTGTTTTCTGAGAACATAACACATATTTGCTGTGTGAATCACAAGGGGAAGTTAATAATGCCTAAATGTAGAGGCTGGATGATAGTAATAAAATACACATTCCTAATTCATAGAATTCTATATCATAGAAATATTGTACAGAGTACAATAATTGATAGTAGATTGGAAATAGATATCTCTGGATAAAAAGAATTCTCTGTTTTAAAATAGTAGCAGCAACACTGAGGCCTCTCTTTACTTTAATGGACTGAAATAGACATTAGTGAATAGATGCTCTCAGTGGCCCCTTGGAAACAAAATTTTTCCTTCTGTTTAAACTTTTTTGTTGTTAATTTAAAAGGAGCTTATTTTCCCTTGTAGACAAATAATACATTGAATTTAGCATATTATTGATTGTAAAACATAATTTTACTTATTCCTAAGAAAAAATTAAAGGGCCTGCTGATCATAACTAAAATGTGTCATCAATCAGGAAGCCATTTGTGAACTGAGTGGTGCTGGTAGGTGAATAGTATGAAATTTAGAATTGTTAGCTAATTGAAAGGATAAGTTAAAGTTTTAATATATGATCAGCAAAGGGAAACTTTCTTTTCTCCACTAGACTATGTTGTGATTATTCACTTTTGCAGTCTTTTAATCATTACATAAAGGAATTACAAGCATTAAGATTGTATTACATATATTTTCTTTTAAAAATTTATAGTGAAGTATTGGTATTGTGTAGTGGATCTTACAATTCATGACTCTCTCTCTCTCTCTCTCTCTTTCTTTCTCTCTTTCTCTCTCTCTCTTTTCCCAGCCCTCTCTCTCCCCCCTCTCTCATGTGCATGTGCACATGTACTTGAAGTAGGACAGGAAGTTACAGATGTAGCAGCACAGAAACATAATAAGAACCCTCGTTCCATGAATCGTTCCTCACCTATTTTTGTCACTGATCATTTCCTGAGCAAGAAATATGTATCATGCTATGTATACATGCTATGTCATCATAGAAATTATATTAATATAATACTGGTAATATGCATTCAACTTTATTTCTTACCAAATGTTCAGCATCTGCCATGTTAGATCGAAAGCTCACTTGTATTTGGAAAAGATTGGATTTATCCACTGGCTGAGTGATTGTGGATCTTCAGTTGAACCAGCTACACAATAATGATGTAGAAAATGAAATGGCTTCCTAGTCAGTCCACCTTCCATTGTGCTATTGTGGTATAAATACTCAGTTTATTATGGTAATTAACCATCATGATTATATTAGTCATTGCAAAACTACATTGGTATGTTATTGAGGTTCAGCAAAAAAAAATGCAATTGCTTAAGTTTTTCTCTTGTAATTTGGACATGGCCTGTCTTCTAGAAGAGGCCACAGGACTGAAATACCTTGGATACAGTCAACATTATTTAGTTTCTCATAAATAAATATCCATACATAGTACTCTCAGGAATATCCCTACACAATTAGGAGAGCTTTTCATGAAGATGTGTATAAGACACAAGCATCAGTTCCTCCTGAGGATAGTCTAGAAAGGGATTATTTGATCCTTTTTCTTCAGCTTCTTTTTGACCAATCAGGGGTTTCTTTTCAATAGTAGCAAGAGGGACATTTGTATCCTACTAAGTGGAGGTCTAGTTATATCTATCCTTAATTAATATACATGTTTGTTTGTCCTTCTTATGTGAAGTGTTGGTGTGTAGGGGTTGCCAGGGAAGACTTGAGGTCCAAGCAATATTTCTAAGACACATAAGACATATTCTACTTTGTACATTTTTACAGAGAAACCTGTGATTGGAGGATAAGAGATAGTGGGAAAGTTGAGACTTCTAAAAATGTGATTCTGGCTTCCTTAAGACTGGTTTACAGTGCATTATGCTAGCCTAGGCCACGGAACATAGTCGATGATGGATGAAAATAAGCAATTAAGTTTAGCATTATTTTATATTTGCAGTTTCTAGAGTTTAGCACAATTTCTAAAGTGTGGTGAGATTAACAGAGCAGAAGATGATTAACTGAAAAGATAGACTTTACTTTTTTCCTTTAAATTGATTGATGCTGTGTGTCATATGCCCATGTGTCCATGACTGTGCCTGCATGTGGAGGAAAAACAGGACTTGAGGGTCCTACTATGACTTTTTACTTTATTCTCTTGGGGCAAAGTCTGTTGCTGATCCTGTAGGTAGGGTGGTGGCCAAGAAATCCTGGGATCCTCTGGAAAGGGGAATGTGAATGAATTTGGGTCCACAGAGGTCTGTTGTTTTGAAGCTTAATAGACAAACTAGATTCAAGGTGCTTACAGAATATCTTGGGTGTGTCAATTAAGATACTGGTCCAATGATATTTAACATACTTTTATGAATCAGAAGCTCAGAGTGTTTTTTCACAGGCATTGCTTTAGAAGGCTTACAATAAATTTTTGAGGAAGTATGATTATCCTTATTTCACATACACTTTTGATAATTACCATAGTTATCTTTTATGGGATATGATGAGAATCTATGCAGTGGTTAATTTAATTCAATCATGTAAGATAAATGTAATTATCTTCTATTTATTTAAAGATTTATTTGCTTTCCTGTGAATATGAGTGTTGTACTACATATTTGTGTACATATTACATATGATGTTCATGTATGGCCAGAAGAAAGCAGCACGTTCCCTAGAACTGGAGTCAGAGACAATTGTGAGTCACCATATAGGTGCTGGGAATCAAATCCCACTCCTTCAGAAGAGCAGAGATTGCTGTTAATTAATCTCCAGCCCTATGTCTTCATTTTGTGTGCTAGCAAATTCAGAGTTGTGTATGTGTAATCTGACTACGTCATATATCTTTTTATTTTCCTCAGAAGCTGCTGATTGACCTTGTAAACAGAACAAGGAAGGAATTTGGTCTTTCAGTGGGAGTGAAGACTATACGACATTTTGAAATGTGCCTGGGTTTTACAGAGTGGAAAAGGAAACTTGGAAGATGAAAGGTCTCTTCTACATGTCAGTTCCCCCAAAACTCAAAATAACAAATTCCGATATATTGAAGGGACACTAGCCCACTCACTTGATCATGTGGTTTGGGCAGGCCTTGTCCTTCTCCCCCATTCCCTCTGCCTTGCTAAAAAACCATTAGATTTCATTCCTAAAGCTAGCCACCAAGGTCTATAAAATTATTTGGACACTTCCTCCTCCTAAGGCTGACTACCAAAATCTGGAAATCAAACGCTCTCTTTTGCTCACATAATTAACATGCACAATTAAAATTAAACACCCTATCCTAACTCGGGGATTCCCCCTTTACCTTTATTAACTGTCATTTGCCTATGTGCCATGTCTGTCTGTCTCTCCTTTATCCAGAGGCAGTCTTTTGTGCCTCCAGGACAAGAACCCCTTCCCCTTTCCCTTGTCCTTTCCCACTTCCTCTTTATCTGCTATCCCCTTTACCACCTCATTCTAGCCCATTCTAACACAGTCCTCCCTTTTTCTTCCTCTTAAAAGTTACACCTGCAAGGTCACTTTCTGCTGTTTCCTGCATAAATCAGAAAGCAACCACATTAACATATCTTTCCCACTTAATAAAGGATCTCTCTGCAAAAACAGATGTTTGGATGTGGTTTGTGCCTAATCCGAAGTCCAGGAGAAAGCCCTTGCTCTGCAGGAGTCCCCTTCAATATTGATCTGATCTGAAGTTTCTGGGACCATAAATGATCCAAGAGAAATCACATAGCTTTCTGAGAATAAGTATTCTAAATATGAGCTTCTATAGTGTAAAAAAAAGTTTTTCAGATTTACAGGTCTGAGTGTAGGGTTTGGGAAATGAAATCATTTGAGTACCGTGTCCTGGTCATAAGTCCTCAGCCCTAGACTCGACCTCAGTGTATGTGATTTGGAACCCCTTCTGCTCTTTTCAAGGCATTTCACTGGGTCCTTTCAACTAGCTTCCTATGTGGGCATTGCTTCACCAGTAGTGTCACTGGTAGAATTATGTAGTGTTCTCTGAAATTCATATGTTGTAGTCTTCATCTCCTATTGCCTCATCCTGTGACTGCAATTTAGTGGGAGATAATTAAAATAAAATAACGTTATGTTGATGTGCCTTAATACAATATAGGCAGGATTACTTTTAAAAGAGTTCAGAAACTGGAGAGCTCAGTTAGTAAAGTACTTCACATGCATGAAGACCTGCAAATCCCCTGTACTGACATAAAGACTGCATGCTGTTGCATGTCCGTGTAACCCCAGCACTGAGGAGGGGGGAGAGATGAGTAGATCGCAAGGACTCACCGGCCAGACAGTCTAGTCAACAAACGAGCAGGTTCAGTGAGAGACCTTGGCTCCAGAACTATAGTGGAAAGTTTTGAGTTTTACCCTCAGTTCACTAAGCCACTCTTATTTTGAGGAATGTTTCCCCTTTGTAAAACATTGTGTCTCTTCCAGTCTCTAACAGTAAGAAAAATAATTAGTAATTAATAATTAACAATAACAGAAGAAGTTTGAGAACAAATAAGGAAGGCACCCAATAATGAACTCTGGTTTTTATACACACACACACACACACACACACACACACACACACACACACCACACATGCTTGCATGTGTATGCACATAAATCACACACATGAAATATCCATTACCCTACGAATAAGCAGATACACATAACAGGACACACACACATACACACACACGACACACACATGCTTGCATGTGTATGCACACAGAGCACACACATGAAATATCAATTACCCCGTGAATAAGCAGATACGCATAGCAGGACACACACACACACATACACACACACATACAAGAAAAGATCAGGACACAGATACACCTGAAGACATTTGATCCTGGGTTCTAGCCTTTAGCATTGTGTGAACAGAAATTCCTGTATTTTGTAACATCCAGTCTGTGGTACTGTGCTGTCTTAGGCTTAGAAATTTAGCTGGAGCTAAGTTTCCACTACTGAAATACAAACAAGAATGTGGGCATTGTTCCAAGCACGTACACTGGCTGTACAAGTCTCTGGTTACTTTCCTGCATTCACCAAGCCCAGAGGTCAGATGACTTCCTGGGATGAACGCCAGCTTCCTCTTGCTGCTCCTCCTCTTGCAGCTCCTCCGCTGGCTGGTCAGCAAACGCCTTCTTCTTTTTCTTCCTGTCCTCCCCTTCGTCTTCTAAACTGCCTCCTGCGTTAGGGCAGATAAATTCTAGAATAAAAAAAAAAGAGAACGCTAAAGTTGCCACTCTCACTTCCTCTCACCCTTTGGCCCAGAACATCTTTAAATATAGTACTTGCAGAGGGGCACCCACGGAGAGAGAAGAGGCTGGTGCCCCAGGGACTCTGCCCTGCCAACCGTTGCAGTTAGCTCATCATGCTTTCTCATGGCCTCTGCTGGCTGCAGAAAATGCCAGGATGAGGCCTCCCTTCTGCCTGGCTGGTACATCGATGATGGCATTGTTCCTTTCGTGCCTGAGACCTGAAAGATTGGACCCCTGCGTGGAGGTATGTGTCTTGACCAGTTCCTTTCCTGCTAGCCTCCCTTGTCTCTCAGAACTGTCCCCAGCTCAGAGCTTCCTGCTGTACATTCCGGTTTGTTTACTTTGCACAAAGGAGTTAAACTAATCGAAAACATGAGAAGTTGTGGGAAGAAAAAGACTCAGTGTTAGCAGGGCAGAAACAGACAATGTGTGGTGTTTTTTTATGACATATGAGCTATGACTAGGTACTTGTAATTAGTAAAAACAATTTAAACATATTGTTCTGTGACCTTCCTGAATGACATCAAAGAAATTACTGAACCTTTCAGAGGCTTGTTTTCACACTGTAAAGGAATTAGAGTGCTCACAGGGGAATTGAAGAAGGTTATTAATATCAGGGCCTTCTCTTGGTACTGTGGACGCTCAGCTTTCCGTAGTCATTCCTCCCCTTTCCAACCCAGGTGAAGGTGGCTGTCATTTCTGTCTCTTAAGAAACTTCTTTGAATGATGGAGCGGCAGCTCAGCAGGTTGGTCAGTTGCTGTCAAACCTGACAATCTGAGTTCAATCCTCAAGTCCCACATAGCGGAGTAGAGAAGCTACTTTTTTAAGGTATCTGCTGAGATCCAAGTGTTTGCCTTGGCAGGTGTGTATATGCATGAGTGAACGCACACACACACACACACACACACACACACACACATTAATAACTAGAGCTGGTTTTCAAAATGAAGGAATTTTCTGAGAGTTTGGAATTATGTCACTAATACTGGAAGAGAATGAATTGGGAGAGAAGGAAGGGGAGAGAAAGAGAGAGAGACACAGAGAGAGAGACATATGGAGAGACAGACAAATACACAGAGAGACAGTGAGGCATACAGAGACAGAGGCACTCAGAGACAACAGAAAGAGACAGAGAGCAATGTAAAACCTGAACTAAGGCAGTGACTCCTTTCTTGGTGAAATTCTGACTAGTGAGTAATCTAATTCATGACGAATTCTTGTTTTCTCACTGCACAGACCACACAATTATCTCAGAAGCTCACAATAGAGCTGAGCAAACAAGGAAATAATTCAAGGTGAGGCAGGCTCAGAAGCTCAAAACAGGTATAATGAGTTAGAGTCATTATGTTGACATGGGGGAAAATATTTTAACTTAAAACAAAGACTAACTCCTTGCTTTCTCAGTATCTTGCCTTCTGATTCCTTGGCTATGTTGACTGAGATAGTTTCCAACCAGTTTCAAACTGAGATAAAATCCCTCTACTCTTGTTGTATACTGTATTCTGACAACCCTCAAAAGCCGGCCTGTCCATTCCATAGGCCTGGGTCTCAGTTCCCTTGGCCTTGTGTCCAGTGGTGATGACTAGCTTCCTAATTTACACTCCTTTCTGTAACAACCCTACCATCTTTATCTGTTTTCGTTGGTCCAGAAGCTTGGATCTTTCAAACTGCTCCTTAAAATCTTTTAATAACTCTTTAGGTGCCACAAAAGCTGTTTTGCCCTACAGAGTCTTTGAACTGCTTGCCCTTCCCACAACATCCCTCACCTAGATAAGAGCTGTCTCATGGTAAAGTGTTGGGATCCCCTTATATAGTTTAAAATTTTCCTAGTTGTAAAATTGTAAAATGAAAATAAATGGGCAAAGCTAGTTTTAGTGACATATTTTATATAATCAAATACAGTCCAACTACTAAGAGCATAGTTATGTTTCATTTTTGGGACAGAATATTAGAAAGTCAGCAATACTTTATGTTTATCACACATTTTGATTTATCCTACACACATAGTTCATGTTTAAGAGTTGTGTGTGGCTTATAGCTACAATACTGGAACATAGGGCCTTTTTAGGATTTCTTTTTTCACTTTCACTTTATGTAAATATCTGTAGAAGTGTCTCCTCAGGGAGTTTTTCTTGTTTGCCACATGGAGACCTCTGCCTTTGGCCTCTGAGTATGTGTTCTCATCCATCACATCATTTTGTACTCTTGTCTATGTTTTTATTATTTATCATCTTTTTCTGTTGGCTTTATCATATGCTAACAGTATCTAGACGATTATAGGTCTCCCATTTGTACATGTGAAGCAAATGAAAGAATAGCTGCTTGCTATTCTTGTTGCGCTTGTGCTCAGACTGTGGCTTCCCATGACTCAGGCTCTCCTCCCTTGCCTGTTGCTATCCACTCTACCAGAATTTGTTCCCATCCTTTATTTGCTTATGTTTTTTTTTTCTTATGACATACATTTCTTCTCTTTTCATGTTCTGGATCTAGAATCAGTCTCTATTTATTTTGATCCAGACCTACCTTTTGGGTCTTATTAACTTTCCTTCCCTGTTAGCTGATGCTGCGAGTTCAATGCCATCTGGAATTCTATATCATTTATTTTTGTATTGCCCATGACCCTTAGCAGAGAAGGTCTACCATGTGGCTTACGTGCACCTCTGATCCATAATTACATGATGCGTATCATTCACTTATCCGACAAATATCTACTGGCATTGGTCGGTCACTGTGCATCTTTCTGAGCCTTGGAGACACCATAACAAACAAAATCATCAGAGCAGCAAAGACCATGGTCCATTTCATTGAATGAACAACATTTGGAAAATAATTACATAGGCAATGTAAGGTTGCCTAGTGATCAAAACCTGTGAAGAAATAAAAGAGGGCAAGAGAAGAATTTCTGACTGATACCTTACTCTATTAGCACTGTCTTCAAGGATACTATGATAATTATCATTTAACCAGACATATGTGAGGGGGGAAACTACAAGTCTAAATCTTCTGACTATATGTACATTACCCCATCTTCTTATTTTTCATCTTTAAAGGATTTTTTAATATTAGCATAAAATACATAACATGAAAGTAAAATGTTGATATGCAACAAAGGGTTAATAATAGCCAATGATAATTAACATTTATATTTATCACTTTGATTATAGCAAGCTTTGAGATAAACTCTGATCTCACTTATTTCTTTGAGAATTCTATTGCTTTTAAATTAGAGAAAATAAAACTTATTGGGTTAAATGAAGCATTTTTCTGGAATCATATAATTATGAAATTGAAAGGAAGGTTATGGAATGGGGTTTACAGTAAATGTGAGAAAATAGATAAAATTAAGTGGTGACTATAACAACACAAACCCTTGCCCTTGGTCACTGTTTTCCACCTCTGGAATCCTTGCACTCGAAGACTGCCTCTCATTCCTGCACCAAGTTGCTAAGATCATTACCCAAGAAAGAAAATGCAGTTGTCAGAAATAGGTGATAGCTAGGAAAAGTCTGGACATGTAACTGTATATAATTAAGATAAGTAATTAGAATGATAGAAATTTTACATAAAACTAAGCATTTACAACAATACATATATTTTCCCTAAAACTAAGTTTACTGAAGATATTATATAACAAACAAACAACAACAAAACATTGACTCACTTTCAGAATTCCTCAGTTGCCTATAGTTCCTAGCTGCCTGGAGAGAGCTGCGGACCCCTGGGCTTCATGCTTTCTCCACAATAGCATGTCTAATTGTTGTGCTTGCTCAGCTCATGTTTAAGCAGTCATGTTAGTGAGACTAAGAGTGTAGCCTTTGACATTATTAGGAGACACAATATCACAGTAAACTTTTTGTTCCCTGGGCTCTTATAATTGTTTATATTAAAAATTTCCATCTCCTCTCCTCCTCCCCTTTCCCTCCCCTCCCCTCCACCCATACCCCCACTCCCTCCCTCTCCAGGCCAAAGAGCTATCAGGGTTCCCTACACTATGTTAAGTCCAAGGTCCTCCCAACTGCCTCCAGGTCCAGGAAGGTGAGCATCCAAACTGTCAAGTCTCACACAGAGCCCGTCCATGCCGTAGATCAAAGCCCATCGCCATTGTCCTTGGCTTCTCAGTCAGCGTCCACCATCAGCCACATTCAGAGTCCGGTTTGGTCGGATGTTCCATCAGTCCCATTCCAACTGGTCTTGCTGATCTCCCGTTAATTCTGTCCCACCGTCTCAGTGGGTGAACACACCCCTCACGGTCCTGACTTTCTTTCTCATGTTCTCCCTCCTTTTGCTCCTCATCAGGACCTTGGGAGCTCAGTCCGGTGCTCCAATGTGGGCTCTGTCTCTATCTCCATCCATCGCCAGATGAAGGTTCTATGGTTATATGCAAGATATTCATCAGTATGGCTATAGGATCTGGCCTTATCCGGCTCCCTCCCCTCAGCTGCCCAAGGAACTACCTGGGGGCATCTCCCTGGATACCTGGGAACCCCTCTAAAGTCAAGTCTCTTGACAACCCTAAAATGGCTCCCTTAATTAAGATATATGCTTCCCTGCTCCCATATCCACCCTTCATATATCCCAACCATCCCATTCCCCCAAGCTCTCTCCATCCTCCCCTTCATACATTTCTCTCCCCATCTCCCCTTGCCCCCATCCCACCCTGCCCCCAAGTTCCCAATTTTTGCCTAACATTCTTGTCTACTTCCAATAGCCAGGAGGATAACTATATATTTTTCTTTGGGTTCACCTTCTTATTATCTTCTCTAGGATCACGAATTATAGTCTCGATGACCTTTATTTATGGATAGAAACTGATTATGAGAGAGTACATCCCATGTTCATCTTTTTGGGTCTGGGTTACCTCACTCAGAATAGTGTTTTTTATTTCCACCCATTTGCATGCAAAATTCAAGATGTCATTGTTTTTTATCTCTGAGTTGTACTCTAATATGTATATATTCCACAGTTTCTTCATTCATTTTTCCACTGAAGGGCATCTAGGTTTTTTCCAGGTTCTGGCTATTACAAATAATGCTGCTATGAACATAGGTGAACAAATGCTTTTGTAATATGATTGGGCATCTCTTGGGTAAATTCCCAAGAGTGGGATTGCTGGGTCCTGGGGTAGGTTGATCCTGAATTTCCTGAGAAACTGCCACACTGCTTTCCAAAGTGGTTGCACAAGTTTGCATTCCCACCAGCAATGGATGAGTGTATCCCTTACTCCACAACCTCTCCAGCAAAGGCTATCATTGGTGTTTTGAATTTAGCCAATCTGACAGGTGTAAGATGGTATCTCAAAGTTGTTTTGATTTGCATTTCCCTGATTGCTAAGGAGGTTGAGCATGACCTTAAGTGTCTTTTGGCCATTTGAACTTCATCTGTTGAGAATTCTCTGTTCAGTTCAGTGCCCCATTTTTAATTGGGTTAATTAGCATTTTAAAGTCTAGTCTCTTGAGTTCCTTATATATTTTGGAGATCAGACCTTTGTCTGTTGCGGGGTTGGTGAAGCTCTTTTCCCAGTCAGTAGGCTGCCTTTTTGTCTTAGTGACAGTGTCCTTTGCTATACAGAAGCTGCTTAGCTTCAGGAGGTCCCATTTATTCAATGTTGCCCTTAATGTCTGTGCTGCTGGGGTTATACGTAGGAAAAGGTCTCCTGTGCCCAAATGTTGTAGAGTACTTCCCACTTTCTCCTCTAACAGGTTCAGTATGTTCAGATTGATATTGAGGTCTTTAATCCATTTGGACTTGAGTTTTGTGCATGGTGATAGATATGGATTTACTTTCATTCTTCTACAGGTTGACATCCAGTTATGCAAGCACCATTTGTTGAAGATGCCCTCTTTCTTCCATTGTGCACTATTGGCTCCTTTACCAAAAATCAGGTGTTCATAGGTTTGTGGGTTAAGATCCGGGTCTTCTATTTGATTCCATTGGTCCACTTCTCTGTTTTTATGCCAATACCAAGCTGTTTTCAGTACTGTAGCTCTGTAATAGACTTTGAAATCAGGGATGGTAATGTGTCCAGAAGTTCCTTTATTGTATAAGATTGTTTTGGCTATCCTGGGATTCTTGTTTTTCCATATAAAGTTGATTATTGTCCTTTCAAGATCTGTGAAGAATTTTGATGGGACCTTGATGGGGATTGCATTAAATCTATAGATTGCCTTTGGTAGAATTGCCATTTTTACTATGTTGATCCTCCCAATCCAGGAGCAAGGGAGATCTTTCCATTTTCTGGTATCCTCTTCAATTTCTTTCTTCAATGACTTAAAGTTCTTGTCAAATAGATCTTTCACATCCTTGGTTAGACTTACCCCAAGATATTTTATGCTATTTGTGGCTATCATGAAAGATGATACTTCTCTGATTTCCAAATCTGCTTCCTTATCCTTTGTGTATAGGAGGGAAACTGAGTTTTTGGAATTGATCTTGTATCCTGCCTTGTTACTAAAAGAGTTTATCAGCTGTAGGAGTTCTTTGGTGGAGTTTTTCGGGTCGTTTATGTACACTATCATATCATCTGCAAATAACGAAAGTTTAACTTCTTCCTTTCCAATTCGAATCCCCTTGATCCCCCTATGTTGTCTTATTGCTATTGCTAGAACTTCAAGCACTATATTGAAGAGATAAGGAGAGAGTGGACAGCCTTGTCACGTTACTGAATTTAGTGGGATGGCCTTGAGTTTCTCTCCATTTAATTTGATGTTAGCTGTCGGCTTGCTGTAAATAGCCTTTATTATATTTAGGAATGATCCTTGTATCTCTAATCTCTCCAAGAACTTTATCATAAAGGGGTGTTGAATTTGTCAAATGCTTTTTCAGCATCTAATGAGATGATCATATTTTTTCCTTCAGTTTATTTATATGATGGATTACATTGATAGATTTTCGTATGTTGAACCAGCCCTGCAACTCTGGGATGAAGCCTACTAGATCGTAGTGGATATTTTTTCTAATGTGTTCTTGGATTGGGTTTGCCTGTATTTTATTGAGAATTTTTGCATCAATGTTCATGAGTGAGATTGGCCTATAATTCTCTTTCTTGGTTGAGTCTTTGTGTGGTTTAGGTATCAGGTTAACTGTGGCTTCATAAAAGGAATTTGGCAATGACTCTTCTGGGGGTAGCATTGTTGTTGATTTCTAATTTTAATACATGGTGATCCAATAAGACACAGGTGGTTGGGATTGGGTTTTAGAATTCTGCATTTTGATTGCTTCTGATTTTCTGTAATGGTTTCCGTTTGAGTAGTAGAGAGTCTTGCTAGGAAAGAGAACATCAGATGATTACCAAATGCCAAATGGTCATTCATGAAAAACACATATGAGTAATATTATACAAACTGAGCAAGTTGTATATATATATATGTATATATATATATGTATATATACACATATTCGTGCATGTATATAAGAGAAACTAATAGGAAAAAGAGGCCATTGATTTGAAAGAGAGCAAAGAAGAGGGGCTAAGCTAGAACTTGAAGGAAAGAAAGGGAAAAGAGAAATGTTATAATTAAAACCTTAAAAATAAATAAATAAAATAATTAAAAGTTACTTTGTACCAAGTGGCATAGAACATCTGTTTTGGAACTAAGGATTTCGTACTTGGGAGCCCTTTAACACCTGATGCTGTTGTTCTTCATTTAATCATAGTTTTCTTTTAATTAACACATTGAGAATGCAGGAGATATTTTTTGATTCCTAATATAAGAAAAAGAAATTTTATATGTGTAAAGTGATAGATAAATGAATGGGTGGGGATGAATGTGATGCCATACTCATGTAGTATCAAAACTTTTATGGTAGGGACAGATAAATCAGGAAGTTCAATGTCACCTTAAGCTGTATAAAAAACTCAAGACTGGGCTAAATTGGATTCTGTTTCAAACAAAATAAAACAGAATGACTGAATTGATAGATGGGTGGACAGAAGAAGGTTGACTGTTTAAGAGTTTTACCACCTCATTACTTGTTTTTGGAGGAGTGGGAACACATGCAGTTGGGCAGACATTTGTTGTGTGATCTTTACAGGTGGATCCTAACATTACCTACAAATGCATGGATCAGAATCTCAACAAAATCCCCATCAACATCCCCTCTTCAGTCAAGAATTTAGATCTGAGCTTCAACACCCTGAAGACCTTAAGAAGTCATAGCTTCTCTAATTTTCCAGAACTTCAGTTTCTGGATTTATCCAGGTAATAAATGAGCTTTTACATGTTGCACAAGGTGAGATAGTTATTTTTCTATTATTGAATTCTTGGGCAAGAAAATTTAGCTTATTCTAACTCAACTTCCTCTTTTACTCATTCATCCAGCAAATGGATTGCTTACTGTATATTCTTGGAAAAACTACTTTTCTTTACCAGTTTAAGTATGATGTACAGATAGATAAGAATATTTAAGAACTGTTCTAAATTTTACATTAGCTTAAACTATTCCATTAGATATTTATGGACCACATTCTGTATGCTGTACCCTAAGCTACAGAATAAGAACTTATAGATACATAACACATACTCCTAATTATTAAGTAGGATTAAGTCTCTCTTCAATGAGTTAATAAGTTAAAGTGCCCCTGTTATTAGACACATAGCACAAATCCAAAAAATGGTAACCAACTTTAATACTGTGGTTTACAACAGTAAGTGATAAATTATGAGCAAATAACAATCTGTGTTGGTTAGGAGAGGGACTGCCTTGTTATGTGTCAGTGAGGAGACATGAGAAGGTGCAGAAGATGCCTAAAAATTGAAAGTGGAATAGAGGATAAGAAAGATACTAACTCGGGAGAAAGGTGCCAAGATCCAAGAAAAACATCTGCTATGAGCAAGAAGCAGTTGCTAAGATTTTTTTTTCTGATTCAGTGCATTATACCATTTGTTGGGACACATAAACTTTTAACCAATATTTTAGATGGGAAGCTGAATATTTCTATGTAAAATTTGTTCTTTGACAATTTCAATCATGCATATAGTGCATTCTTTTGCTCTTACCCTCACTACACCTGATTCCACCTGATCCCTGATAGCCCTGACTCTTTCCAACAGATCCCCTTCCTATAGTCATACCTTTTGTTTATTTTGTGACTCACTGATTTTAACCATAGTCTCTGTGTGATCATCGAATTGCAAATACTTATTGGAACCTAGTGGGTGTAACCAGTTGAAAACAACTAAAATCAATGTACCCTCCTTGATCCATGACTTTCTATTGGTAGGCTTAGTCTTGTGCAGGTTCAGAGTAGTTAACCACAGTTGCTATGAGATCATGTTTAAAATGGCTGTGTCTTTTCCAAAGATAGCCCCTCTTCTCCCTGTCTTCTGACTCCTAAATTCTTTCTGCTCTCTCTTCCTCAGTTTTCTCTTACTCTTAGAGTGGGTGCTATAAATACCTATTTCAGGACCGACCACAGAACTGTCTTTCACTCCTGGCATCTTGACCATCTGAGAATATCTGCATTCTCCACTGTTTACTATAAAGAGGAGTGACATGTGTTAATGGGTATAAATATATTTTGACAGTCATCTGGTGCCCTGCTAATTTAACTAAACCACAGTAAAAAAAAACTACCCTCCTTCCCACCCCAAACACCGGGGTCATAGATCTAATCACTGCTTTTTTACTTCTTTAACAATACCAACCATGGGTAACTTCCTGTGGACTGAGACAGAAATCTAACCCAAGAAAGATTTGTTACCCTAGAATAGATATGCTAACATTTCATCACTAGACACATCTTGCCTGAGAGTTAGTGCCTTAATTCATAGGGTTCATAGCTGGATGACACCACTGAAGATTTTCCCTCCCAGCAGCCTCTACACCACCTTCCTGTGAAATCTAGCCACTGGGGAGGGATGTCACCAGCTCAGCTTCAGCTTTACATCAGTGGGGGCTGCAATGATCAGAGACATCCTTCAAGTTTGAAGTAGATAAAGGGAATTCATTTTTTTCTGCAGTGTCTATAAAACTACAGAAATGTTCCATATGTTTATATTCTGAAATTTCTTGATAAAGATCAAGATTATGGCTGGCGGTGGTGGTGCATTCCTTTAATCCCAGCACTTGGGGTGGAGGGGACAGGCCAGCCTGGTCTACAGAGTGAGTCACAGGACAGGCTCCAAAGCTGCACAGAGAAAACCTGTCTCAAAAAAACTAAAACAAACAAACAACAAAAAAATCAAGATATTAAAAGGCTTCTGCAGAGCAGTTATTACTATCAAAAAGTCTGAAACTACCTACCTAATGTGATATATTCTTTACTTGGGTATTGATAGAATATTACAAAGTGGGAGAGCAACAACTCTGTGCACAAAGAAGAATGGAGCTCATTCTTCCTCCAGTATTTATAACTGTATGATGTGATGCATGTAAATTTTACCTGAGTCTCAGCTTTCACTTTTATTAAATTGTCTTAGTTAATGTTACTATTGCTGTGAAGAGACACAACATTTATAAAAGAAAAATTTAATTGTGGTGATAGACATACATCAGATATTCAGTCCATTATGGTGGGGAGCATGGCAGCATGCAGGCAGGCATAATGCTGAAGAAATAGTCAAGTGTCCTATATCTTGCAGGCAGCAGTAAGTGGACTGTCTGTCACACTCGGGGAAGTGACACACTTCCTACAGAAGGTATGATAGTCTGGATTAAAGGTGTGCCTTCCAGTCTCAAGGTCTGGATTAAAGGCCTGTGTCAACCAGCCTCTTCCAACAAGCCCACACTTCCTCCAACAGGGCCATACCTCCTAATAGTGCCACTCATTGAGTTTATAGAAGCTAAATACATTCAAACTGCCACATAAATGAAAATTATAAATCTCACTGCATGGTGAAATGTTATTAGGTACTGCATGTAGTAAAATTATTTAGTGAGTTTTATGAGTTTAAAAAATGCTATTATAATCATTTCATTAGATTTTATGCTTTACTTTTCCCCAGAGATTTGCAGGGAACTGCGTTAGACAGGGAGGTAGAACAGTAGAAAGAATAACTTCTCAATAAAAGAGGACATAGCTCTCATCAATGTCCTGGATAACCGAGCATTGATCTATACTACTACATTTTAAGAACATTCCTTAAATGCTTTGAATATATATGCTTAGGAAGAGTTGGTTTCTCTTCCCTTCGATCAAAGGATGTTTTGCATTAGTGCCGGGCAGACAAGTTATTTCCCACACCTTTCCAAAGGTGTTTAATGTGTAGTAACTAGACTCCTAACAGTGTTTTGTAATAGACCAGGTAGCCCTTGGAAACATATATGCATGTTTGATTTTTTTCTTCTTGGGTCTAAGAAAACTGAGTTTTGAAGGATTTGAGTGACTTATCTACAGTAATATTGAATAATATTATTCACCTCAGCAGAATAGAGCATCAGCTAATATCTCTGGCTTCCAAGTTCAAAGTCTCTTCATGGTATCACTCCATTTCTCTAAAGTTATGAGCTGGATATTATGAGATAGAAACAGAGAAAGAGCTTTTTGTCCTTATCTGCAATATATGGCAATATATGTATATGATTATGGACTACAAAATCACATAGCTGAGAGAGGAAGCTTGAGAAAGAATCGAACTGAATCACATAATTTAGAAGCAGGATGATTGAAACACAGACAAAATATGGTTCCAAAGGCCATGTGTGAAGGCAGGAGAGTAGGTACATCCAATCCTGGCTACCTGGCCGCCTCTTCCAGTATTCTTTCTGCAATACCCCAATCCTTTGTCAAATTACCAATAAATAACCAAAGCACAGACCAGAGTTGTTTTCTTACCTATGATCATCCAAGGAGAACAGGAAAAGTGAGGGCTGCTCTAAAAGTTTAGGAAATCACACATTTGCAGACTGTGTCTGGTAAGCATCTGCAGTGAAGTCTGTCATGCATGTAGGTTGACTGCATATGAGTTTTGTTGCTAGTTTGTTTCTATGGATGCTATATATAGTACAGCTTATTGATATTGGGATAAAATTCATATTTATTGGGCTTGTGATTTTCTACTTTATTTGCAAGTCCTCTCTTCACAACCTCATGCTCTCCTTCCTCATCTCCCTTGACATCCAGAGCCACGGAGACTATGTATTGTGGTTTCTCCTTGTGCCATGCTTGCTGCTTAATTTGGTGTTCAGACCCGCTGTTTGCATCACCTTTATTCTTATTTATCATTAAAATTTCCACTTAAATATTTGCCGAGAAGTCTGTTTCATCCCCTAAAAGAGGGTCAATTCCTTTGATGTGAACATTCCTAGCCTACTTTCTACTTTTCTGCAAAACCTTACTCACATCACCAATTATTAACATTTACCTGTGATAATGACAGATTTTAATACCTAGCTGCCACATATAAGTAACTTTTGTAAATATTAATGCTAT
Organism: Arvicola amphibius; assembly: GCF_903992535.2. Classification (NCBI taxonomy): domain Eukaryota; kingdom Metazoa; phylum Chordata; class Mammalia; order Rodentia; family Cricetidae; genus Arvicola; species Arvicola amphibius. The sequence goes on along the minus strand of NC_052052.2, from coordinate 79,336,814 downwards.
CTTTGACACTTAGGTATAATTATTTATGTCTTTGAGTTGACTTTCACCAAGCATTTATTATGACTAACAACTAACAACCATCCATATAGTCTGGACCCATCAGATGTACAATCACAGCTATGTGTGGAAAAAAATGTCTAAACTTAATCTAAGGCTATTACATATTCTGTAAGACAAGCAGTCATTTATGCCCCAATTATTGATCGTGAATTGATTTCCTTCTGATTGATTTGTTGCCATGCATAGTTTATCACACTAGCCAGTGTGAAAATGCTGGACCTGCCCACACCATTGTCAATTGCCTTGCTTTGTGTGTTTCTCTCCTCACAATAACATGGTATATCACATATGATTTTATTGTAGGTTTGCAGGAATTGTTATGATGCTATAAAGTTTTATTAAGCAAAAATACATAATTGGTATCTCTTCTCCTCATAGGTGTGAAATTGAGACAGTTGAAGACAAGGCATATGAGGGCTTACACCAGCTCTCAACCTTGATACTGACAGGAAACCCTATCCAGAGTTTATCCCAGGGAAGCTTTTCTGGACTAGCAAGTTTACAGAATCTCGTGGCTGTGGAGATAAATCTGGATTCTCTAGAGAGTTTACCTATTGGACACCTTAAAACCTTAAAGAAACTCAATGTGGCTCACAATCTTATACATTCCTCCAAATTACCTGAGTATTTTTCTAATCTGACAAACCTAGAACACTTGGACCTTTCTAATAACTATATTGAAACTATTTATCACCAAGACTTTCAGGCTTTACGTGAAAATCCCCAACTCAATCTTTCTTTAGAGCTGTCCTTGAACCCAATTGACTTTATTCAACCTCGAGCCTTTCAAGGAATTAGGCTCTATGAACTGACTCTAAGAAGTAATTTTAATAGCACAAATGTAATGAAAACTTGCATTCAAAACCTGGATGGTTTGCAAGTTCATCGGTTGATCTTGGGAGAATTTAAAAATGAAAGGAATGTAGAAAGTTTTGACCATTCTGTCATGGAAGGATTGTGCAATGTGATCATTGATGAGTTCCGGTTAACATTTGTAGACAAATTTTCTGGTGATATTACTGATTTAAATTGCTTGGCAAATGTTTCGGCAATGTCTCTGGTAAGTGTGCATTTAGACAACCTAGAAGACATTCCTAAATATTTCAAATGGCAAACCTTAGTAGTCACTAGATGTATCCTTAACGAATTTCCATCTCTGGACCTCCCCTTTATTAAACATTTGATTTTTACAACCAACAAAAAGACTCCCAGTTTTGCAGATGTGAATCTGCCAAACATCACCTTTCTAGATCTCCATGGAAATGGTCTCAGTTTTATGACTTGCTGTTCTTCCTCTCATTTTGGAACAAGCAGCTTGAAACACTTAGACTTCAGCTTCAATGGTGTCATCAGTATGAGTAAAAACTTCATGGGTTTAGAACAGCTGGAATACCTGGATTTCCAACATTCCATTTTAAAAAGGACCACAGAATTCTCAGTGTTCTTATCTCTTGAAAACCTGCGTTATCTTGACATCTCTTATACTAACACCAAAATTGAGTTTAATGGCATATTTTATGGCTTGACGAGTCTTAACACCTTAAAAATGGCTGGCAATTCTTTCAAAGACAACACCCTTTCAAACGTCTTTACAAATATGACAAACTTGACATTCCTGGATGTTTCTAAATGCCAATTGCAGCAGGTATCTTGGGGGGTATTTGACACACTCCATGGACTTCTGTTACTAAATATGAGTCACAACAACTTACTGCTTTTGGATCCGTTCCATTATAAACAGCTGCACTCCCTCAAGACACTTGATTGCAGTTTTAATCACATAGAGACTTCCAAAGGAATGCTGCAACATTTTCCAAAGAGTCTAGCCTTCTTCAATCTTACTAATAATTCTTTTGCTTGTACGTGTGAACATCAAAACTTCCTGCAGTGGATCAAGGACCAGAGCCTATTCTTAGTGGATGCTGAGCAAATGACATGTGCAACACCTGCAGAGGTGAAGGGCTCCCTGGTGTTGGATTTCAGGAATGCCACCTGTCATATGCATAAGACTATCATAAGTGTGTCAGTCATCAGTGTGCTTGTCATATCCACTATAGCATTTCTGGTCTACAAATTCTATTTTCACCTGATGCTGATTGCTGGTTGTAAAAAGTACAGCAGTGGAGAAAGCATCTATGATGCCTTTGTCATCTACTCCAGCCATGATGAAGACTGGGTGAGAAATGAGTTGGTAAAGAACTTAGAAGAAGGGGTGCCCCCTTTTCAGCTCTGCCTCCATTACAGAGACTTTATTCCTGGTGTAGCCATTGCTGCCAACATCATCCAAGAAGGCTTCCACAAGAGCCGGAAGGTTATTGTGGTGGTGTCTAGACACTTTATCCAGAGCCGCTGGTGTGTCTTTGAATATGAGATTGCTCAGACATGGCAGTTTCTAAGCAGTCACTCTGGCATCATCTTCATTGTCCTGGAGAAGGTGGAGAAGTCTCTGCTGAAGCAGCAGGTGGAGCTGTATCGCCTGCTCAGCAGGAACACCTACCTAGAGTGGGAGGACAATGCTCTGGGGAGGCACATCTTCTGGAGAAGGCTCAAAAAAGCGCTACTAGATGGAAGAGCCTGGAATCCAGAGGGAACATCAAAGGCAGAAGACAATCTAGAAGCAACAACTTCCACCTGAGGAGGATAAAACTCTGTGTTCAACACTATTTCTGGCTGCTAGTATTAGATGTTGCAGCTTACCAGAAGTTCTGGTATGGAGAAGGATTTCATGGTGCACATGGTACCAAAAAGCTAGTAACCTAATGGACCTTACAGAACAGAAAAAGATTAATACTATGATGACAGTCCATACCTTTCAGGTGTCTTCTTTAACCAATTCATGCAAAGAATCGTAATCAAGAAGGTTGACTCCTACTATTTCAGACTGAGAAGAAGCTATGCTCAATGAAGCAGAAAGGAGCATTTGTCTTCCCTTGGCCTTTAGAAAATAAAATATATTATAAACCATGTTTCAACTTCCTTAAACAAGTTTTGGTAGTTTCAACTGAATTGAATATTTGCTAACTTTTCTTTTTTCCTCTACTGAATGCAATTCAAATTCCACTGGTTCTCTTTGAGTGTCTCTGATTCAAAGTTCATCTTCCATTTTATATCACTTTCCTTTGTACTTAATTCTTCAGGAAACCAGATTAATACATGCTCATAGACATCCTAGCCATTACATAGTATGCTATATTTATTAAATAAAAATTCCTAATATACTTTTATTTTTATAAATCCAGTTATCATTTTTTATATTTTGTCTCTATACTCATATCATAAATAAGGCTGTTAGACATATGCTAGAAATGCCTATATTTAACTTTAGTTTTTCAAGAAAGTGTGTAAAATATATTCTGTCACTTTGTCACTGAGTGTCATTCTTAAATTATTACCTACTAAGATATGGATGTCACAGAGGCAGTGTTAAAAATAATTTGGTTTATAGAATATTTTTAATCAGGGGAGAATAACAGAGAATAATGCAGGAACCGAAATCAGATAACCTGATCATTTCTTCTTGAAATGTCCAGAATCATAGATGCTCACATAACTGAGTGGCAACACAAGATATGCTTCCATACTGTTCTTTTTCATCAAGGATACTGTTTGATGGCCTGGAAGATCCCATCAGGGAGTCATGGAAATAGATCTGAGGTCCTTTTCATTCATTTTTCCCATTGCTGGATGTGTTTCGTGAGATGAGTGGATGTTGGGAGTACACGTTGCTCTTCTTGTTAGATATCACCTCCTGATGACATTTAGGGAGGGGAAATTTTATCATTAAGAAAACAGGGCATTCAAAGGGCTTCTCAGAAAATTATTATTATTACTTTTTACTTTCTCATAATGGCACGTGCCAAGATAGAACAGCAAAAACATTGTTAGAGAATTGCAACATTACAACCACAATGAGATTTTACCATATTCCAGTCAGCATGACCACTATATAAAATGATATGTACACTGTGTATGTGCATACATGTGTGCATGCACATGTGCACATGGTACTTCTATATTGTTTGCAGGGTATAAAACAGTTAAGGCATTACACAAAATTGAGCATGTTTCTTAATAAAGAAAATCAAGTAGAACTATTATAATATTTAGCAATAAAATTTCAAAAACCTTATTTGAATTCCTTTGTTAATTATGACAATATTCATAATACTCAGATCATGGACACAACTCAAATATTCATTGACAGGTTAATGCATAGAGGTAGTATACTATATACTTGCAATGGAATGTTATTTGACCTTGGAAAATGTGCAAATTTTGTTATTTGTGACAACATGGATAGAAATGGAGTTTCTTTTATTCTTTGTGAAATAAGTCAGTCAGAGAAGGAATTGGAATTCTGAGAACTTCTAGTGAGTAGGAATAGAAAGAAGTGATATACAGGACAACAGAAGAGGAAGACAAAAGAAAGCCAGGCTTGGAATGGAGTTCTTTAAAATCACTTTAAATAATTTTGTTTCAAAGTGACTCAAATGATGGTGTGGAGTTATTAATATTAAAACAGATTCCTTATTGTTTTTTTTGTAATTCCCTTCAGCTTGAAACATACGTAATTGCGTAATTATTAGTCTCTTCTTACCTAGATGAGGTAGATGATAAGAAATTAATTTCTTGATTTTCTTGATATAAAATTGAAGTTCATTATAGTATAGGTCTTGTCAATCTATCAGTCAGCATGTGAGAGGCAAGGCCCCAGCCTGGTCCTCATTCCACCTCAGGGAAACTGTTGTGCACTCCAGCCTATTGCTTCACGCTTCAATTTGGCACAACAAGAAGTGAAACCCCTACAGTTCTCTATGTGGTTACTGCCAGTCAGAGTTTTTCAACTTAAACCATGAATAATTAAACAAATACATATGCATACATGCATTATGCACACAGTGGCTTATTTATAGCACCTCTTTCCATAAAGGGCTTGGGAGAGCTTCCAACAAAATGTACATGAGCAATAAGGTTTATCAGAAATAGGAAATATGGATAGAAGAGAGGAATGAAAGACATGGAAAGTTTTGACAGTGTATTCCAGGTGGAATTCCAGAGAGATCCCCTGAAGTTTTGGAAAGAATGACTTCCTGAACTCATTTTCAGAATTTTTCAGTTGTGTGACTTGGGCTTCACTTGTCTGAGAGCTAGTCACCTTATAAATAAAACGAATATTGGGATGTTAATTTTTAGGCCATTACAAAGTAAAATATATATTTGATGTAAGGGGCTTTCTCATGGGTAGTCAGAGAGAAGCCCTGAGTGGTTTTTCTCAACAACATTTTGATCCCAGATGTCACAGCTTGTAGGACCATAGTGGTGCCTATGACTAAAGTGATAGTTTCTTTTTTACTTTGCTTCTACTAATATGAGTTACCTGATTCTAACTTCCTCTTGGACTCCATAGCCTTTTGAGAAATCACTAGTGGGTTCCTGGAAAGTCATGTGTGGACTTGTGAGAGTCCTAAGACATGTTCCTGGGTATTTCTGTGAGGGCCACATCTTGCCATCACCTTTGCTTCCCTAATGTTTATCACCATTCCTGACAAAGTAGAAATATGAAAAACAGATGAATAATTAATGTACCATTTTTTGGGTGATGTTTCTCATCCTCTGTACTTCACAGTTAAGACCCTAAAATCCTGAAAATCTTAGCTTTCAATTTAGTTTACACAGCTTTGAAAATTTATGTCTGTCACTAGCATGGATATTCTCAACTACTTCCTCATTTGTTTACTTGACATCATGTTTTCCAAAACTTTGAAGAAGGTTGGGGGAAAAGAGTTCCCAAAAAAACTTTTCTCTAGTGAATACTTAAAGTCTTATTTTCTTAACTTATGTAAAGTATCTCAATATAGTTCTCAGGCCATGGCAATTTAATGGATGTCCCCAATATTACTTTAAGAAATTAAGGCTTCAAGATTTTTATTAACATATCCAAAGTACCCAAGGCATTAAATGGCAGACATTAAAATTCAACTTGCTGTATCAACTTTTTTCTTACTATTTTCTTTCTGTTTGGGATCAAAATTCGAATGCTACAGTTCTCTATTTTTATTTATTTATTGTGTACTATGTTCAAAAGTCAAAACTAGAACTCAGTTATGAAGTTTCTAGCACAGGATAATTGTTAGGCTGAAAGAGAAGCTGGGGATATGAAAATAGTATTTGAACTTGAAAATTTCCTCCTATAACTATGGACCAAGTCTCCACAATTCAACTTTCTTTTCTGATGGAATAAACTTCTTTGCATGAAGCTTCCACTTGTGCTAATGCATCCATACAAACAGCCAGGCTAATAGGACCAGCTGTTTTTGTCTTTATAGTCATTTCCCAACATTCTTCACTTGGGGATTTCTTCTGTCACAAGGTTTTTAATTGGTCATCCTTTCAAACATTCATTAAATGGCTGAGACTTATCACTGGAAACAAACGCAAGGAAATAATTAAGCTGATAGAGTCTGAGAGCTGTGAGCTTTGCAAAGCACCTTGATATGGAATTTGAATTGGACTGTTTAAGGCAGGAAAGCATGTCTTTTGATACAGTTTCCCACTCATAGCATGCTTGTACTTTCTTTTAGCTTTATCAAATTAAAGGATTCAAAGCATCTCAGCTATATACCTATAATGCATGCAATCTATTTTGTAGATGCACTGAAAATAAAGTGGTTAGAGAATTTGACTTATATATTCCCACCATCAACTTTCCTAGTTATTACTGAAGAAGGAGGTTGCAAATTTTTTAATCATATCTTAAATAAACTACCTTCTTTTACTTAACAGTTCTAGAAAATACAAAGAGTTGGTCTAGATTTGATTTGTGGTTCTCTTATATCTTCAAAAAGTAATTTAGAACAAGTTTCATACTCCAATTTCAGTTTGTTCACCTAAGCAGCAAGGGTCATTCTACATTACACCATAGGGCTACTATGAGCAAAAGAAATTGTTCTGGGGAGTCTCAGCATAGATCTTAATTTACCTTATTAAAGGGGCCCAGCAAGAATAAGAAAGAACACAAGCCTTGCGTGAAGTTACTTTAGTGGCCTGGGATCTTGGATACCTCCTAAAGTAGGAGATCTCATATGTATTGTCTCAGTGATTGAGTCATCTCTCAAACAGAATGGAAAAACAGTGCGAGGGAGTCATTTTTCTGAAAGACATAGAGTCAAAAGTCCCTGTATCTAGGATTTATAATGGAAAAAAAGGCCAAATACTGTTTATTTCTAATGAAGTAGAAAGAGTTCCCTGAGAATGTCTTTCATGATGGAAAGTGAGCAATAATTCTGGTTTTCTTGAAAGTCCCTAAAGAGCCTAGAAGTCCAGGTTCCAGCACATAAAGTGCACAATAGCATCTTGGTAGAGTAAACTTGACCAAAACGCAGAAATGGATGTCCAGAGACTGCTTATAATGTATTAATAACCATAATGATAAATTCTATCTGCCAAATATTTGGTATGTACCTGGGACTGTTTCAATTTAATTGCATAAATGGCCTTTATTACAGCTCTTGGAAACACTGTCATCTCACATACAATGAAACTGAGATCAAGGAACTAATTGTCCAGTTGGATGAGGCAAAATCCAAGTTGGCCTGATTGCCAGGGCTGCAAATTTTCTACCACACAATGCCCTGCTGCAGTGTTCTGAGCTTTTTTGCTGGAGGTTGTTTGAGAAAATCATTTGGACAAGGTCAGCAACTCCCATACCATCTAGAAATTGAAGGTTTCAAAGGCGGAATGTGCAACTTTCCTTGATTTCTATGGAAATGAAGATGGTCCCTCCTGTGATGGTGCTAAGTGATGGGTCTGAGGTAAATGTGCTTTTTTTGGCACAAATTGTCCTGTTCTAATAGTGTTGATTATAATTATAAAATAATGTGCTTCTGAAAGGCTGCAAGCAGTTCTAGGAATGACAATAAGGGTTTAGAAACAATGTGGTATTTACATGAGAAGTGTTTTGTTGAAAATTAAACCTGTGTTTAGGAGAAAGGATCTTGTTTGCACCTAGGAAATTATCACACTATGTTTTTAAATCAAATCCAGTCAGTTGTCAATTTGGGTCCCTGTCTTACACGAACAATATTTGTCATCGACAACTAACAAGATAGGACTGACCAGAAATAGTCCAGCAAGACTCTTTACTCAAACCTTGTTTCTCTAATTTTTTTAGGACCCAGAAAAAAATATGGAATTGTGTGGTCAATTTTCACTAACCCTGAGATTAGCTTTGCCTTTAGTGTAAAGCGATTCTTCAAGATCTTCTCAGATTTTCAGTAAGGAATAAGTTTTCTGCTCAAGGGATTTCATGGGATGCACTCTATAGAAATAAGTGAAGAATCCACGTTTGGAGAAGCTAACTTGACCTCCTTCCTTAGGAGTGAAAAAAAGGTCCTCCTTCAAAGGTTAAAAAATCTTTAATGCTCTATGACCTCAAAGGTAGAAGAAATTATGCAATTTAATTTCATATGTATGTCTCTGTTAAAATAATGTCTATCACAACATCTCCGATTCTTTATTTGTGTTTTATTTTTGCCAGTGACATCAGGAGATTTAAAGTAGATCTTGCAATGGAAATCATGAAAATAAGAATATGTCAAGATTCACCAGACTTAAGAATCACCTGATGATTTTGGCTTTATTTAGTTATATATGTCTACTTGTATATATCTGCATTTATTATTTCTTTTTCTAGAAATTTTGGTTGAGAATTAGATTTTAGGAATCAGTATTTTAAAAATATTGCACATGCAATTTTTAAGTATCTGGGAATGAGTGTTTTAATGGGAAATAGGATAATATACCATGTTTAACATGGCCATGGATTCTGTTCTTGAGATTTACTGCAAAGCTTCATGAAAGCCAATGAAAGAACAACAGAATAAAGCATGAGCATATCTTTGTTAAGAAAAAGGAGGTGCCTTGCTTGCCTGATTATTTCATTCTTTTACACAGTATAATTGATTCTTCTTAATCCTATCAGATAAGACTAATAGAAAGAATCTCTTCTCTTTGATTTGATCTTTCTACACCCAGTTAGAAGTAATATATAGCCTAACAGCCATATTTTTCTTAGTTTCTACATAGTATGTTGCCTTTTTCATTCCCCTTGGTAGCTGAGATACAGCATAGACTTATATCAGAAGAATATCATGGTGTATCATGAACTATCCTAGGCATCTGTTGACAGATTTCATTTACAGATTTATCAATCTCAAACTCATCGTATCAAACTTACCTTCCATTTGCAAACTGAACATTACACTTGGTACTGACTTATAAATATTCAACAAATGGCTTTCTCTGGAAAACACCAGGCTCTCCTGTACAGACTTGCTATGTAATTGTCAGTCTTCACAGGAATCCCCTTTCATTCCTGTTGAGGGGAGGTAAAGCAGTGAGCACTAACAGCTAAAATGCAGTCATTTTGGCCTTTAAACTATCAACCCTGAGTCTTCTGGAGGAGTCTGTGGCTCCCCAGTGGGAAATGCCTGCTTGAGAAACTTACTACTTGCAAAGAGCACTTTTGAAATGAACTGCAGGGATGAATCTCTGGTTAGTGCTGTGCTCAGCTGACTGCAGGGTCCTGCTGAGTCTTTATCCTTCATCATTTCTGCATTGGCTGTGGCCTGAGAGCCAGCACTGCTAAGTATAGGAGTATCTTATCCTGCCACTGAATTATGGGCTGGCAATTTTGGAGTTCAGGCTACAGGTTAGCTGCTGGAAGACTCCTTCAAATCTTAAGTATCACACTGTGGTAGAACCACTGGTATGCAGGGTGAGGTTTGCTTGTAAAAATGATGGGTGGATTTTCTTTAATGGTGCTATGCTGGTTGTAACTAGTTACAATGATTTATGACTAGTAAATAATGACCTCTATAAAAATACATGTGGGGTTGTAATGTGAGCTTATTAGAGGGCAGAAAAAAGTGCATCAGAGAGATACAGATGCTTAATATATTTGAAAGAATTACCAGTGAAAGAGGCAAGTAAAAAGAGGAAACATACTGTATGATGACGGGCTGAAGTTCGAGTCACTCCTGTTTCTGTTCTAGCGAGCTCACCTCCTCAAGACAATCTCATCTATAAAAATTCAAGGATGAAGTAAATGTTCATTCCTACAATACAGTTCTGCAGATGGAAGAGTAACTCTTCCATGCACCTATTTTGCTATCCCTAACTTGTGGTCCTAGCATTTGGGACCAAATGATAGTGTACAAAGAATAGAAGAGTTTCTCGGGGACTGAAGAGAGCGAGTTCGGTGGTTAAGATCACTGGATGTTCTTCCAAAGTGCCTTTGTTCAATTCCCAGCCCCTTCATAGCAGCTCACAACTGTCTATAACTCCAGTTCCAGGGGATCCAACATCCTCACATAAGCATACAAATAGGCAAAATACCAATGCACAAAAAATTTTAAAATAAATTATTTTAAAAGAAGAATCTTTCATTAATTGGTGAAGTATTTAAGTATCAATAATTTCCACTCTTTTCTCAGTTTTCTCAGGAGAAGATTTAGCTAAGATCAATTAAGTGTTGGACAACATACTATGGAAGCAGGAATTAAGGTGATTGGCTGGTGAACTGGTGCAGCCAGTGATACTTTGTTTGCTTGTTGACAAAGGCAAGTTCCTGGACCTCTTCCTCACATTTTCTGTTTCTTTGTCTACAGGGTGAGAGTATTTATGCAACCATAGTGTACGGTACGGTAGCTTTGAGAATCAAGTAAAACTGAGGATTCAAGAAAATTCATTACAGTGCAATTGGACTGCCGTAAAAGAAACGCCAAAATATATAACCCTGAGAACACCTTCCACCATGTATAGGCACTTAAAAAGTTTGTAAATTAATCATCTACACCATTTTTTACAAGATTATCTTATAGTTTAGCAATTTTTATACTCGGTCACTTTGAATAATCTTAAAGAGAGAAAAACAGTTTGCCTAAATCTGAGCAAGTCTGGGACTAACACTTGCAGTTCTTGTTTCCCACATTTGGCATTTGAAGTGATATATCGCAGGCGCATACACTGCTTGCTATGGAAGTGCCATCCGACCCCTGGTGCCTCTCACCATCTGTGTATTCTTGTCAGTGCAGAGTAAACTCTGCATAAATTTCACCATTGGAGTCTGGTGTTAGCAGAGGGCTCTGTTCCTTTTTTCTTCCTGCTATGTCTTAAAATGCCATCTATGATTGCCCAAGTTATCTAAAGTGCACATAAAGCCTGTCTTTCAGGACTCACAGGAGCTTCCCTTCCAAAGTCCCTCCTGAGCTATGGCATGTGTCCTTGGTCACGCTACCTCCTGACCTGTTCAGTGTTCCTGCTTCTAACCTTCTTTCTTCTTCGGCAGCTCCATCTTCCAACAACCAGAAGTTCAGTTATGTTCTCTGGCCACATGCCATCATCATCTTCTTTTCTTTATATTTCCTTTCCCTTTTTATGTTTATTTAGTGTGTGTATATGTGTGCATGTGTGCACATACACTCATGTGCAGATCACAACCACCTGTAGAGACCAGAGAGTAATCTTAGAATTTACGGGAGGTGTTTTGCTTCTTCCACCATATTACTTCAGGGATTGAATTCAGGTTGTCAGGTAAACAAAAAGGTAATTACCTTACCTTTTGAACCATGCTTATGATCCTCTCTACACATTTTTGGACACTAAGTTAGTTTTTGCTTGGTAATCATTCATTGTCTTTGTCTCTTTAACTTCTCTTTCTCTTTTTTTCTGCCATTACCCTTACCCCAAGAGTAAGATTAATTACATCTTCCCTATTTGTTGGTATTTGTTCCTTCTTTGTGCTTTCCCTTCTCTTTATGGTTGTGAACTCCAGTAACCTTTGTTTCATAGGATAACTAATATGCATTTTATTTCAGTGTGTTGGAAAGGATGTACCCAATACTGGAAATCAAACAGGTCCGTGCTTATTTCATACATCACAGTTACTGCTAAATAGGAGTAATATCTGCTTTCAGATTTGATAGCAGGTAAATTAACTATTATAAAATTCTCACTTTCATTTTCCTCCAAAAGTTTTCTACATTTTCCTCTTGCTATCGTCTAACATTTATGGATTAGCTGCTTTGCTGCCAGAAGAATACGAGATGCATGTAGAGGCAGAGATACACGTCAGAATTATGCTTCCTACATTTTATACAGTTTAGATCATTTACACACACATACACACATGTGCACACACGTACTATGACAACATGAAGGTTGTAGAGGAAGTAAATAATGATAATAGAGGACATTATTTTAAAGCAGAACGTGCTTCAACGATAGCTCTGTAGATAGATCATGACAGAATAGGAAGGGGAGTTCTTACCCTGAAGAACAGAATGAGTGAAATGAAAAAAAAAGTGAGAAAAAAAATGAACTGAAGTATGTTCATAGGAGAGCACCTATAGAGAGTACAGTCTAAATACTTGTGTAGCTGCCAATAGAGTTTGATATCATCTGTTACTGACAGTCATTTCTCACTACCGTTTTCCTTTGATACCCATCCGTTAAGGATACTATATTGAGTACTTATTCAAATGCCTAGTGCTAGGGGTAAGTAGTCACTCACTCACAAACGCTAACACTTTCCTGATGTGCTAATGTTATAAAATATGGAAAACATGACATTTAAAAGAGTAGATTTAGCATTAAGTGCCCTAATTAGTGGCCCAAGATTGAGGAAGAGTGAGTTCTTATTTTGAAGGAGCTGGCTCTGTGTCACGAACTGAGGGAATTCTAAACCAGACTTGAAGTAATGTGAATTATTTGTTTTGTTTTTAAAGACTTTCTGGGAATTGAGCAACTCCACCCTTTTCAGAAGTAGGCACACATTCTGGCCTATTGCAACATTGGAGCTGCAGAGTGCCTGTTGTAAAGAGTGTTCCGTTGCCTCCAATGTTACTGGCGATTGTGTAACAAGGTGACACAATATCTCCTTTCCCCATTTTTCGTGCCTCAAATTCAAAGTGTCATGACCTGGCAATTGTGCTTTCCTAGAGAAGATAGTGCAATTAAAGAGAACGCATTACTTGGAAATAATCTGCTATCATTCCAGAAAATAGATGTTTTTTTTTTTCATTTTTAAACTGTTACTTTAGATAGGAAAAGGCACAGAAAGATGAGCTATCCCCTGCCCCAGGGAAATGTGAGTTTGTCTGCAGGGATAATTTAAAATCTCTAGAAGTAAATGACCCCTTGTATGAGGTACACTGGCACAAGAGACTTGAGTTGTCCTCGTAGGTCTCAGCTAACATTGTTCTTTCTCATATCAGGAGTACAGTGAGAGGCATGTTTTTTAACCAAGTCAAACCAGTCTGTTTGCAATGATACTGACTTTGGGACAGTAATAAATTGGCGACAGTAGCAGCAGCTGGGAAATGGTATCAACCCCACAATAGCCCATGATAATAATAGGAAAATGGGGAAATGAAGGAGAGGATAATAAAGGAGTAGCCATTTGGAAGAGTTCTACTTAATCTGTTTTTAAAGGGGATGGTTGGGATGAAGGGAGGGTGGATATGGGAACAGGGAAGTATATATCTTAATTAAGGGAGCCATTTGAGGGTTGGCAAGAGACTGGACTCTAGAGGGGTTCCCAGGTGTCCAAGGAGATGTCCCCAGTTTGTTCCTTGGGCAGTGAGGAGAGGGCGCCTGAACTGGCCCTATCCTATAGCCATACTGATGAATATCTTGCATATCACCATAGAACCTTCATCTGTTGATGGATGGAGATAGAGACAGAGACCCATTTTGGAGGACTGGACTGAGCTCCCACGGTCCAAATGAGGAGCCTAAGGAGGGAGAAGATGAGCAAGGAAGTAAGGACTGCGAGGGGTGCGCGCACCCACTGAGACTGTGGGGCTGATCTAATGGGAGCTCACCAAGGCCAGCTGGACTGGGACTTGTGGAGCATGTGATCAAACCGGACTCTTTGAACGTGGCTGACAAGGAGGGCTGACTGATAAGCCAAGGATAATGGCACTGGGTTTTGATTCTATTGCATGTACTGGCTTTGTGGGAGCCTAGTCTGTTTGGATATTCACCTTCATAGACCTGGATGGAGGGGGGAGGTCATTGGAATTTCCACAGGGCAGGGAACCCTGACTGCTCTTTTGACTGGAGAGGGAGGGCAAAGGGGGGGGGAATGGGAGGAGGGGAGGAAGTGGAGATTTTTAATTTAAAAAAAAGGCTAAGCAATTATGAGCATCACTAGTAAGCCATTTTAGGACATTTACCCTTTATTCTTTCCAAAACAGGGTTTTCTTCTCCAACCATAAAATATCAGAACTAATAACAAAGATTATTAAGTCTATTTATACTAAATGTTCCAGTCTCTGAGCAGTTACCATATGCAATGCACAGTCTTAGGTGTTTTATACATATTATTTTTTTAACCCAGTAGTCAAACCCTAGAGATGGGTGTCTTTCGTGTACTCATTTAGCAAAGGAGAAAATCACTGCTTAGGAAGGGGTGCTCATTTGTCCAAATGACTGTCAGTAAATATTAACCAGTAAGATGTCATATGGAAACCTATATGTACTTTGTCGGTGCTGTCAAACTTTAGCTAGCCTGGCTGTTTTACCCTTGCCAAGATGCTTGGCATTTCCTTAAAGGTGAGAAATGCTACAAGAATGTACACAGAGGTTTCTTACACTCAACTGCATGGAGATGTGCTTTGATTGGACTCAGCAGCATCTTTGCAGTGTGCTGAGCTATTACAATACAGTGTACTTTCATGAAATGAAATGAGATGACATATACAATACAATCAATATGCCCACTTAAAATTTAAAACTCTAAAAGTATTGGAGTAAAATATAAGGGAAATACTTTAAGATATTGGCATAGACAATGGAGTTTTATATGTGCACAGGGCTCTACAGGCATAGGAAATAAAATTTTAAAAATTAGTAGAAAGGATAACATCAAACTCAAAGCTTCAGGAAAGCAAACAATGAACAAATAAAGAGACACTCTAGAAACTGAAGAAAGTATGTGCTAGTGATTCATGTTTTAAAAGATTGCTATATAATAATATATTCATGACAATAAAAAGGAATTAATAAATCTTAGTCACCCAATCAAAAACAGGCAAAAAAAGGGCTTTCGAACTAAACTTTTCAAAATAAACACAGAAATTCAATGAAAAAATAAAAATGTCTTTTGTAACAGTAGGCAACAAAGAGTGAAAACCAGGCTGAGATTGCATTTCATACTTTTTAGCATGGCTATTGTCAAAAATAAAACTAAAGTAAAATAACAATAAATAAACAAAAACAAAAATTCTACAAAAACCCAAGCAAATCAACCAACTAGCAAAAGGATATGAAGAGAAACATTTTAATCATGTTAAGGAGAACATTAATTAGATTTGAAGTAACTATATGGGTTCTTCAAGCAAGCAAACAAAAAGCCTAAAATCAAACTATCAAGTGGCATAGCTAAATCACTATTGTAACCTATCTAAAATAATAGAAGCCAGCATTCCATAGAGACACCTGTATATCTGTGTTATTGTGAAACCCAGATATGGAGTCATCTACATGTCCATCAGTAGATGAAAGGATAAGGAAAACATGGTAGGTAAAGCACAGTGGAGCACTATTCAATTAGAAATAACAAAATCTTGTCATATGTATGTATGGAATGAATAAAACCGGAGGAAGCCATGTTAAGAAAAATAATCCAGGCAGAGAAAAGCAATGATTTGCTTTCTCTTTTAGAGGTAGGAAGTAAAAATTTGATGAAAACTTTTATGTGAAAGCCGAACAATTCCTAAGAATGAGAAAGCCTTTGGGGGCATGGGTTTGTAAGAAGACAACATGAACTCACAGGGTGCATTGTACACACACACACACAGACTCCACAGCAAATCCACTAATCTTTAAACAGTGAAATCATAAGAAGAATGCTTGCTTGATTTGTTTATCTCTAATTTTATCCACTGTTCTGCACATAATGGAGATGCATTCTTTGAGATTGCAAGAAAATCCCTTTGTGTATGCTTATCACATTATTTTTCTCCATTGTTCTGATGTTGGGCATTGTAGAAAGCATTTCATGTGCTTTTTCTCCCATGTAACTTATTTTATAGAGCTATAAAAATCATGTTTTGTATAACATGAAAGCAATAACAGTATAAAAGTATAACATAAAATTAAAGGAAAGAGAAAATAGGAAAGATTTAGGAAATATGAGCTAGATATGCTCAACAATATATATGTATATGCACACATTTACACATGCACACACATACATACTTGTATCATAAAAATGTCCTTATATAGTACAGGGACTGTAAAAATCATTGCAATTACATTTTGCAATGAATGGAAAAGTAATCTCATAAAAAAACTCTCACAATAAACAAGACATTGGGTTAAATGAAAAGCAACAGTTTTTATCTCTACTACTGCTGATGCTGGAGCAAACAGAGTGAATAGAGAAAAACAGGGCTCGAGAGACCAGTCAATAGAACATGGATGTTATACCTTCAACAACTATTTTTGATTGCCACAGAGAAGCTTAGAGTAGGAGACACTAAAATCTTAGCTCTGACCTATAAAGAATAGAGTAAGGCCTTCAGGGCCAAAAATGCAATCTGTTCTCTTCTGGGGAGAAGATAGCAACTGCAATGTCTCCTGTGGCCTGACCCAACAACTTGGTCTCTACTCATTTATCTCAGTAACCAGAGCCCTAGATATTTATAGAAAGAGTTGTAATGACAACAGACAGAAGGTAATTTAATTTGAACAAAGGCCCCCAGTGGCAGAGGCAGAAAACCTTCTTGACTGGGTTGTCTAATGTATGCAACTTTTTTCTTTCTTTTTTTATTCTCTAACAAAGGCTCAGTCTTATCACATCTCTGGTAGCATTTGGCTGAACATCAGGGGCAAAAGAAACACAAACTAGGCCAACTGTGAAGAGGGAGAAAACCCTTTCCTGGAAAAAAAAAAAAAAAAAAAAAAAAAAAAAAAAAAAAAAAAAAAAAAAAAAAAAAAACAAACAACAAAACCAAAGCAACAAAATCTTGCCTCTTAGTTCCCTAAAGGGCTGAAAGAGGACAGTGGGATTATCAGTAATTGTCATGTTTTCCACTTCTTGTGAACTGACAAGACATCCTCTCCTGGATGCCCTGAAGTCCCTGTGGAATGTGTTCCCAGTAGACAGTGGGGCAGGCTCAAAGAGATTATAATAGATGCTAATGAGCATTATGTATAAATATGAATTTTTCCTCTCTTCTATCAGTGTACTTCCCTAGCTTCTGCTGCAAAGGGCAGCAATATAATCATTTTGTCTATCTGTTCAACTGAAGATTAAACACATACCCAAAGTTTCTGAGATATAAAGACAAGTTGGCCTAAGTTTTAGTCCTGATTGTTATTACCTCTGGCACAGTTAGCTTTGAGAAAGTCAACTAGACTTTCTTAACCTTAGTAGACTTACAGATTGTCATTAGAATATGAAATGTTCCATACTGGTTCATGTGTTTGAATAGTTAGTCCCTAAGTCTTCCTGTTCCTTGGCACAGGTCTTTATCTAGGGCCTAGCTGGAGGGAATGAGTCACTGAGTCAAGTCTTGCGGTTGCTTAGGTCAGTGCCACTTCCTGTCCTTTTCCTGTTTCTGACTGTAGATACCTTATGACCAGTTGCCTCACATTTATGCTACGATGCCCCCTCCTCGTGGTGGATTTTATCTGTTCTTAAATTGTAAGTCAAATAAATTATTCTAGGATCTATTGTTCATTTAATCCCGATTATACTTCTGCTGATCTTTAGTCACCTGTAGTGTCTTCCTCTCCTGTTAAGGTTTCATGTGTGGGAAAGACAGAATGGAGATTATCAAAGCTTGGAAAGACTAGACTTTGAAAAGATGTCAGGGAGAAGCTGCCCCTTTTGGCAATGATAGTTTGGACCGTGCATAATCAAAGTTGGATGTAAGACATGAGACAATAACAGCTAGTTAGGAAGACAAAAACAAGCCTTGATTTCCCGGAGACCATGATGCAATGTGCCCCCCTTTTCTCCTCACAAGCTGTTTCTTCAGCTCTGGGCCCCATCCTTTCTCCATTGCAGGTATCAAAGGCTACTCTTCCTTCAAAACAAAAAAATCTAAGATACCATATCCTCTTTTTTATTCTTTTCCAAATAAAAGTCATGGATGCTTCCTTTAACTTTGATAACCTCTTTCCTAGCTTTCTTTCCTTATTTATCATGTATTTACTTTTATTATTTTCCAGAACATGGACTTAACTGTCTGGGCACTAGTCCTTGTAGACCAGGCTGGCCTCGAGCTCACAGATATCTGTCAGTCTCTGTCTTTCGAGTGCTGGGATTAAAGGCATGCACCACCACCTTGTGGCATGCATTTACTTTTATTTAAGTAATTTACAGCTATTTCTTATCTTGTCTTTTAATGAATCAGCTTAAGTGTAGAGAAAAGGCCATAGCTATGTTCTCACTGACTTAGTTTCTGACAAATGGAAGATCAAATTACTGTTTGACAAATAAGTGGATGACTAATCATTGTAGCTGAATAATCTAAGATAATACATTTCACTTTCTAGGCCTTGATATCCCAGTCTCTGATTCTCTGAACCTTTTTTTTTTTTTTGAAAAAAAAATATTATTTTGTATCTTATCTCTGCCACCAATTTACTTAACTTTGCAAATGACTTATGTACTAAATCTCCATTATATTCTGTACAAATCATACACTCATTCTTATAAAGAGGCTTAGAAGATTAGTGCTAATGAATATAAAGTGTTCATTGGGCCACACTGATCTAGAACCTAATGTCTGTGTTGCTAGTTTGGAAAGAAAAAGGTAATAATGAAAACAATCTTTCTTCCTTTGTTGCCTTGTGTCAAGTATTTGGTCTCAGCAGTAAGAAATGTAACAAACATAAGATGTAAACAGTGGATAAATTTGTGTACCTTTACAGATCAGGGGGATTTAGGTTATTGAGGCAGAACACTGACATATAAGAGGACTTTAGGAAGATTAGGTCTCTCTTCAGTGACTGACTGGGCTGTGATCATGGACTCTGTCACCAATACCATTTCCAGTGTCTTCTGGCTCCTTTTAATACATCAACTCCACCATCACCTGACAGACAGATCAACTTATCTCTCTTCTCATAGAGTTAGAAGACCAAAAATCTCACCCCTTCCTAGAACAAGGGGCTTTATTATTTCCCTCACTCAATTTCTGTCTTTTCAAATCATTTCCATATTTTAAGCTTTCGGGACTAGTTAAAACTTCAAGTCTCTGACCAGAACAGCTGGGATATTGTGCTCCAGCTGCATTTGTGGCCTTCAGCTCCACAGCATGTGTTCTAAGTGTTTTCAGGATGCCAAGTCATGTGCTTTCTACCTCACTACTTAGACTTCATAATGCTGACTGTTGGAGGACACAAGGATTGATGAGCACTGCACTGGGATCGCCAGGAGTGATTTCAACATAAAGTTCTCATGGGACCTATACCTGACCAAAGATGGAAAGAATCTTCCCAGAAAGCAATAACCCCAAATTATGCTGAGATTAATTGTCAGTGAGGCCCCCAAATGTTATGAGGCTGGCTGTAAACAATAGTACAAAGGCTCATGTGGGTCAAGCCTGAACTTTGGTGTAAAATATTGTAAAATATGGGTTATAAATTGAGCCCAGATAGTTAATTCAGTGACCACCAATCCCAGCTGATTATCAAAATCAAGTTTGAGAAACCTTCTTTGAAAAAGAAGGTACTTGTGGTTCCCAAGTCTTAAGAAGGACTCGAAGGTACCTTCTATGTTAAGAACAGTAAACATGTTGTTATTTAAAGCTCCCAGGGGATTTTCAGAGTAGGAAGATACAAGAAGCACAAAGCCCATCTGCCTTATACCACAGGGGAAAAATACAGGCGTCCAAAATGTATTTTCAGTCCTCTTCTAAGCTAGCAGGAGCTCTAGTCCCGCTATATACCATGCCTGAGCTACCTAGCGTTTGATAGTTTTGTCTCAATTAGTGCCCTGAGATAATTAGATAGAGGCACTGCTTTCTCTAACGTTTTCTATCTCTACTCATGCTTCACGTACATAGGCTCAGTTCCCCAGGTCCACTTTCTAGCTAGTTGTTCTTCTGGAAGTCAGCATGTAGAAAATAATCTTCATGTCACAGGAACTGTGCCAGTTATTTGACCTGCATTGATCCACAGGGTCCTACGGCCTTTCTCCGAGGAGCACTGTTATTACCCTCATTTTATAGACAGAATTGCAGCAGAGAAGTTAATAGATTGGCCTAAGAGCCCAGTAAATAGCAAAGCCAGGATTGATCACTGACATGTTTACTCTAGAAACTGTTCTTTCAACGTGTTACCATGCTTCGAGGAGTTAATATTAGTTTCTGAATGACTACTATCCAAATCCAAGTTTAGACATGTAGCCATATATGTACATAGAGGTATATATAGTCACCTTCACCACTTTCATTTTCCATAAGTAGTTAAGACATTTTTCCAAACAAATCCATTTTACTCTTGCAACAAGTAATCTTATTCCTACAAGTATGGCTTTGTATATATGTTTGGGAGAAAGCAAAATTCATTTTAAAACATCCAATTTGCCCTTTCTTGTAATATAACTAAAATCTTATGTTTTCCTAAACAGATGTGAGTAAATTCATGGATATTCAGCCATCAGCTTTCTTGAAATGAGAAAGGGAGAATAGAAAGCCATGATACTATTTATCAAATGTTTGCTAACTACCCATTATGGCTTATTTCAAAGTACACACATTATAGTAGTCAAAGTGAAATGCAGAAATGCATGTACAATTTTTATTAGTAAGAAATTTGCTGGGGGGTGGTGGTGCAAGCCTTTAATCCCAGCATTCGGAAGGCAAAGGCAGGCAGATCTCTGTGAGTTTGAGGCCAGCCTGATCTACAAGTGCTAGTTCCAGGACAGGCTCCAAAGCTACAGGAAAATTCTATTTCAAAGAACAAAAACAAAAACAAACAAACAAACAAACAAAAAACCCAACTCTTCCACTGTCTTTTGAAATTTCTTGTCTTTAAAATATTTATTTTAACAGCTTTAATTATGCATATATATGTATGTGGGGTTATGTCCATGTGAGTGTTTGTGGAGTCAGACTATCAGGTGCCCTAGAACCAGAATTTTAGGTGGATGTCAATAGCCCAACATAGGGTTTGGGAATGAGTCGAGCACACTCTTCACTGCTCAGTCAGACCTCCAGCCCTCAAAGTATTTCTTTTGCTTACGTATGTTGTATTACTTTCCTGATCCAGATTCTAGGTAAATGCAGTCATGAAAAATGAATGGTTGTGTACTGATGTCTATATTCCAGATACTGCATAAATAAGTGTACATTCTTTAACCCTACCATTTTTATATTTTGCTATCAAAGAAGATGTGTCGTGTTTCATCTAGATGATCAGTTGACTGGATTCTAGAAGATTACTTAACTTTACCTATGTACACTCCTACAGAAACTCTTCCAAAAAGGATTAATTAAGAAGGAAGATGAGCCTGAACTGTCACAGCATAAACTCTTATGTTGGGGACCCAAGTGGAATAAAAGGGGGAAGGAAGGAGAAAGCCTACTCACAGGAATTCTTTCTCTGTGCTTCCTATCAGCCTTAAAGCAAACTAACTGTTCTGCTCCACTCTCTGCTTCCCAGCACCATGCAGTAAAACTTCTGAAACCATGTTATACCTTCTCCTGTTAGCTATTTTATGTGATGAATACAAGCTGCTCCTGGAACTTCCTAATTCTAATTGCCCTACTCTCGTCATATATATACCACAACAACCCTGATGACTGCAGGAGATAGAAGAGAGGAAGCGAGTCTGGGCTGAAGCACACTCTAGTCATCATCAAACCTCCAGCACAAAGGTGGACAGGACCATAACATAGTCTCCCATGTATCTGTAATTTATGTCTAAATGTGCTTGACTGTTAGAAGGATGGAAAAGAAGAGTTTAAGTAAAATACAGAGCACTTTACATATGGTCAGTAAACATTAGGCATCGGCCTCAAGATGCTTCCTGAATCATTTGTTTTCTGAATCCACATTTCTTCCTTCTGCTGATTTTTGCTGCCACTTACTCTTCTTTCAGAGGCCATATCTTTTGATTTCTTTTCCTATGATATGCCCCCTACTGTGCCTTGTGCTTCCTCTGTCTGTGAGATTCTGCTTCTATCCTTCAAGGCTTCCTTGCTAAGCCTCTAGGATTTTCTATTTGTCTTTTTGCTTTTTCCTTCCTCACATGGTAACTTCCTCAGTTATGCACTGTTCCTTTGGGGGATGTTTTCTTTATCGCCAAGGGGATTTACAGTCTCAACTCATTGCTTCTGCCCCTATTAACTTTGTCGATTACCCCTCCCATTTCTCCCCTGTGGGTTTCAGACTAAGCTGCCTTCACTGGTGTGTGTTCTACTTGCCTCTGTAACAGAGGCCCTCACTGTCCTCTTTCTTCCCAGCATTCCATGCATCCCATGCTTCTGCCGACCCCCTCTCTCAACTCCCCAGTGCTCCCTCTGCTGCAGCCTAAAACCCACTGCCTTTATCTTCCCATTTCCTCCCTGTAGATTTCCCCATCTTCTCGCAGCTCACTATTTTTGTTTCCCTTTCATTTTTCCTAAAACTTCTCTGGCTGAGTGCATTTTTTTTTTTTTTTTGCTTTCATGATGCAAAAAAACTGAGAGGCAGTTTGTATTGATGCGTCTATTCACACCAGAAGGATAACATTCTTTTCTGAGGCTGTGTACTCAGTTCTTGTCACCAACTCGTGGGAAAACAAAACAAAACAAAGGAAAACACGTCTGTCTGCACACTGGAGACTCTTCAATGAGCTTCTGTACAAAGTAGCAGTGTGGGGTAGCAGAAAGAGCCCAGAAGTGCTTCACAATTCAGTGCCAATAGTCAAAGTTCAATGATTGTTCAACAAAGAAATTCACCTCCAAGCCATAGCCTCCCTATCAAGAAAATGGATGGACAGTAGAGTGGAGCATCTGAGAATGGAGATGTAGGGATGGCCAGGTCAATGTTTGTTCAGCAGTTCATTTCACTGCCTGTGTAATCTCAGATTACCCTAGTCATGGGCATGGAGTTCTTCTTTGGAATAGGAAAATTCAGTAGGAAAAGCAGAATTCAATAGGACTGAGTATGTACATTTACACAATGAGATATTTTAATGATAATTTAATGATTTACTCTTCATTAGTAAAGAAATCATGAAATTTTCAAGTAAATGGATAGAATTAGGAAAATTATTCTGAGTGAGGTAACTCACATACAAAAGGACAAATACGGAATGTAATTGCTTATATGTATATGCTAAATGTTAAGTATCCAAATCAGGCTACAATTCATATAGCCACAGAGTTTAGGTATAATGTAAGAGACTGGGGGTGAGGTGGGAGCTGAATCTCCCAAGAAATGGGAAAAAGATATTTATGATTATCTGGGGCTAAGGCTTGGAACATTAAATGGGTGGGAAAAGAAGAGAAAAAGAGAGATACAGAGAGGGACAGCTAAAATTAAGAGCCATTTAATGGGTCATATAGAAACTTAATATCATAGAAGCTTCCAAAAGTATATACATATATGAAAGAAATCTAAACTGAATCAAACTGAATCACCAACTGGTGAGATTTATCAACTACATATATCACCAAATGAAGCTCCCAGTTTCAGGAATGGGTTCAATCTAATTGAGTTTTTAGAAAAGGGGCCCCATAGAAACCCTTATATAACTCATGCCATTGTCAAGCTTATTGGTTGCTCTTCACAAGATGATGGTAAGGCCATATTGTTTAAGACAATATTCATACAATACCCTGAGCACAGACATTTTTAATGTTTTTCTTTATGTCCAGTTTTTTAAATTATTTATGTATTTTAGATATAAGCCATCTATCTTATATGCAGTTGGTAAAAGTCTTTGTCCATTCTGTAGCTTGTTGCTTTATTCGTATGACTGGGTCCTTTGACATACAGTAACTTTTCAGTTTCATGAGGTTCCGCTTATTATTTGCTGTTCTTAGTGCCTACACTAATGGTGTTCTGTTCACTAAGAAACTGATTCATATATTCATTTAATAGCATTTTAATGCAAACTTCTATGAGGTACCATGTGGCATACCGAAAACAATGCATGTGACGCTTAAAGGACAGTCCTGAAAGAGAAGTCAAGGTTCAGAGTTCTGTTCTGTGTCTCTCTCATTAACTCTGGAACAAGTCATGTGGACCCTGAGCCTCCATTCTTACTATTAGCAATAGGTGTGATAAGAATGTCTTTCTCTTTTATTCACAACGATAAATCAAAGGTTAAGAGAAATGTTGTGTTAAGGAGCTCCAAAAGCTGAAAAGTGTTACAGAATTACAAAGAAGGGCATGAGGAGTTTCGGCTTATTTTTTTTATTCAATTTCATTCCCTCCATTTTGAGGAAGTTGATACAATCCAAATTTGAGACTCAAAAATTAATTCTTCACAGTGGGTTCTAAAAGGCTCCTCAAAGTTCTAAATTTGAGATAGATCCTACAGTGCGTGCTGCTGCCTAGAGGTGGGGAATGGATCAGAGGACAATGAATTCAAAGCCAGGCCAGGCAAAATAATGATTTTGACACTAGTCTGGGTTACAAAGTAGGGCCCTGAATCAAATCCATCAAAATAATAAATTGAAAATATTATAAGTATAAAGAGTAATATAATATGGTAAAGCATCAATCAATAATAATTTTTAACATAAAAGCACATACATGTTATGGCATTTTGAAACTGTCATGAAACTGAGTACTACAGTGGATATGTAGGTTTACCTGTTTGTATCTTCTAAAATTGGTGGTGCATTTTACTCAGGAAATATAATACTAACACCCAATTAAAGTTTTATTTTCTGTTTGTGCTGGACAACTTGAGTTCAGCACAGTTGACATCTGTACTGGCATGGGTCTGTGCTGTGATAGGCTGTTCTGCTCACTGTAAGGTATTCAAGAGAGTTCCTATAGCCTATTCAATAATGCCTACCAACACATCTGCTTTTAATAGCCAAAACACCTTTGGACATTTCCAAGTACCTCCTTGAGAGGAAAAAGTCATACCTGATTGAGAATCTCTCTTCTTGGACAGTCTTTCTAGATAGAAACATATAATCTTCTGAGAGCTCATGGCACAGCCTCCACATATCACTCTTGCTTCAGTAATCATATGGATCTCCATGGTTCTTTCTGTTTCCATATTATTTCCTTTTCTACTGTTATTCCTATTGCCTATGTCTTCCAGTGTCACTGCCCTTCTTGCTCGAGATGGTTTTACTGGGCGGTTTTGCTGGGCCTTTGGAATTCTTCCTTCTCTGTGGAACACACTCCCTCAGATTATCCATTATTTTAACTCTAACTATCTGCTTTCCTTTTCTATTTATTAGCTATTTAATAGTCTATCCTCAACAGACTTTTAAAAAACTTATAACAGACACTTATCACTTTTATTCTCTGTGTTTATTTCTGTATTTTCTCTCCTCCTGTCTTTCTCTCTTACCCACTTCATTCTCCTTTGTTGTCATGTACATTTTCAACTGTGTAACTTTTCCACAAACTATAATGAATGTTTCTATACTATACCCTGTGATTTATGCTATTTATGTATTTGCTATACTTAAGATTTATGGCTTACTTTTGTTAGAAATTAAGCTTCACGAGGACAAGAATCTTTGTCTTGTCTTGCTGGTTTTTCTTGAATATATTCCCTAAATTTTGCAATTGAGGCAGACCTGTCTTTGGCCAGACCTTGAAGATCTTCTTCTCTCTTCAGACTCTGAAACTGTGGTTTCAATGCATACCCTTTGCTTTGTAACCATTCCTGTTATGGGGAATTTTTATGTGATTTTTCGTCATGCACTCCCATTCTGCCTGACCATGTTTTTATTTTTGTATTTATTTGTTTGTTTTGAACCTGGCTTTGTCGCTTTGCCCCTGGACTGCCTGGAGCAGCAGAAGGGAAACGCTACCACTCAAGATCTGAAACAGCTGATTCCTCAACTCCTGGAGTCTATCTATCCGGGGGGGAAAAAGAATCTGGAAGAGGCTTGAAACACTCTGACCTTGCATTGCTGTGAGTTAAATGAGTGACAGAAAGGACAAAAGAACTCCTTTCAGATCTTCATGTAGGGAATTATTTACTAAATAGAAAGGCCAAGATGTGGGTTGCAATGCCATCCTCTCTATGCTATCTGGGGAGAGGCAGAGAAGGTATCTTTGCAAGTAGTGCCAGTTTGTGGGGACACCAGGAATGCACGTCTTTCTGAGAGACAGTCCTTGCTGACCCAGTTTCAACACTACAATGCCTGACACAGCATTGCAGTACGCAACTTTAATAACTTGGTGACATACAAAGCAGCTTTGATGCAAAGTGGAGCTGACAGAGCAGTAGAAGAAAGGGTCTGCCTCTTGCTGAGCTGCGTGGGGAATCCACTCAAGGTGATTGCAACCTTTCCAGACCAGAGACAGTCCGAGTTTTTGCTTGTGAATAAAGACGGCTGGCCTGTTTTCTAGGAGGACATAAGTAGGAATGGAACACACAGCCACAGTGAAGGGAACATGTTTGGATGGATGGGATAATACATCCTGTTCTGCTTTAATATTATGCCCTTGATAGCCCTGCCCTGCCTGCTTTCATTCCTCTGTCCTGACATCAATCAGTCCTCTGTGGATGGTCATCATGACCACTGCATAGTGTTCTCAAGGCCTGAAACTTCCTATTCGTCCTCATTCTTAGCCAAAAGTTTTCTCTTCAAATATTTTGTCAATGATCATGCTAACTTCTACCTTAAGTCCTTTTCACAGCCATCCATTCAGTTGTCTGAAGTGAGTTCTCTAAGTTACCTTTTAGCTTCTGCCACTCACACCTATTTATGCCTGGTCACCTCTAGCTTTACTATCTCCATCAAATCAAACCACACTTTCCTCATTGTGGTTTGTTAAAGAGACACCACACATTTCATTCCTGATGTGCTTAGGTTATGGTCATGTCATGATCATGAAACACTCTCTGTGCTGGGAGACTCAGGATTCCATACAACAGTCTTTTGTAATACTGAGCAGTTCTCTATCTCTGCATGATTTTGTGTATGAAACACAGACTGCCCAATACCTTTCGAATGTCACTGTTCCTGGACTTGGAAAATTGCAAAGGCTCTGTAAGATGAGTATCTTCTAAGAAGTGAATTTAACTTTATTTAATCATTTCGCCATGTCAGAGTGCCAGGTTCTTTGAACTGTTTTTCAGAAGATAAGGTTTTTCTCAGCTCAGACCCCTCTTCCTTCCTTTTCTGCACCTGCCTCGTCTTTTCCAGGATCTTAAAATCAATGGGGGTCAATTCTACCTTGTACATGTGAAGATAATCATAATAATTAGAAGCTATGATAATAACATTTACCAGCTGTTCTTGGCCCATGGAAAGAGCTGTTTTGAGCTAAGTTATATGATTTGAGTGATTTAATCTCATATTTATTCATTAGTGGTAAGGGCACAGTAAGTAAAATACAGTTCATGTCTGATTATATATTGGACAGGGATGAAGACTTGCATAAGCAGCAATCACAACTCAGTGTGATGAGACATAAGATGGTGAGACACAAAATGCTTGAGAAAATATTATATATAAATTATTGTCTATGTAAAGACTTGGGATCTCGGAGGAGTTCCCCAGGTGAAGGGAGTGGGCAAACATCGTTCTGGTGGCATACACCGCAAGAAGGAAGGCAGAGGGTTCAGACAGCATGCAGTATTCTGCTGCCTCAGAGGACTGGACATCTCCTTACCACGGAAATGTATTTGAAGTGGTCCAATTCTGTGTCCAGACTGCAGTTCAAATAGAGTTCTAGAATGTAGAGATTACCGGGGAGTGTAATTGTCAGGACAATCTCTCTGGAAGGAAGAGCCCTCGGTGGCTCTAGGTAGAAGTACACATTATAGATAGCACAGAGGCGAGGAGATGGATATCTATATGCAAATATGTCCGCACACGTACATCTACTTCATATGCATTTAAACCTTAAAATGACTTTCACTTGCCCACTACTTTGGTTTCCATAGTAACCCTGGCCACTTATTTTTCTTTTAACCTCATTTTCATTGTTTCAGGATGAGGTGGGCTGCATGAGGGTTAACCAATCAGGGGAAGACAAGAGATTTTAAAGCAATTATTGGGACTTTTTTTTTTTTAAAGAAAATTGCTAACTTTGCAATTTAATGCAAACTGTCTCTGGTATATTTGCCCTGAAGGATGCTGTAGGGAGAAACAGGAGCCTTTCCGTTCCCTCCTCCCTGACTTCTATTATTACCGTGCACTTACTGCTAATGCAGCATCTAAACTCGCAATTTCTGTAACTATGGCAATAAAATGGGTGAGATTCCTTTCCATTATTACTAGAATTGCTAGGACTTCACAAACAGTACGTATGTTTGCACAGGGGAGGATAAAGATACACTCTGGGGGAAAATAGTTATTTCAACTCCCTGTGGTGTCTTGAACATCCTGGTCTATCAGTCCATGACCATATGAAGATTTACCCCCACCACCTTATGCCACAAGATTCATATGCAGTACTTTTAGGACATTGTGTACATCCCAAGCTGGCAGAGTACACCTGTGCACTGTGTGTGGGTCAGATATATAGGTCTGAGAAGAGCTTCAGATGGCAGGTGGCAGGCAAGAGAGCGGGTTCTATTCCAGGAGCCAACAAACCTTGTTTCTGAAGTAGAAGACAGTATGTCTTGAGACTCCGAGGGCTGTAAGATTTCTTTTGCCACTACTCTCTCAGCTTCTGTCTTACAAAAACAAAACAAAACAAACAAAAACACTACAGATGGAACACAAAGGAGTGTGAGCCTGCATTCCAACATAGTTTTACTCATGGACATTGATATCTGAATTAGAACTTTTCAATGAGAGAAACACTGATGACATTTCATAATGAGAATACTGGAGACTCAGAACAGTGAAAGCATGACAGACTTATTCTGCAGATGCTGGGCATCCGCCTGGACAAAAAGCAAAAATGGTTGGTTTGCCAAGCACATAATCAAAATTCACATCTTCTAAGACTCTTCCTACAATAATTAATGTGATGAGCTAGAACCAAAGTAATTTGTTGGGAAGAAACTTACACTGTTGTAGTTCCCAAGTCTTCCCCAAACTTCTTTCTGTCCTTGGCTCTGAATTGGTATTTATTTGGGACTAAGTAACCTATTCATATCCAACCAGCTTGCTTTGGGACTGACAGTTTACCTTCATGGACCACAGACTTCCTATCACTAGCCGCTATTTTAACCCTCCTACTTTTCTTGCCCATCTCCCCCAGGACCATGGGGAAGAGGTTCCGGGAACTCTGCGTTTAGTTAGGAGAGAACGCCTCGAGCTACAGTGGGAGGTCAGCTATCTTAATCTCCGAACAGGCAAGAGACGTTAATTATTCAGGACAGATGCAGAGAGAATAATGAGAACAATGAACAAAATTTAGAAAGTGGTCGATTTACCTCTTACAGAGCTTATTCTATATGACTAAATTTATTGTCCACATGTGGCTAACGTGGTGCAGAGTTCCACGTGGCCTAGGGTTTTCCATTCAGATCCAGAGTTGCTTTATTTTAAATATTTGGGTCACAGCTTTTCTGAACAATTTTTTTTTTCTGTGGAATAAAGCATTTGATCGCACCTGCCATTGAGTTTGGGGCAAGTAGTGTGACCTTGGAGAAGCTAGGTGCCCTTTCCAGGCACTGCTGTTTCTGCTGGAGCCGTGTGAATGATGTGCTCCTCACCTTCAGAGGTTAGCTTTTACTGTCCACCCCCACGTTGCTCCACGGAGCACACACATCTGTTTTCTGGACCCATTACTTTGCAAACCTTGATAAGATTTTTCTCTCTTTCTCTCTCTCTCTCTCCAGTCCCTAGGAAATTACTGCAGGTCTTTCTTTGGAAAGAGCATAGCTGGCCCTGTGCTAAGCAAATGAATTCAGCTTCTCCCTATCTCATTTCTCCTTTTCTCATTTGTCAGCAAAGGAGAAACCTCCTAGCTATTAATCAAACTCCTGGCTGTAGATAGCTTTAATTGCAGAAACCATGGTTAGATGAGGAATGCTCAACTTTTCCAAGGAGAGCCGGCTGCCTAGCACAGAAGAGAAACAATTAATTACCTGCTTTTTCTGTCCACAACAGAAATGCAGATGAACTAACAATGTTATGGCTGGCACCAAATTTTCCCTTCCCAAGGTGGAGGGGAATGTCCAAGAAGACGTTTATGAAGTGGATACCAAAATAGGAGTTCATGTATCAGACTCTGGTTGGGCCAACACATCTGTCTCTGTCGAGCATCTTTATTTTAATATGGATGCTGGTTTGCTTCATCCTTTCTTGAGGAACGTGACTGAGGTGTTCGCTAAAGAGGGTGTAGCAGAAGAAAGGTCTTCCATTTGGAGGTGAAATATTTAAAGAGGAGGGAAGGGTATAATTTTTAAAGATTGAAATTAAAAAGATTAGACTTACTACCTGATTTTCAACTGACAGAAAACTTCCAGATAGTATTCATAGTTTCTTATCAGAAGAAATATTTGGAGGGATTCTCTGCTCCTTGTGACTTCTCTTGGTATCTTTTCCATGTTTGTTTAATATAACTCTGATGTGCTAGTTTTTGTTTTATTATATCATACCATATCATATCATATCATTATCCCTTAGGAGCCCGTTTGCTTTCTGAGAGACAGAATGCAGATATATTTGGATGGGAGGAGATTTGGGAGGAACTGGGACAAATAGAGAAAAGGGAACTGATAATGAGGGTGTATTATCTGAGAATGAAATCCACTTTCGATAAGAGGAAAAATGAAATGCCAAAAAAAAGAACTGTCTGAGAGGTGGATATGTGATGTTATGGAATGGATGATTCCCTATGTATGTGGATATTTAGGATATTCTAAGTAATCTTTGTACTGGACAAGAGGCTTATTAAAATATCCTCTCATAGTAACTTTTATTTTTAAGTGTCTTTTATTGGCTGATAGCCCTGCTTTACTTACAAATATTTAGCTGATAGACAATATAGAGGTAGTGGTGTAAAGAAGAAGAATTGGGTCCAAGTTTGTAAAGTTTTTCATCAGTTCAGAACACATTCCTTGCTTCAAAGATTTTATAAGAGGCAGTTTGCTTTAAGCCTGATATGCATGACCATGAACCAGGAAAAGGGGCTAGGTGGTCTGGAATCACACGGCTCACTGTGAAAGTATTTTGCAAGAACTTTTTTCAGGCATGGAACAAAAGGCAGTGATAGATATATTAACTTACTAAATGCGTGGGTGGGGCCTCGGGGTTAGACTGCACACCATTGGTGTCTCTGCGACACTCTCAGCTGCTATCTGATGACACTCAGCTCCTAGGCTGCTAGGAGCCAGTGGTCTGCTAATAAATATTAATATATTCCAAAAGTTCTGATAGTCACAAGGATGCCAGGGCAGATAGCAGGACAGGTGATAAATAGCTTGGAAGGGGACTCAAGAGAGTGGAAGATAATTTTGACTAACCATTTGCAACATTCTAAGTCTCTGTAATCACAGAACTTCTAATCGATGACACTAGAGGTGACACTATATATATATATATATATATATATATATATATATATATATATATATGAGAGAGAGAATGAGCCTGAATGGATTGACCTGAGTCTTTGTTTACTAGATGAATGAATTTTTTCAAGCCATATAAACTTTCTTTGCCTCAGTTTCTTTATGGCACCCTCTGAGGACTTATTAAGCAATGTCAAATGAACACAATGAGAATATAAAACTCATCACTGAAAAATGTGATGTTATAATGTTAAAGATGTGTTATTATTTTTTAAATTCCCTGTCTCTGTCTCTGTCTGTCTGTCTGTCTCTCTCTCTCTCTCTCTCTCTCTCTCTCTCTCTCTCTCTCTCTCTCTCTCTCTCTCTCTCTCTCTCTCTCTGTGTGTGTGTGTGTGTGTGTGTGTGTGTGTGTGTGTGTGTGATTATGGGCAATTGTTTTCAGTTGCCCACAGATGACAGAAACATTGGATCCCTTGAAACTGGAGTTACAGGGTGTTGTGAACCACCTAATATATATGTTGGTAATTGAACTCTGTGCTTTTAACAACTTAGCCATCTGTCCAGCTTTATGTTCATTGGTAAATGTGGTTCTGATAAGTCAGGGGTTAATCAATGTGTCAAGACTTGCACAATGATAAAGTGATGGTTGTTAGGAATATTTCTTAACATTAGCTCCCTGACGATGCAAAAATTCCCAATCAAGCCGAATCAAAACAAGCCAAATTAAGAAATATCCAGGTTTAATGGGAGTTCTGCACTCTCTGGTGGCCCCGAGGGGGAACCAGGAAGCCACGGGAACATGAGCCCGGGGAGAAAGAAAGGGAGACAACATGTTCCTCTTTTGGGAGATCACTTAAGTACCCTGGGGAGTGGTCCTGACCCCATCCATCTTGTCTGGCCTCCTGGGATTTGGAGTCCAGACCAGGCCTGGGGTCTGGGATAGATGCAAGGGACTGGGGCCTATGCTCCCAACTTGACAGTGGTCACTCAGTAGCCCTGATCACTGTTCATCTCTCTTTGGTAAACACTAGGCATCATTTTACATCACTATGGCTTTAGCTCATCTACCACTAATGACTGCCTTCCAGTCTTCCCTCTCCTTTTTGTCTCTGCCACATAGGTGACTATTCACACCATTTCTCTAGTATAATCTGGATTCCAGAAATCCTGGAATCTATCTTCTCTTATTCTTTGGAACATTTTCCAAAGAACAAAGGGTCTTGCATATTCTCTGTATTTGATTGATACCTTCCCTGTGTTGTATGGATAAATAGGTAATGACCTTGTTTATTTAATAAAGTAATGTCATTTGCATAGTGGTTTGTGGATCTCTGTTGAGGCTCTCATCTTTTACAGCCATAGATTAAAACCTGACTTGGTCAGCTTCCCTCTTTTCCTTTCTTCATTTTACCTGTCAATCTACTTAAGGATTCACAGACAAGTGGCAAATTTTTGTTTGTTTTGTTTTGTTTTTTATTTTGATTTTTCGAGACAAGGTTTCTCTGTGTAACAGTCCTGCTGTTCTCGAACTTATTTTGTAGACCAGGCTAGCCTCAAACTTTAAGAGATTAGCCTGCCTCTGCCTTCCAAGTGCTGGGACACACCTCTACTACCTGGCCAAATCACATGTTTTAAAACACACAGCTTGACTTTAAAGCTGGTCTCCAGCAGTAGAGGCTGCGCTGGCTTGAGTGTTACCTGGCCTCTTTGGCAGTTGCTTTTCCCATCGGAGAAATAAAATCTATTTGGTAGATTCCTTGATGAAGCTGGGGGACGACTGTGGTCAGGAGGGCCTTCGTGGTGGTGAATAAATGTCATAGTTACTTGTCAGCCTTCCAGCCTCCTGAAGAGGATGTGCTGTTTCCTCTGAGAAGCTGCCACAGGTTTTGTCCGTCACTAGCTTATTTTCCTGGTTTGCTTCACCTCAGTTCCTGGTAAGCCCAAGATAGTCTTATTGGAATTAGCTCTTCCTGTGGTCAGACTGCTGTTAGAATTACTGAGCCAGGTGTGTTGGTAGAGGACCTCTCACTTCTGACGTTTCAGTTTTATTTATTTTGCCCTTGAAAGAATTTGGTTTTTCTCCATCTTTCCTCTTTTCCCCAATGCCCTGACTCTGCTGCTTTTCGTTTTGTTTTCTTTTGTTTTTCTTCCCTTACGTGAATCAGGCAAGCACAAGGGCCTCCAATGGACAACTTTGAAGATTGCTGGGATAGCCTGTGGCCACCGTGACCACAGGAGTCTGTACTGGGGTAAGATTTCTTGGGCTTTTCAGAGCCAGGTCCCATCTCTAGGCCTCATACTGAACATACTGGGCAGGGACCCTGATGTATTGTAACCCCCAGGGCAGCTTGTGCACCCACAAACACTTCTGAGCTGCCTTTAAACTCATTGGCAGCTTTCAAAAGAGCACTTTGAAGGGGTGGATTCCCTGACTCCTGAGCTAGGACACAACTCAGCTTTGCTGTCTGGCTTCTCTGGTCCACCTCCTCCAGGGCCTGATTGTCTGACTGTGCTCAGGAGACAATAAAGGATAGGAATCATAAAAAGATAGACAATAAAAGCTGGCTGTTGGCCTTATTTACTGCACACGCAGGACTCCGAGAGTTCACCAGGTCATCGGGTTGAATGAGCTGTTTGATGCAAAAGCATTGAACGGTTTTCTTTGGGATATATATTTTTTCTTTTCTCTTTGTTTTCCCTTACCCTCAAAATCTGTGATGCCATTTTACTTTGGGATCAGATGCAGCAGGGGATGAACATTCAGATACAGTGAACATTAAATAGGATAATTCAAATCTCTTGAAGAATGGGGAATCTGATTTCTGTTAGGAGGGAGGAGTCTTCACTGCTGTTCTTGGCCTATTCCCCTCAGCAGGTCTATTGCCTCCTAATGGACTGTGCAGGCAATCTTCCAAAACCTTCGGAAAGATGGTGAGAAGAATCACTGGGGAGGAAATGGGCTGTGCATCCAAGCAGACTTTCGTGAAGACCCTGCACACCAGTTAATATGGCGACTCTTTTTTTTTTCTTTTTTTTCTTTTTGGTTTTTCGAGACAGGGTTTCTCTGCAGCTTTTTTTTAGAGCCTGTCCGGGAACTAGCTCTTGTAGACCAGGATGGCCTCGAACTCACAGAGATCCGCCTGCCTCTGCCTCCCGAGTGCTGGGATTAAAGGCGTGCGCCACCACTGCCCGGCTAATATGGCGACTCTTACCTATCTTCTCACCACACTGCTAGAAGACCAACTTTGGCATTTCTGTATTTATTTGCATTTCCTCTGGTTCCTGCACAGCCCTTAGTTCACTGAGATATAAATAAAAGGTCATACAACTTAACTTAGTGGATAAGTGTACAACCAAAAAACTATTGCTACTGCGGAGGCCAGCAACCCAAACATCATTTCCCAAGGTGTCCTCTTTATATCCACAATTTTTATTATTATTATTATTATTATTATCATTATTATTAATTATTATTTTCTGAGGCAGAATCTCCTGTAGTCCAGGCTAGTCTTGTACTTGCTATGGATCTGAGGACGGTCTTGAAATTATCATCCTCCTGTCTCTGAGTGCTGGGATCATAGATATGCATGCATTACTATCTGTAGCTCCAATTATTACTATCATGCTGTAAGAACACAGAATTATATTACTTTCTTAGTCATCTTCTAGTATGCCATGTGATACCTTCACCTAGGAATCCTGCAATTTTCAACACAGGGCCATGGAGAGCCTTATGCTAAGTGCGGAAAGCCTTTGACTCCTGCTGCTTCAAGGTCAAGTATCTAACAACCAGCAGATTTCCAGTGTTCTTCCACCATGGCTCTTTTATATGTTGCCCAAACTCCCTACCACCTCCTTTTCTTCAACAAAATCATTTCAATATTTTTAATCTCTATTTCTTAAGTCTATAGATTCTGTGGCATCCCAATCCTTTGGGACACCAAAACTTCGGTTTCAGAGGCTCAGTCCCACCTGTGGGGCATCAAAAACCACTCAGCAAACCACAGTGTGCTAGAAAGTGAATGCAGGTGTTGTGCTGGAGTGGACAGATGGTGATATGCTCAGCTTCCATGAGAAAGTTATCAGTGTGTCACCATAAGCTCAGGAAAGGATACTGGGGTAAATTTCCCAGTAAGGGAATATAGAGTCTTTGTAGCAGTCTTTAAGGGATGTCCATGTCTTCTGATTCCTATCAACAAAAATTTGAGACCTTTCATGGAGTTCAAAGGTAACCCGGAATGTGACAAATTCAGAACACAACAAAATACAGATTTTCTTACTTGAAGTGGACATTTTTTTTCTGCTACAGCACAAGGTAAATTGCTATCCTCCTTCCCCTCCTCCTTTTCATCTCTCTTCCTAGTTTGAGCATTATCTCTTAATTCCTTTCCTCAAACATTTATGTCTTGAAGCCTTATCAGGCTGTGACAGGCAGTCTTGGGCAGACAGCCCATGCTACACACTGTGAATACCACAGTTCCCATTCACGCATAAAGGCCGTGTTATATACCCAAACCCTTCCCCCTTTAGCAGGAGAGAACTGTTAATTATGAGAAGCTCAAGGGAGCTATGTTCCAAAACACCCAGTGCCTGTCTTTATGTTTAGCTCAGCCCAGCAGAGAAAGGTTAAATTGTGTTTGCAAGTCTTACAAGCAAAACTTTAATTGAGGCATAAAGGCATGTGCCTTGATCTTCCTGGGACCCATGGCTCTCCCATCACCTGCATCCTAGTCCTGACAACACAGTTTTGGAGCTAAGCCTGTAGCTAGTACTGTGCCAAATGCACCTTGCAGGATGCAAAGTGAAAATTTTGCTGTGTATAATTTATCCATCAAATAGGTGCACGGCATCCCAGCTGTGATCTCTCCATTCCTTTTCACTTACTGCAACGCAAAGACCTGTATACTCAGACTTCAGATGTTTCTGTAAAACGTCTCCCTTTCTCTTCTAGAGCTGTCTGCACCTCTCGATTCTCTCCAGCCTGTGGTAGACCCAGGAATCAACTACTGCCTCACCGATATGGCTGGATTTCAGAGTTTTCCTGTTGTGCCTCCTGAATTCCTCTACTCACTCATTCCTTTACTTTCTCTTTCACAAAGCTTGCCATTCATTTTATTTTTTCGAGACAGGGTTTCCCTGTAGTTTCTAGAGCCTGTCCTGGAACTAGCTCTTTGTAGACCAGGCTGGCCTCTAACTCAGAGATCCGCCTGCCTCTGCCTCCCGAGTGCTGGGATTAAAGGCGTGTGCCACCACCACCCGGCTTGCCATTCATTTTTAAATTCAGCCGTTTATTTGTTCCTGTACTAGTTTTTCATGACAAAAAAGACTATCTGAATAATGAGAGAAAAAAATAAGTCTGGAACACCCTGAAACCATGGTGTAAAAATCTGTCCAAACTCTGAAAAGGAGAGAAAGCAGGACTCATTTACCTCTCCGAGGCTGCATATTGGCTGTGCCACCTTTGGGTAGTGGACAATAGATTAGGTTTGGCAGATAAAGAAAGATGTGAATTCCAATCACAACAGTGTTCTTCATCTAATATGATAAGTTTGGGCAACATCAATAACTGCTGAGAGCTCTGTTTTAAATAAATAAATGAGAAGTACTTGTTTTAGGAGATATGATTATTTGTAATACACTCTGAAAATGGAAATTTGGTTTCCAAAATGCATATAAAAATTACCAGGCATAGTGGGAAGGTTACAATTCTAGCAGTGGAAAATTAGTGACGGATAGGTTGATATGGCATTTAAATAACTTTGGATTCTGTTGACATGAGACAAAATTGATCCTGGCAGAATTGGTCTATTCCTGAAAGAATGTTGGACACCAAAGACACTCCACTTGAAGCTTTTTTTCTTCTTGGCAAAACTGACCTTTGGGCAAAAACTGCCCCTGACTCATCTCCTTACAAAATGCACAGTGGTGCCCACACTGTTCAAGCAGGATACAAGCAAAAGGACTGCCAAACTGTGATAAGGCAGGATGAGATGATTTTTCATATTTTTCTGCTTCTAAATATGGTCTGTTACTTATTCTAGGTCTTTGACAAAGTTGGTTGCCCCAATGTTGCAAATGAAACTTTGCCCAGGTAGCTGGTTGTCTCTATTATTTCTTGCACCTTTGTTAAGTTGTTTGATGGCACTTCCTGTTGACTCAAGTAATATTATTTCCCTTCTCAAGTCTTTGATGGTGTTGCTGACTATATAATCATAGTTACTTTCCTTTCATGACTTAGCCAATCCATTTTTAATATAAGACTTAAATTCCTTAGGGTAAGATAACTATTGGAACATTTAGCATATGTTTCTTGTTTGATGTTGTTCATACTGGTTGTAATTCTAATTTTTATGTACGATTTTGCTTCTCCTTTTCCCTGGACAATACTTGATGTTTTTTTTTCTTATTTTATATAGTTTTGTATAAGGACTAGAACTCTCTTATTTAGACAAAAGTGGGAGGTGCTGTGGGAAATCCTTCAGCCAATATCCTTTATCATATGGGCCCACTTTGGGCATGGTCTCATGTACTATAAATACAGATAAAAATTGTGTGACGGTATCTTGGCTGCTAGATTCAGTTCCAGTTCCCAGCACATGCAGAGGAGTGCAGATTGCTCTTTGTGGTGAAAGTATTCCCAAATAAATAAGCCTTTGTTATACTCCATTCTGGGTTATTGTGGACCTCTTTTGTATGCCAACATATTTTTCTTTTGTAGTGCTTGCAGATTGATCTGAAAGTCTACCAAATGCTAGGCAAGTGCTTTTATCAAAAAATTAAGTTCCTATTGCCTACTTGTGTGAGTGTATGTTGGCTCCACAGTAATGACATACATGTTTGTAAAAGATAGAGTGTTGAGGTCAAGTTCCTTACATATAATTTTAGCAAAATTTTAATAGTGCATTCCCTACAGAAGTTTAGAAGAAATGAGATGGAGTTCTTACCTGCTCTATCAATCTTTCTTACTTACAAAAGTTTTAAGTCAGGCTGAGAAAATAACAAGTGTTTTGGTTTATTTGCTTGCTTGCTTGATGTTTTGTTTGTTTTGGTTTTATTTTTAATACCACATTTCCAAATTCATAGAAAATTCTAAAAGTGTGAGGAAAACCATAAAGTAGTCAAATTTTCTTGGGCATTATTTCCTAATAGAACAGTAATCTGAAAGTGTTAGTGAATGGGTGGGTTGATTGAGGACATAAGAAGGTTGGTCAGGAAGTGGAAAGTAGTTTCAGATATTGATAATTGGTACCCAGACTGCAGTCCTATTTTTCTTGACACTTTTCCAGGACAATTTCTCTAAGTGAGGTACTATTGTGCTCTCCAGGAATAAAGGCCTTTGGTTCCCTGCTGAACAAAATCAAATAAGCACCAGATTGGTACCATGGGACAGGCTGTATGACTATAAGGTGCCTGTAGGATAAAGTCAAATCATTTAGCAAAGAACTTAAGGCACTTAGCATCATGACTTTAATTAACCTTTCCATCTTTATCTCTTGGAACCATCAATCTTCTCCACAAAATCTACCTTTCATTTAAACATTTTTCTCTACCTTGAGTTTACTGCTTTATTTATATAGTCAGGCCAGGCCCCACAAACTCAAGTCCTAGCCTACTACTATTATCGTTGTTGTTGTTATTATTATTATTATTTATTACTATTATTATGCCCTCTCTCTTCATATATGTGGATCTACATCTACAGTGTATCCCTACCTGCTGTAACCTAGTGATTTTGGCTCTTCCATTTCCTCTTCTTCATTTGGGACCCAGATGTCATCTGTGGTTCTTTTAAATAAAATGTCCCTTTGGGCTTTTAGTTTTTGACCATTTTGTCCCCAGTGCATGGTATTGTTTAGTGGAGATAATGGAGAGGTGCAACCTTTCTGGAGAAAACAAAGCAGAAATTAGGGCTCTGAGAATTCATAGCTCTATCTTACTTCCAGTTTGTTCTCTGCTTGATGTTTATCATTGGGGATGTGATCTCTTAGCTTCCTGCTTTAGTTTGCCTACTGCCATGTTTCCTCAACACTATGGATGTTTATCCCTCTGGAACTCTAAACCAAACTAAGCTTTTGTTCTTGTAAATTGCCATTGTTGTGGTGATTTAGCTCTGTAATAGAAAAGTTTGCTAGCCAAAGACTAAGCTTCCTGCATATGTTACAATTAGAAAAACTGATCCTCATGTGGTGTCTATAGTGTGCATTGCCTATTCAACAGGCAGATTCTTTATTTGGAATATACTGCTGATGACTTCAATCAAAATTACCTATAGGGCACACCACCGTGGACCTCAGTTCTCTTTTCAAATGACTACGCAAATTCTACCTTCAGTATTGTCTTGTAAGATTTATCATTTGTGTTTTTCCACCACTTCTTGACTGTTAAGTGATTCTACTTTGAATGTTCCATCTTCTTCAATGTGGCATTAGCTCATTGCTATTATCACTCTGTAGTAGGAGGCTGCTTGTTTGTTCCCTGGCTACCCAGACTTCTGAAATAACCACACAAAACTGTTTTAATTAAATCCCTGCTTGGCCTATTAGCTCTAACTTTTTATTGGCTAGCTTTTACATCTTAATTTAACTCATTTCCATTATTTTATATTTTACCAAGAGACTTGTGGCCTACCAACAATGTTCCAGCATGTCTGTCTCTGGTGGTGGCTCGATGGTTTCTCCTTGATTCTGCCTCCTTTCTCCCAACATTCAGTTTAGTTTTCCCTGCTGAGCTCTACCCTGCCCTATCAACAGGCCAAGGAAGTTTTTTTTTTTTCACCAATGATATTCACAGTATACAGAGGGGAATCTCACATCACCTCTCCTTTTCTGTTTAAATAGAAAGGAAAGTTTTAACTTTAACATAGTAAAATTACATATAAGAAAACAGGAATTAAGCAAGAATTACAGTTACAATATTTATATCTGTTATATCTCTTACCATAACTAAGAAAAACTGTAATTATAGCTATCAATTCTTTAACTCCATCAAAGACTCCAGAAGGATATAGCATTACCTACATAAACAGGAAGCACTTAATTAAGTGCTTACTTAATTGTAAACACCTTCTAAAACTCTTTAATTATTTTTACTTCTTTAATCTATGACTGCCTGTACTCTATCTCTTTAAATACTTTGTTTTCTTCTTTTGAAACCATTAGTTTGTTTTTATAACTTTCTTTAGTTTTTTTCTTCTCTCTCCCAAGCCTACATACATTTATCCAACACTGTAACTCATTTAGAGTTCTTTTATGTCTGAATCTGTCCTATTTTGTATCTGTAATTCTTTTCTGTCCAGGAGCATTTCTTAAAATGCTAAGCACTTCTAAGGTTGCTTTGCCTTTTGGCTCTGCATACTCCAACATGGTGGGGCGGAGGTCCATTAGTGTGAGCTATGCTCTCAACCCCATTTTCAGGCACAGAATGGGTCTATGTTTCCATTAAGTAAGTTGTAGCACCCTGATTACAAACCCCATTTAAATGCTCTATTGCTGGACATCCTGAAAGAGCCAGAGTTCACACTAGCAGCATGGCCCATGAAGCTGCCATTTCAAACCACATGGCTTTTTTCTGTTACCACTGAATCAGGAATACTTCTCTTAAATGAGCCACAGCATGCAAGCCCACTCCCCCAAAAAAATTAAGGTAAACTTTGTTTTTTTTTTTTTTTGTGTGTGTGTGTGTGTGTGTGTGTGTGTGTGTCTAGAATTTTTTTCCAAGACCTTTCAGGTTTTATATGTTTTTAGCTAGCACACATTGGAGCACAAATTTGTAGTAGGAGGCCACTTGTTTGGTGCCTGACGACCTGGCAACTCAGCACTAAAATAATCACAGAGAAACTATGTTATTTAAAACACTCCTTGACCTAATGCTCTACCTTCTTATTGGCTAGCTCTCACCTATTAATTTAACCCATTTCCATTAATCTGTGTATCACCACAAAGCTGTGGCTTACTTGGTAAAATTCTGTCTCTGGAGCAGCTGCATGGCTGCTCATCCACTATGCCTTCTTTCTCCCAGCATTCTGTTTATTTTTCCCTGCCTCTCTATATTCTGCTCTGCACAGGCCTAAGACAGTTTCTTTATTAACCAACGATATTCACAGCATACAGAGGGGAATCCCATATCTTCACTCCAAATACCATCTCTTGTAAAAATCCTTCTTTGTTGTCAATTACAAGTGATTATTTTTCTTGCCAAACTGATTTCCTTAACACAGTCTCCTACAGTGGTGAGCTGATGGAGGAAATAAATGTTTTGTATGGTGGTTGCCAATTTCTTTTGTGCAATTATTTCCACTGTGACTGATTTCAAGCTGCTACCCTAACGAACACATGCACGCACACACACACACACACACACACACACACACATACACACACACACAGCTATGCATGAGCTGTCACCAAGACAATCTGGGTATGGGTATGTGTGTCCAATCTTCATCTTTATTTCTTCCTCTGAATGTGTTACAACTAACTACATTAGACCTTCAATTATTTCACATGATATACTCTTACACATCTATGTGTGATATGGGAGGGTCTTCTGCTTTAATAAAGAAACTGCCTTGGCCAGCCCTTAGGTGGGTGGAGTAGACAGAACAGTACTTATGCACTTACAGGAAACTGTTCATTTGTAAATCCTCTACCAGTAGCATTCCTTCTCCAATATCCTAAATTCTTTTCATTTATTTGCCTAAATAAGTATGATTCACCTGTATGTTGCCAGTGATTTAAATATCACTTTCACCAGAAAATTGACCCATCTTCTACTAGACTAAGATAGGCAATTTTATTGTTTTACTATTCCTTTGCATTGATGGAACTTTTGTACTTAAAAAAAATGTTGCCTTCTCACCAGAAAACAAGCACTGCTTACTCTTCTTGTATTTCATTGTCCCTAGCTCTGTGAATGGTACATGGCCAATCCTTAAAGATTTTATAATGACTGTACTGTCACCCTTGATGGGATGATATGGTTTAGATTTGTCTGAGTTTAAATAAATTTTCTTTATAAGTATTGTTTACCAAACAACCAATCTTCTTTTCCTTTTCAATTCACCAAACAGGATGTTCAAAATTTGGATATAATAATTTTTTATCTAGATTCTGTGTATATTGGTTCTGGTAACTTTTAAGCTATGCTTTCTATCTTTTATGTTGTATTAATTTGCATATTTTAATTTTAAATTTTCTTTATTACTCCATATATACATGATTTGAGGGGGCAGGATCTGTGCCACAGAATGGATGTGGCAGTCAGAGGTCAATGTTATACAGTTGGCTCTTTCCTACCACCTTTGCATGTGCTGCTGGGATTGTACTCAGGTGTCACCAGTCTTATGAAGCAAGTACTTTACTACTGAGCCATCTTGTTCATCCACAGCGATAGTGACATATCATTGTGCGCACACGCACACACACACACACACACACACACACACACACACACACCGAAAGGTATTTTGAAACTGTGTTAATGTTTCAAGGATTCAAAGTAGGAATGGTCTGTTTTCATCACTGAAGAAGGGATCTCTTCCTGCCTCAAAGTAGCTCACATGAGTCCTCATTATACCAGCAAATAAAGTGCAAGGATTAGGAACTAGGCTTTGGGACACAAAGACATTATTGATAACTGTAGTTTGTCATCAGTTTGTGGTGTGCTGCCAGACAAGTTAACTGGCCTCTCTGATTTAAGATCTCTTTAATATGGTAGTGCTAATGGTTTCCTCTCAGAATAGTTTAGGGGCTGAATGAGATAATGCATGCAAAATGCTTAATATAGTTTAACACTTGCAAAGTGTTCACTTCCTGGCAGTTCCCATCATAAATAACAGAAAATGAGGAAGACATGAGTCATGATACAGCCTGTATAACCAGAGAGATTTGGCACAAGCCAGATTTGCAGCAAAACCAGAAGTCTTCTTGGTTTATTTAATAAATAATGTTCCTTGCATACCCATCTCCAAATAACACACGCATAAACACACACACACACGCGCGCACACACACACATATACACACTATCATAGGCTAGTAGCTGTCTGGCTAAGTAAACAATAACATGTTTATTGGACTCCCCCTCCCAGAGTCTCATTTAATAAAATAGAAGTTTTAATCCAGAAAATGAAATTGATACCATTTCATACATTTATTCTTCCCTACACATTCTCAATTTGTATAGGACAGCTAGGTGAAGACATAAAAAGACTATTATTGTATGTTAAATACAAAGAGTACAGGACTCTCTGCTGACCATTTGCAGCGCCTTGTACAAAGTCTATCAAATGAGAATCATGAGTTATGACTTATTACATCATTGATATGCATGTTTATTCTCAAAACTATTTATCAAGCACATTGAGGATGTGGTCTATGTGATATGCTGCCTTTGACAACTTCTTACCAATTATTGATACATATCAATTTCCTATTTTGAAAATCTAGATTTTTTCCCTAGACCTTTAAAGTACTTTATTTCCCTAGTAAACTTGCGTTGGCTTGTAAAATCTCAGATTGCCTCCCATATTTCTCCCAGACCCAAATCAAGAGTTATCATTTCAGTTAATTGAGCAACCAATTAGAAACTGCCATTTGTTTATTCTCCCATTAGTGGCTGTTTATTAAACATTTGCTATGTTTTCAGGCACAGTGTTTGATGTTATACTTACAAATATTCCTGACATGATATGCTTGCTGGAAGCAAGGAGCACATGTTTGGCTAGGTGAACTAACAGTAACTAAATAGGAGGAGGTAATAGTACTTACCACTTATAAAGCACCTACCATATATGTCAAAAGCATTATAAGTTCCTTATGTTTGTAATCCTCAAAGATGTTTGAAAAAGAAATAAGATCATTTTCTAAATTTAATATTTATTTTAATTTTTATGTATACTAGATATTCTGCCTGCATGCATCTCTGTGAACCACATGCATGCAGTCCATATAAATGTCAGAAGAGAGTATTGGGTTCCTTGGAGTTGGAGTAATAGACAGTGGCGGGCCACTCTGCATGTGCTAAGAATTGAACATG
The DNA here is from genome assembly GCF_903992535.2 of Arvicola amphibius. NCBI lineage: Eukaryota > Metazoa > Chordata > Mammalia > Rodentia > Cricetidae > Arvicola > Arvicola amphibius. The sequence continues at coordinate 79,292,089 of NC_052052.2, read as the reverse complement.
GGTCCTCTGAAAGACCAACCAATATGCTTAGCCACTGAGCCATATCTCTAGCTCCCAGATTATTGTTTTTATATAGAGAAAGTGGATTTTATTTAAAAATACTTTGCTAAATGTTTTTCAGTTATGACAGTAATGAGAATTAGAGATGAGGACTATATCTGTAATGTTTATGCTTTCCCATCAGGCTATGCTCCTTCATAGTGTGCCTGTGAGAGATGCGAGAGAGAGAGAGAGAGAGAGAGAGAGAGAGAGAGAGAGAGAGAGAGAGAGAGAAAGGGAGAGAGAGGGGAGGGCCCTTAGACTATTTTTCTGAGCAGCTATGGTTCTCACATATTACAGCCATACCAACAGTGATTGAAAATGATAGTTTCTAAAAAGCATGATTGAAAGGCAATTATTTACTAGTATACGGAGAACTGGCATAAAGTATGCCATGTGACAAACATTGGTGGAAGCCAGGCAAGGGTGAGACACTGAGGACCTGCCAGACTTCTAGTTTAGTGATGGGCATCAGTCAAGGAATTTGGAATTGGGAATCCTAGAATAGCCTGTGTGGATAATGGTCTTAACCATAGAAACTTTTCTAAAGTTTTGTGATTTATCTGTCTGTTATCATCTTCTGTCCCAACAATATCTTTCTAGGTCTTTTCTGGTTTGCCAGGTCCTACTCTATACTCTTGAGCCTTCCCTCACACCAGCATCAGCACTGTTGGAACAATCCGTTGAGCAGGTAAATTCAGTACACTTTGAACCCATTATTTTGCTTTCCTAATTTAACAGTGGGTACACATGAATATAAACTATTTCAAGTAGCAATATAGTGAATCCTAAAAGCAGTTGACTTGTAGGGAGTGCAATTATCCTGGAGGATAGAGGAAGTGTAAGAGTCACTCATCAGGATAGATCAGTTAGATCTCTGGGAGGAAGCTATTTTCCCCATGTCTTCTGACTTTTGAAGGTTGAAGGCTTCATAGACAGAGATAAAAACACAGCTCAGAAACGTTGATGCTTTCCAGAGAATGCAAATGGTGAGTGGAAGGGTCCAGGGAGAGTCTCACACAGCAAGTCCATGCATGAGCTAGTTCTGTAGGGTTTAGCTTCCTCCTAGGAGCAAGGCTATAGTGGCTTCCAGGCCTTTTCTATGTGACATCTGCTCTAATAGCCGGGAGCTAGGTCACAGGATTCCTTTTTGTTTTGCTTCTGCACAGGATGGTCTGCAGGCAACGATCAAGGAGAAAGAGGGAGAGAATGTTGCATGTGGGAAGTTTAAGTGATGTCTTTGGGGCTTGGGAAAATGTAATTCTGTTTGAGCAGTTTGTTGGCAGTTCTGCAATTCATCCCCCCCCCCCCCCCCGAATTAGAGGCCGAATGAAGTCATTAGGCCCTAATCAAAAGCAGCTAATCAGAAATCAGTGGGAGCTCAACCAATTATTCGCGGCTGGAACCCAACGAGCTGAAGTATCAAAGGCTGGATGAATAAAAGTAATGAAATTATCAGTGCCGTGTAATACGACCTAACCTCAAGGAGTCTTGTGATTGCTCAGCCCTTCCTACCCTATGGGAAACAGAGGCCCATTGCCAAAATAACTGGATAATGTGGGTAGCAGCTTTTGAGCTTACTCTGTGTTTCTTGAGATTTGAGATGATTGGAAGGCAGGTTTTGAAACTGGATACAGGTTGAGTTTCTTTAGTGGAATAACAGTGATTGACTCTCTGATCCTGTACTCAGCACAACAGCTGGCCTACTAGCTGCTATGTTGATGATTGCAAATTCCTTTCCATCTAGGCAGAGTAGAGACTTGAACTTGTTATGTTTTTTTTAGGTCTAAATTGTCTGTACCTCACCTATGGCATATAAGTAGAAGGATTCAGTGCCTGTATTTATTCAAAATAATAGTTCTAACCTGCTTAGAGCTTCTGTTGCTAGCTCACTTAAATTGGATTACACTTTGGAAACTTTATTAAAAAAAGGTTGACAAGCTAAACCTTGAAATCTGCAGATAAGAAAATCAGCATCAGAGAATGGTGGAATTTAGCACCGTACTCCTTTCCTGCAAATCTGTGGCAGAGTTCAGACCAGAGCTAAGGCCGTGACTCTGGTCCATCATTTGGCTGATGTGGGCCCTTTGTTGTCTTTGTCAGCAGCTATTCATTCTTAAATGTTACTGCTTGGTCCGTTGGGATTTCCAGAATCACTGATGTGTCCAGAGTGGGACCAATAAAAAGAATACAGAAATATTTCCAGAATCTAAGCTTGTGGTCAAGGTTATCAGTTTGGACCAAGAGGCAGGCTGGGGCCATCTGGGTAAGAGAGCTACCTGCTCAATGAGGTTTATGTTTATACAGGGAAGGAGCATGTGTTTTTAGGGTGATTCTTGAAGTGATATTCCTCTGAGTACAACATGGGTCTGAGATGAAATAGTAGAATTAGTGGTGAGAGAATGGAGCTTATATAACGTGAGGCATATGTGTGATATTATATAAAGATATTTTTGTTCATTTTTGTAAATCATTTTGTGCAAACCCAATATAGTTGATTATTTAACAGATAAAGACATCAGCATTGTATCAGAGATACCTATATATGTGTATGTGTTATAAACATATGAGCAAGTACATGTATGAATGTGTCTGAGTGTGTGTGAGGGGGTGTGTAGTTCATTCAAAGTTAAGCGTTTTGTGTGCTTATGAGATCTGTCTGGAGAATCCTTGGAAGTTTGAGGAAGTGTGCTAGTGTATATATCTCCTTCTCTTTTTCTTGTGTATGTGGTATATCTGTGAATTGTGCACAAATGTGTGTATTTGTGTGTGTGTCAGTGCCCATGTATCTGGAAGACAGAGGAGGATGTAAGGTTTCTTTTTCTACCACTTTCAGCTTTATTGCTATTAGATAGGGTTTTCACTTAACCAAAACTTTGCCCTGTAGTCTCATGTGGCAGTTGAACAAGTTCTCCAGATCTTCTTGTTAAAGGCATATACAGCTATTCCTGGCTATACATGGGTGCTGGGGGTTTTAACTTAGGTCCTCAAGATGCCAGAGCAAGTGCTCTTACCCACTAAAGCAACATCTCAGGCCCTTCTTTTATATTTGTGCATTATTGTTTGGTAATTTTAGTTTTCATGTTGGGGCCTGAAGGTATGATCTTCATGAGACTGTATTTGTGCTATCAATTTAAGACTGACGATGTAAACAAAGAGTTGAAAATAAATATTTACAAACTGAGGGAAACTGTGTTTGGGCAGGTGTGTTTATTTTGCACAGAATTGTTGAATAAAGTTAATACATTTTTAAAGAGACAGGATTTCGCATATTTATATGTTTGTATACATGCCAATGGATGATATGGGTATAGAGTGTATGTTTATACTAAAACTTAAGGAGATTGCGTAGCGCGTTAGCAAAATGAAACAAGATTAACAATGGGATGTTTAACTGAGTCAGTGAAAATGTGCCTATGAATGGGCTTTTATGTATATTTAATTTTGTATAATATTGATGGTATCTATCAGGGATTCATATAAAATAGTAATGGACAAGAGGAAACAATATTTCATCCTTTCTTAGGTTATAGGATTATAAAAAAGACATTAAGAAAACTAGCAAGTGAAAAGAGATTTACTACACAGCATGAAATCCTTAACTTTTCTTTAACCAGATCAGTGAGCTGAAGTGGGGGAGGCTATACACATTTTGTGGTGACAATACTCCATATAATTGAAGACGAGGGGGGGGGGGGAAGGGAGAGAGAATGAGCAGTCAGTGGAGAGGAGAAAGCAGTAGAGAAAACAGCTGTATCCCGCTAGACATTGTCTTTTCATGTACAGCACCTGCTTTTCTGTTCCATCCTCTTCAGTGCCCTTTCTTGCACCCCATGAGTAACTATGGCTTATGATGGCCAAAACAGCTAAGAACTTACATTCTCTTACCTTCACAGTTTAGAGAAAAAGGACTTAGTGTGACCTCCCTCTGGTAAGGGACAGAAAATGACAGAAGAAAGTCAGAGCACCACTTCAGGTTAGTAAGAATAGAAGTCCTGGGTGCTCCTAGCTTTTCCAGCACCTTTTCAAAGTGGAGCTGCTGAAGTCCTGATTTATACACGCGGCACCTGGGGTTGGGAAATCCACTTGCTTTGCTCTCTCTGACTTTGTAGAGTACAATGGAGAGATGAAAACTGGGTGCTCCTACTCAGCCACATCAGTGGCTGTTTCTCAATAGCTATCTCTCAGTCAGCTTTTTCCTGTATTCTTTCTATGATTACTGCAGTGCAGTGTACACTACTGTTGCTAGTGTCATTGTGGTACTAGGAAAGCCACTAGTAATAGTTTATAAAGACAGATGTAAAAAATTTATACCTTGCATTAAAAGGCTGGGTCTAACCACATCCTTTTGAATATGTTTTGAACATTGTGACTTATTTGACAAAAGACTGTGTCAAAACTTACTTTCTGCAGCTGCAGAGGGATATCTCAAAAGAAGCCTGTGCTTCTACACAGTACTCTTTGTCCTCTGAAAACAAGTCACTACTATGAAAGAGTCCACAGTGCATGATGGTTGCACTGGGTGATTTGGGAAGCACTCTGTTCAGTTGTTGGAAACTAGGCATCTGGCTGCCAGGGAGAAATGGTTCCCTACACAAGTGACATCCATATTTAAGCAGGAGACGAGTAGGAAGGTTATCAATCACACCCCCTACTTATCTCTTCTTCTATCTGAACTAAAATGTTTACGAGCTCTTCTATTCCCAGAACTGTTTATTTCATATCAACAGTCAATGGAATTGCAAAATACACCTACTGAATACTGAGCTACAGCTATGAGTCAGAAAATACTCTTGGATTTTTTTAAATTTACATCATTACCTACATATCTACATTTATGTATTTGTCTCTCTGTAAGTTTTGAATATATAAGGTAACCTGAGAGCCCTTGCTTTCACTGTTTCCATTGCAAACATCTGGAAACTGCGTCAGGCAGCTGAGTAACACAACTAGTAACTGACAGAGAATCTTTGAGACTATGACTCTTTCTTACCTCTCCCGTTCCTGCAGTCTGTGCTTATCAATGATTAGGCACACACCCCTTGTTTTGCTTGGAATAACCTCCTCCCCATTTCCTCAGTTTTATTTTTTATTTTTCATGGTCCATGCCTCCAGCTGTAACATTTCATATTGAGTCAGTGTAGGAATCATCCAGAAAGTATCACTCTGTCTTCTACTAGTTACATGAGAACAATTAAAACATCTGCTCCCCTCATGCTCAGTTTTCTTTTCCAGAGAATTTGTTAAAATAATTGCCTCTGTGGTGTGCTTTAAAGATGCACTGGAGTAACAGATACAGAAATGAATATTATTGAAGAAGGTCCTGAGTCATGGCATGCAATAGCCAATATTACAGCTGAGGTTCAGGACTGAAAATGGGCTCCACTGTTTATCATCTTGTGCTGACTGTGTCTTTTGGCATACAGTCACCTACAACCTCAATTCATAGCTCAATATGATAGAAGACAAGGAACTAGTATGTTATTGGGTTCAAGACCAGTAGAAGGGAGCCCAGAATCTTTGAGCTTCACAATGAACACTTAGTCATTTGGAGAATGGTATGCCATGAAAATTTTCATGGATAAGAGATGAGCCCTAAAGAATAATGAAGGAAATTTTATTGAACAAAGAAAAACTAGACATTTTATGCAAGATTAAACAAAGAGGTGCAGCAGCCTAAAAGCAGGATTTTCCAGGGATACTGGGAGAGGTGGTCTAATATTTAAAAAAAAAAAAAACCAAAAAGCTCTTAGATTTACCTTCGAATATAGGTTGGAGTTGTTATTCCAAGGTCAGCAAGTTGGTATGAAAGGGTCATAATTAATTAATGTAAATGATCTGTATTTTAGAGTAGTTGTTTTGGGGTCTCTGGAAACATCAAAAATGGAGGTGGGGAGATAGAAGACTTTTTTATATTCTAGAATGGAGCAATGGTGGCATAGCCTTGAGCACTAGAGGGGTATTAAAGCATAAGAAGGAAGGAAATAGGTGGCATACTGGCAGAAATGGATACAAGCTGGGAAGGATGAGTTTGTACCCCTATTGACTTAAGTGACATGTCATGTTGGTTCTTTACATGAAGAAGCAGGATGCGGAAGAAGAGGTTGGGCTGCTTTGGGAAGAGAGAAGGAAGAAGGGGTGTCACAGGAAGGACATCAGATATCCTTGGGAAGGACAATGGGTCCTGTCAAAGTGGGGAAGCAATTGGTTTTGTGGCACCAGGTATCAGGCTGTAGGTCCACAGGAGCAGCAATCCTATCCAGCCAATGCAGGCGTGCCAGCATCTGTGATGGAGACTGAACTCTACTGGTGGTGAGCCCTACCTTGCATTATTAGGCTGGTTTTAACACAGAGCACTGCCAGAGTGAAGTTGTCAGAAGAGCAGGGGGCGGGGGAGGTACTCTGTGAGATTTGAAAAAGCGAAAATTGAAGCCCTTTTTGGGGGGTGACTGGAAATGAGTCATTTGTCAGTAATTCCAAGGTGCTGTCAACTCCTCAAGAGAAATGACGGGACACCCTGGGAGGAGGGCTGGTAAAAGTGTCAATTTGCAGTCACCAGGGGCCATGTGTGGGGTAAGAAGCGTCAGTCATATCACATCCCTGTCCTGACCTGGGTTAGAGGGAAACCAGGGTCATGGCACAGTGTTAACTTAGCCTTGTAACCATGGAACCTTGTTACCTGCCTGTCAGCAGAGAACTGACATGCTCAACTTTCTCACGGAGAGTTCAGAGCTTTAATTTCTCAGGGGATTATCAGTTTAAAAGAAGAGTGAGAGGGCAATGCTTAGGGAGAGGAGTCTCAGACGAAAGAGACTTGATGGTATAGGAAGAGCATTTTTGATCAAGGACTTCCCTAAGGTCACAGAGAAGGACCACTGAGGTCAATATCTCTTCATTGTCCACTTGGTAAGTCTAGCAGCTGCCACAGAGTCCAAAACACTTGGAAGTAATTTGAAAAAATGTTGACTGCCCATAGATAGGAGATCTCCACTGTTTAAGCTATTGCTTTCCTTTCTATTCTAGTGGTAGCATTTTGAATGCCTGTTCGGGCTCTGACTGGGCTCTGACTTGGCTCTCACTTCTCTGGGCTCCTTCTGTTTCCATTGCCTCTCCTCTAGTCCTCACTGAATCCCTGGGACTCTTTGTAACTGAAACATTCCCTGTTTGCCATGATTTCCCAGGCTTCATTTTGTTTCTATCAATATATAGAGATTCAGTTTCGAATCACCAACATAGCAGCCGTGCCACTGTTGCACCAGTGGTCATAGCTTGCCTGGGAGGTCAGGATTATATCTACCAGGACACAGAGCTGGGCAAAATCATAGATGATTTTCCTCCCAGCAGACTGTGTAGCAGCACCTAGTACTGTGAAGGCTAGCCCACTCCTCCCTAGCTTCATCTCCCCACATCCGGCAGCCAGAGTGTTGAGCGTGTTCAGCAGCAAAGACCCAGTGTTAAACTAGACTACTCTTTTTGTCCTCTGCTTGTACTTTCACTGCATTTGTTGCTTTTAGTTTCTTGAACACAGTGAGATTCATCTTTGTCATTCTTCTTGGTTCCGTTCAGTTCTTCCTTTGGCCTAGGCTAAATATCACCTCTTCATAGAGGGGCTCTCTGGTCCTTGTTTAGTTGAAACTCCCTGACACATGTATGTTGTTATGTCCCACAATATTGTTTTATAATTCTTGCAACAATTTTTTGTTAGATTGTTGGTATTATTACCTATATTGTTTTTAAACTACATTCAGTCAATATATCTATGGTTTGTTCTAATCATTGTATATACATTCTCCAAAAAATGTCTAATGTAAGTGACTCACAAATATTTGTAGAATGAAAAAAATTTATGAACAAAAGAACTAACAAATGAATAATAAACACTACTTCAGCAACTTTGGTAATCAAAAAGTTGAGATTTCACACACCTGACATTATACAAGTACGAATTGATTTGGGTAAGAGAAAATCAAACACACTTACCAACAACTTTCCAGTGGTTTTCAGCACTTCTTCCCCTTCATGTCTTCTGCTCTGGTTAGCTTTGAGAGGTGCAAACTACAGAACACTTTGCAGTAGACCACTGGTTCTCAACATCTCTAAAAAATCTGGTTGAAATACAGATCAACGCAGCCCCCGCCTCCAGTGCTTCTAATTTAAAAGGTTCACAGTGGGTTTTGAGAATTTACATATCTGGGGCAGGGGCTGGGGAGATGGTTTACCAGGTAATGTTCTGCTGCGCAAGCGCAAGCATGGGAGTTTGAGTTTGGGTCTCTAGCAACCACATCAGTATCTGAACTTTTGGCATGCCTTTTACAGGGAGGGAGAAAGGGGTAGCTCCTCCAAGGAGCTGGGGGGTCAACCAGTTTAGCCAAAATGGTGAGCTCCAGGTTTGCTCAAAGATGCTTTCTCAAAAAGCAAGATATGTGGCACAGGGTTTAATTAAAGTATGTAACTTTCATGCTTCACCAGTTGTCTCAAAGGAACATTTTCTTTCTTTATTTCTTTCTCTTCCAGTCTTAGCTCTGAGAATACTTGATAAGGTCCTTCAAATTAGGAGGATAATGAGTAATAGTAGGTCAACACATTATGTGTCCACAGAAAAGTTGTATTCTATTAATAACATCTGATCCAAATGTGATGTCCGGAGAACAATGATACATAAGCATGTTTAATCTTTATAGTCTACTTTCTGATTGGAATATTCCTTCACATATTCTTAATCTATGTTTCTGAACAAGTGTGGGATATTCTGTGAGCTGATAGCTTAATAGAACTACTTGCCCATATTTTAGAAATAACTACATGTATGGGATTAAAGAGTATCTTGATTATTATTGTTTCTTATATATTTTAGTTGTTAATTATATTTTTTAGAGTTACAAATTTTATTACTTTAAGTGTATGAATACCTTCCTGGTGAGTATGTATGTATACCATATGCGTGCCTGTGCCTGTGGAGGTCAGATGAAGGTGTTGGACCCCTTAGAGTTGGAGTAACACGTAATTGTGTGCCACCATATGAGTGATGGAAATTAAACCAGGGTCTTCTGTAAGAGAAACAAGTGATCATAGCTGCTAAATGAACTTTCCAGATTCCGTAGTAGGTAATCTCGATTGTCAGTTTGATTGGGTCTTGAGTTAGCCACAAGACATGCCTCTGAGCAGGTTGGTGAAGCATATTTTGGAAGGATTATCTGAGGGAAAAACATTTCCTTCTAGGTAGACACAACCTTCCACATCCAAGGAAAGTTCAGCCTTGCTAGTAAGCCAGTTTCCCTTCTTAACAGTGAGTGTGTCTGCCTCGCTGGTGCTGCTACGGCCATCAGTTTTTGCTGATACTGGAACTCAGCTCCCACAGCATCTGCATTTGTGGATTTGGGAACAGCAGTTTTACAAGACTCACCAAGTATTTTAACGGCAGATTAGGAATTCTGAGGACATCCAGCCTGTTTGGTCAAAAGTGAGACCCCAGCCTCCTGACACCCCTATATCCAAAAAGTCTAGGATATTTGTGTGAAAGTGTCACCCCTGCCCCTGGCACCCATCATTGGGGGGCCAATGGAACAGGAATGGAGTAGGAAGTTCCATTTCAAGCCCCCTTCCTCTGGGAGTTGCCTTCATCTGGACTCCACCTCCAGGAACTCTGCCAAACTCTCACCCCTCCCCAGGAAGGGTCAGGACCACTCCCACAGGATATTTAGGCTGCTGCCAAGAAAAACAAACAAACAAACAAACGTGATCTCCAGGTTTTGCGTGGTCTTGACCCCCCTTCATGCTTTCTCAAGCCACCCCGGGAACATTGCATTAATTAAACATGGACATGTTTTATTCAGTTTAATTTGGTCTGATTAGAATTATTTGCATTGGCAGAGAGGCTCATCTTAAGAAATATACCTAACAAAATGGAACCTCCATTTTGACCTTTCTGCCATCTTGGATAAGGGTACCCACATGTGCTAGTATTCTTTGACTTATTAAAATATTCCTTTTAATCTTCTTACATTTACTAGCATTGGTAAACTGTAACTAATTGGATAAAATACACATCTAAGTTTAGTTTATATTTCTAGTTTAAAATAACAGGTAATGTTCCCATATCCACCCTTCGATATGGCAACAAGGAATTATATATCTTAATTAAGGGAGCTATTCTAGGGTTGGCAGAGACTTGACTCTAGAGGGGTCCCCAGGTGTCCAGGAAGACGCCCCCAGCTAGTTCCTTGGGCACCTGAGGAGAGGGTGCCAGAAATGTCCAGATCCTTTTGCCATACTCATGAATATCTTGCATATCACCATAGAACCTTCACCTGGCATTGGATGGAGAAAATGACAGAGCCCCACATAGAAGCACCGGATTGAGCTCCCAAGGTCCTGATGAGGAGCAAAAGGAGGGAGATCATGAGCAAGGAAGTCAGGACTGTGAGGAGTGCGTTTACGCATTGAGACTGTGGGACAGATCTAACGGGAGACCACCAAGTCCAGTTGGAATGGGACGGATGGAACAGGGCACCAAACCGGACTCTCTGAATGTGGCTGATGGTGGAGGAGGACTGCGAAACCAAGGACAACGGCGATGAGCATGAACTCTACAGCATGGACGGGCTCACTGTGAGCCTTGTCAGTTTGGTTGCTCACCTTCCTGAACTTAGGGGGAGCTGGGAGGACCTTGGACTTAACATAGTGAAGGGAACCCTGATGGCTCTTTGGCTTGGAGAGGGGCGGAGTGGGGGTATGGATGGAAGGGAGGGGAGGGAAAGGAGAGGAGGAGGGGAGGAGATGGAAATTTTTAATAAAAAAAATGAGAAAAAAAAATAACAGGTAATGGTATCCAATTCTCAAGTGCCTTTACAGATCTGAGAGTATGGCATTTAACATTTGTGTCTGTGGAGAGGCTCGTCTTAAGAAATATTCCTAACACAGCCCTGTAGACTGAGCAGTTCCTAGGTTCTCAGCCTCTCCAGTATACAGATAGCCATTACTCATTTTCCCAGTCTCTATCATATAAGCCTGTCTTTTAAAATCATGTTGGTCATGTAGTATCATTTTATCAACTCTGTTCCACTAGAGCCTCCTAAATATTACCACATCTATTTTACAGAGAATTCTTTGTTAAAAAGTATTTTTCAGATAGTTAATATATTTGCTACTAGGATGTGGAAAAATCAAAGCATTTGTATCCTTAGACACACACACATAGATAGGTATAGACTTAGAGAAGATGCATTTGTATGTATGTATTTATATGTGTATATACATATATACATATAGACATAGATGTATCAAAGAAATGTGTGTATGTTTGACAAATATATGCAGACATAAGTGAAGTTGTAGCAAAGATACACACACACACACACACACATATATATATATATAATCTAAAATGAATTTTCATACTGCATTATGTCTATGTGAATGAAATTATGTCCTGTGAGATATCATTCATACCACGGGTTAACCCAAGGCCAGTACAAACAGGAAATTTTCTGTTTCTATTTCATATGTATATAAAAATATATATTATATAAAATGAGAAGTCTGTATGTGCCTCACTCCATTAAATAAGCTTTAGTAAAATTTTAAAGGAATGACTTTTGAACAATTGAACTGAAACTACTGGGAACTTGAGTGGCTTAGTGGTTTTATTTTCCTTTGTGGTGGCGGCATCACAAGTCTTGAGCAGTTCACTAGGTTGATTTAATTTGGAGTCACTCCCATGTTTTTCTGAATATCTATCCTAAATCTCTAGCTGAACCCTGTTAGAAATTGATGAAATGTTCTACCCTGTGTCACATACACACAGAGTTCAATTTCAGCATGAGACTCTCATTGATAGCCTGCATCCTATTTGAGGAAAATTCAATGTATTCTCTTCTCTTGATCAGTACAATTGCTTCTGCCAGACAGAAATGAAGATGACTAATTCCAAGAGCACAGACTGGTACAGGAATCCCAACCCTAGGCCAGGAAGGCCATTGATATTTTCAGGCAGATCAGAAGCGGAGAAAATATCTAGATGTAGTCATATGCTGAAGATATTAATATTGGAAATGGCAGAGAATGAATTGTAATCCAAGTCTGTCACTGGCAAACATAGTATATGTTAGAGTGAGGTCAGCATCCACTGTAGAACCACTCACAGTGATTGAATGTCAGGATGGGAGTCATACAGTTCTATAACCCAAGGCATCAGAATAGTCTTTAAATTATGTGTGTTTGCTCTCCTCCCCTCCCTTCCTTGAAAAATATATAGCTCAATAAAATGAGTGAAAAAAATTATGTGCGTTTGCTTAACTCCAAGGAACTGTGCAAAGTCTATTTCTCTCATACATTTCAGGACAATGATTTTATTCTTTTAAAAGCTTGCTTTGAAAAGTACTGCACCATCTCTCATCCCCATGAGTCTTCTCTGTTTCTATTTCTAGACAGACTTTCTTTAATTCCACTACTTCAGAATCTTGTGTTGTTTGGCTAGAATTTAGCCATCAGCAGCTTGTCTTAACCCTGTTTCCTGTTCAGGCACTTCAGTCTTGAAAGAATTAGTGGAAAGATGTTAAGTGGCTGGGGTTTTAGATATATGAATGACATTAATTTGCTCCACCTGGGATTTGCTTCTCTGGAAAAGAGGGGAAAGAAAGGAGGAAGAAAGGGAAGAAAGAAGGGGAAGAAGGATATAGAGAAATTGAGATTATGTTTTGTTACTTAATTGACTTTAACTCTTTATATTCTTACCTTCTCTGCGGCAATAATGAAATGGTGAAGATAAATAGTATAATAAATATAATATGATATATATTTATAGTGTATGGTGCAATGTAACATAAGGAGGTAAGAAAGGAGTGTGTTTGAACAATCAAAAACTTTGAAACAAATATAAATCATTATCTTTAGTGTCAATGTTAAGAGAGCAACAAAAATGGCAATTAAAGTCCACAATCCTTGAAACCAATAAAGAAAGCAAACAAAAGCTGCCCTGAAAGTTAAAACTCTTAGAAAGCTGACTACATTGATCACACACCTTTATGTTTGTTTTTTTTCTGAATTCTTATTAATTTTAATATACTTACATATGTAGTGTGTTTGAATCAGCACAACGTTTTAATAACTGTCAGCTTTTTAAAATAGGTTCTCTAGGTAGCAAAGATTGAAAGCAAATCACCAGCAGGAATAGTGAAAAGTCAGTTTAAACTGCACAAAAAAATGACATTGTTCAAAAGTTTATAGCTATTTAGCCAAACCCAATTGTTTGACAAGAATACATAAATCATACTTATTTATATTCAGATCTTCATATCTCAGTAAATCTGCATGTACTAAGATGGAATTTATAAATGAACATAGTATAAATCATAATGTAAGAAATTTAAAAATATTTTTAACATCAGAAAATTGACTAGATAAGGGTCAAAAGTATATAACAAGTTGGACCAGTATTACCCAAGTTCTTGAACATTGCAGACATTACTAGTGGATTTCAGCATCTTTCTACTGAGATGGAAATAGTCTTAAGATCCTTCTCACTGTTCCCAGCAATTGAATCAGTCTATACTTTATTACAGAAGCTCCTAAATTTAAATGTTTAACTTTTAACATTTTAAATTATGTAAGTGGAATGAATTTGCTTAATTCTTAAGCAATGCTAGCTTTAAAAAAGATACCCCCCCACACACAAACAATAGTTTTCTATTTTTTCGAAGACACAAATTTCAAATTTGAGTGGGTATTTTTTTCGATCAGCTGCCTGTCTTCTTGACTCCCCATTCTGCAAATGGTACTGGTGTCTCTCAGTAGGAGATGCCAAGTAAATGAAGCTTGCCCAGCAGGAAACCCTGCTTGGCAATTCTAACAAGGCTTGAAAAATTGGTTTCCTCATTAAAAACAAGAGAAGCTGCCTATCTGGTGCACTTACAATTTCTAGGTCCCAATTTGATGGGCTGCTCTACTTGAACAAAATATTGAAACATAAGAAATACAAATTAAAATCAAATACTTGGTAATGATGGCATTAAACATTCACTTTGACTATGGGGGATAAAAATCCCATTCCCTTGCAATGCATTGCCTGGTGGACAGGCTGTATTCTCAGGAGTTGGAAGCCTTTCTCTCCTGAATGAGACTTAGCATTCAATAGCTCCTACCAATTGTCTGCATCCTTCCTGTTTCATTGCTCTTTGATCATGGTAATGACTGGTAAATTCTATTCAACCTTCCCCATGAGCCAGAGTCTTCCTTGAATTAACTCACTTAAGCTCCAGGAGCTATTGAGAGAAGGTAGCACTAATATCTTTACAAAAACATGGAAATAGAGACAATGATGAGTTGGGTTTATTTTCTCAAATCCACACCATAGTAAGTGGCTCACTGTACACTTTAATGCTTCTAATCTGTCTCTAAGACATAAGGTTATATAGTTACTAGATCCTCCACCCTACTCTATGTGCCTCTTCTTTTCCCATTTCCTCCTTCTCTTCCACATTCCTTCATCTACCTTCTTCTTCCCCCTTCTCTTTAACTTGTGCCTCTCTGCTTTTATTTACCACCTCACAATATTCTGAGGATTGCTTTTCAGTTCTAAATAGAATTCTGCTCCTTAAGTAGAGTTAAAGAAGAAAGAAAAATGAAACAAAAAGTAATTCATTATTAATTTTAATTCTGTTCTAGCACTTAACATTTTGGCAATAAGCTATTATCATGTTCATGATTGCCATACTCATGCAGACCCCAAATTTCTGCTATTAAATTTATGCCTTTAATATGTTTTTCTGTTTATATGTGTATTTATGTGCTTGCATACAGACATAAAATATATACATACAAGAGACATGCACATGTTCATTACTAACTCACATTTTGAAGTGTTGGTGTTGGATTTTGTTTCTCAATTATAAACAATATTTCCAATTCTACCATCATCCTCTAGAGAAGACCAATAAAATTTGACTCATGAAGTGAGAGAAGGGAAAAAAAATCCAGGAGGCAAAAGTAATATGAGGAGAAAATGAAAGAGATTTAGTGCTGCTATCAGCAGACCATTGTGCTGTCTTTAAGAGTCTGTTGAAACAACATAATAAAAGGTAATAAAGATTGGATTTATAGCTTACCTGTTAGAAATAGCTTCCTGTTTGTATCCTATCCATTTGCAGTCCATCTTTGTCTTGGACATGGAGTCTTTTCTTTCAGAATACTACTGCCCCGTTCCCAACATCAATGAGCCTTCAAATAAACTTGGAAGGTAAAGGCAGCATCCTTAGGCTCTCTCTCTTTCTTTCTTTGTACTGTGATTTAATGACCCAGGGGTTTTATTTTTCGAACGTTCTATTTGGAATAGATAGTGCACACTGACTACTAGAAGAGAGTACAAAAACCAAATCCTGAACATAGTCAGGCCAACTCCCAGACGGCTTGCTGTTTCAACTTTATGTTCAGATAAATCTCTAGCATCCTCAATCATTGCCCGTCAAGCTTTTGAGAGACAGATGGCACCCATGCCCCAGCAGGGAGGCTAAGTTAATTATCAAAATACAAAAGGACAATGCGTACCCACGAAAGGTCTGGACGGTGCTTTGAAAGGAGACCAGGACAGAATTCAGACTGTTTAATGTACAGAGCTGACTCTTAACTTAGTCTGACTATTTGCTTGAATAAAAACTGAATTAACCAGCTAGAAGATTAAGGGATAGAAAAATTTGAAGGCCCAAGTTCATGACCTAATTACCATCCAGTAATAGACATTTTAGTCTTTTTGGATCTCAGTTCCTATTGTAAAAGAGAGGGCACAAAAAGAAATTGCTGACATGACTGCTCCATTATTAGGGTAGTGTGTGTGTGTGTGTGTGTGTGTGTGTGTGTGTGAATAAAAAAAGAAAAATATCCAGAGGCACGTGGATGAGTCCAGAGTGAAGAGAAAGAAACACAGAGAGGACCTATCCTTGGCTATTGGCAAGAGGGGTGAAAGAGCACAGGGAATGTGAAAGGGGATAGCGGGGAGGGGAAGAGAATAGTGCAGATAGTGAGACAGCAAGAAATAGAGAATAGAACATAACAAGACAGAGGGAGGATAGGAAGAGTAGCTGGTGTATTAGAAGGATGAGTTGGTGGGGGAGTAGAAGCCCAAGAGGTGGAAGGAGTTTAGGGTACAGGAAGAGGTAAGAAAAACTAGGATACTAGCATGGATTTTGAAATGTATGGCAAGTACTTGTGAGTAGGGACTGAAAAAGATTGGAGACCTTTGAGGGCTCTGACATGCTGATAGGTGCCGCAGGTATATGTCAATTGGAGAGCCACAGTCCCTTCTGCCAGAGGTAAGGGAAATAATTCCTTTTGGGGAGAACTTGTTTCACAAGTTCATGAGGAGTTCTGGCTTTTATGTAGCTGGCAGAAATCATTTTATAGTTGAGCCTGAGCTCATTTTTGGATGTACGGACTGCCTGTGAGATCCAACATTCCAGTTTTTTTCTTGTTGTTGATGACAAAGGCAATGTTATCTCTGAATCCTCCATAGCTTAAATTCTTAGGTCTAGGCTAGAAGGCCAAAAGGCTAGTATGACAGGAAGAGGGAAAAGACTTGGCAAAATTCATCAGAAGCATCTGGTTTACTGACTAAGCCTGACGACAAAAGAAACAAACACATTTTTATAAAGAGGATAGAGGTCAGTAGTCTGAGGAGATGAAGAAGCTAAGCGCCCAAGAGAGGCCAAAGTATAGCCTTGGTATTGGTCCTTGGAGGCTGGAGATTACAAGCCAGTTCTCCTTCTTTTGTCTAGATTTTGACACCAGATATATATGAGGGGGCACAGAAGAGAGACTGCCAACATAACCATTCCATTATTTGGGGGAAGGTTTTTATTGTAAATAAGAGAAAGAAACTATCCATAGGCACCTGGAAGAGTACAGCACAGGGAGACAGAGAAACAGACTGAACATGGCCTGAGATATTCGTGATGGAGGTGAGAGATCATGAGAAAGCAGGGGAGAAGAATAGCAGAGATATAGAAAAAGCAAGAGACAGAATTGAGCATTGTGAGACTGTGTGGGGTCATTAAATCATGTGGATTATAAGGAGGATAAGTAGTTGGGGGCAGGAATCTAGTGTGGACTTTGAAATGTAAAACAGGTACATGTGGTGAAGAACCCTGGATGTCAAAATGGGCTTTGATATGCTGATAGCTGCCACAGGTATCTACCAATGAAGAGCCGTATGACCCCTTTTTGCTATAGGCAAGAAAAATGACTCTCTTGGGGATGGAAAATCCCATTTTACAAGTTACTGAGGAATGCTGGCTTTGATTTAACTGAAAGAAATATTTCTATAATCCTCCCTAAGCTTATTTCAACATATGGACTACCTGAGGCCTAACTCACATATGCACAGAGTCTTTGTCTGTAGGGTCTCTTATGTCTTTAATATTCTAGACATCTTTAAGATAGTAGAATACAGGTACAGTTTTTGAATCTAGGTTTTTATTAGTAGGCCCATGATTAACATCTCTTTCCTAGAAAATAACCCTTATTTCCATATATATTTTCACAGCTTATTTTTAGAATTGACCCAGCCAAGTATTTGAGCCTAGGAAGGTTCAGAAATTATTTGAGCTAGAATTTATGATGGTCACTTCTCTTTCTTTTGCC